>NW_026054896.1:0-338004 GCF_022478755.1 Daldinia loculata
TATTTAATGTATTTAATGTATTTAATGTATTATTATTTTACATTATTTTACATTATTTTACATTATTTTTTATAATTTATTTTACATTATTTTTTATAATTTATTTTACATATTTTTTTAATTGTTTTAATTGTTTTAATTGTTTTAATTGTTTTAATTGTTTTTATTGTTTTAATTATTTTAATTGTTTTCATTTTTTTAATTTTATTTAATTTCTTTTAAATTCTTAAATTTTTTTCTAATTTTCTTTGAATTTTTGTAGATTTTTTCATGTAATTTTTATATCATAGTCACTTTAAATAAAGCGCCAGGACCAGGACGAAGTCCGGTATTTTATTGGTTGATACGCGTTTTAATTTTTCAATTACCTTATCAATTTCCCACGGATGTAATGGTTTGTGCGCCTCTCAATTCCTTATCAATTACCTTATCAATTTCTCACGAATGTGGTGGTTTGTGCGCCTGTTAATTCTTTATCAATTACTTTATTAATGTTGCATAAATCTGGTGGTCCGTGCGTTTATCAAATTCTTATCAATTCCTTATCAATGTTCTTATCAATTACTTACGTAATACTTATCAATTACTTTATCAATTACCTTATCAATTACTTTATTAATTTCTTATAATAATTTTTTGATTAATGTAATATAAAATACCGGACTTCGTTTTAGATAAAATTAATTAAATTTTTATTTTAATATAATAATAACGTTATAAACGTTATTATTAAATTATAAAATATATAATAATTTATTAAAATTTATAAAATAATTTTTATAAATATTATTATTTTAATTTAAAATAATAACGTTATTAATTATAAAATATATAATTAAAGTTTATATATTTAACAATTATTTAATTAAACATTTATTTATATATTTATATTATTATTTATTAAAAATTTTTAAATAATTTTATTAATATTTTTATTAATTATAAATAATATAATATTAATATTATTTTTAATTAATTTTAAATTTTATTTAATTTATATAACGTTTAATTATTTATTTATATAAATTTAAAATTAAAAAATAAAATAATTTTATTTTTATTTTTACATTTTATAAAATTTTCGCTTTTTTAATAAAACATTATTTTAAATTATATTATTTTAATTTTACGTTTTTAATTATTATATATAACATTTTTTTCGTTATTATTATAAAAATTAAATTTATTATTTAATAATTAATTATTATTTATTAAATTAATTAAATTTATTTTTTACGTAAATTTTTATATTAATATTAATAATATTAATTTTATTATTAATAATAATAATGATTTAATTAAAATTAATTATGTTTATGTTTAATTTTTAAAAAAGTTATTATATTAAGTTAAATTAAAAATATTTTTTAATTAAATAACTCGTTTATGCATTTATTAATGCCTTTTAATTGTGGGTTTTAAATATTATAATAAATTAAAATATAGGGCTAAAGTTTTAACTGCATGATTAATGTTAAGTTAATAATTTTAATTTGGAAATTTTAAATAATACGTATTTTTAATAAAAAATTAATAAAAGATAAAACTTTTAATAAACCGATAAAAAGATAAAGCTTTTGATAAAAAAGATAAAAGGATTAAGGGAAAAAGTGGCCTGTGCACCAGGTTTAGGCTAAAAATTTAACCAATCACATTAAGTACTTATTTAATGTGATTGGTTAAATTTTTGTAACCATATGCCAATATAAGGCCATATACAGGTCACATGTTCTTAAGTGCAAAACTAAACCCTTTCGGAACAACACCACATGACTTAGGTTTACAGGAAGCCGGGTTCGAATCCCACACGTTCCTTTTTTTCTTATTTTAACAAAAAATAGACGACAATACAATGGATAGCCAGAGGATCGTGCCACCGCCGGGCCGCGCGAGGGGAGGCGCGAGGGGGGGGGGGGGGCGCGAGGCGCGCGTCAGCGCGCCAAGCGCCTCCCCCCCGAGCGCCCCCGAGCGCGGTCTGGCGTGGTGGCACGTGACCCTGTGGGGATGAGCGGCTAAATTTCGGAAAAACGATATAAGGGGATGGGGGATGACATAAGGGATGACATAAGCATGAGCTTTGCTAAAAGTCGGGCTTTTGTGGTCCCCACAAGAGGGGCCCTCGGTTTAATTATTAAATAACGTTATTTGTAAAGTTATTTATTACGTCTAGTATTTTTATCACTATGGATTTGCTTTTTTAAGTGATTGGTTGTGTGTAATAAAGTGGGTAAATTCAAATAGGTACCTCTTATGGATAGTCGAATATCCTCTAATCAAAATACTATTAAATGCATACGACACTTTAACACATTGACAGCTTCGGGCTTTTGCGACTTGGTCAAGACTAAATGTTAAATCCTAACAATAATCATGGCTATAAATGCGCCAACACCTTCCTATTCCCAGATACCTGATATCAGATTGGAGGACTACCTTGACGACAAGCTTCAATCCAGCACCGACTTCGAAAACCTCGACAACCTACTAGCAAGCGTAGAAGTCCAACGCAGCCAACTCCAGACTCAACTCGACGATGCGACCAGGGAGCTTGAAGATGCTCGTCGTGCATCCCAGGACCACCAAGGGGGAGTCGCCCGATCAATAAACGAGTTTAACGCGCTCCAGGAGAGCATCGATGCCCGCTTAAAGATAGTTGCCGAGTCTAGCGCACCCGATGAAGCCATCCGACGCCTTGAGCAACCTATGAAGCAGCTACGCAAGGTCGAGCTCGCCCACCAATACGTTTCGCTACTACACGATGTTGAGAACCTAAGGCTTGAGGCACGGTCTCATCTTCCGCAGAGTCCTAAAGCCGCATTGCAATCCTACTCGAGACTCAAGAAGCTAAGCATGCGGTTAAGGGAACTACAGGGAGCAGCAGATCAAGCCGCCACGCATCTCGTGAGCCATGTCGAGGGAACCACAGAGAATCTATGGGAAGAGATGAAGAATACTATGTCTAAGGAGCTAGAAAATGTTCTCAAGGAGCGCAATTGGCCCCAAGGAATTGATACCGGTGCCGAGATGGACGCCGAATGGCTACAGTGCTTCGAGAAGCTCATCGATTTACAGGCGCCTGAGGTAGTCTACTCGAATAAAGTAGTTTCACTACTGCCCTTCGAAGTGATGGCAAAGCCTTTCATCTTATGGTTCCAATTCCAGTTCATGGGTAACAACGCGACGAGTGGCCCCCAGTCATTTGGAACTTTCTGCGTACCTCAGTTCCTAGCGCTAATCGATAAATGGGAGGGCTTCTTCCGAGACAATGTCGGCTACGTTCTGGCGTCCCGATTCCAAGATACTAAAGTGCGTAGCCTATCAGTCTACATGGATCCCGCCTGTGCCCTTATCACAGTGCTACTCCCAGTGATGAGAGAGAAGATAGATACTCTGGTTCAACACGGCCTCAAGAACCCACAATTTTTAAGTAGTCTTATGGTACAGCTGATGGACCTGGACGATGAGATACGATCAAGGTTCAACTATGACGGCGGTGATCCAGATCAGGGCTGGGCCGGTTTGACGTCGGAAGTCCTCGAACAGCACTTTGACGATTGGTTCAAAGCAGAGAAGGATTTCGCTCTGGAGCGTTACCACGTCATTATGAACTCCCCCGATGCTCGAAACATTGATTATGATTACAGCGGTGCTGGTAAGATGAAGCCAACCTTTGGTGCAGTGAGAGTGACGGACTTGTTAAAGTCTGTCACATCTCAATACGAGCGAGTCCGCAGGTTTTCCCACAAACTCCGATTCCTCATCGATATTCAGCTTGAAATTCTAGATGACTATCACGACCGCTTCAGGGATTCATTAGACGCATACTATACAATTACCTCCACTCTGGGCCGTACCCTACACGGCGTAACCAAGGAACAAGCCGCCGCATTGGAAGGCACCGGGGCATTTGAGACTCTCTGCAAGGTCTTGGGCAGTTCTGACCACATCATTGCTACTTTGAAGGATTGGAGTAATGAGGAGGTAAGTTTTAATTTTCTAGGTGCACATATTGAGCCCCTTGCTAATTTTGGATAGTTTTTCGTATCCTTGTGGGAACAGCTCCAAATGAGGGCTAAACAGACTAATGGCGATGGTAATATTGCCACCGGAATGAGTTATGAAAATGTGAAAGATAAGACCTCAGCAGATATTAGCTCCGACGGTGACAGTGGCATTTTATTCGATGAAACTATCGCGGCGTACGCTCGCCGTCGGAAGGCCGCCGAAGAATACCTAGTCGCAGCATTGATTGACTCCCACCAGAAAGCATTCCGCCCGTACTTCGCCAAGGCTCATTGGACTACAATCAGTGATGATACCCACTGTAAGCTCTATTATTCGAAACTCACCGCGAGTCGGCATGCTAAATATTTCCAGTGGACACTTCCCAGCTTTCTGTAACTCCAGAATTAGATGAGCCTTTAAAGGTAAAATTTTACTCTTGAATCATGGATATCCAAAATCGCGGCTGACATTACTCTAGATACTCAAACGAAATCTTATCTTCCTTACTTCTGTATTGAGCGCCGCCGTTTATCGCCGGGTATGGCGGGAGGCGTTGGAGAAACTACAGGATACAATATGGACGACAGTGCTTATGGCGCAGAGTTTTACAAGCGTCAGTGCCGCCCAGTTTGCAAGGGATCTGGAGGCTATCGCTTCTCTGATAGACCGACACATCCCGGATGGTTCGATCGCGCTTAGTACTCTACAAGACGGCACGAGGCTATTGAGCCTGCCACTAGAAGCCACAGACGGGACCATATCTCTCCAACAAGCGAGCGACCGTGCATTCACAGATAATGCCGAAGCCAAGAAACTGTTGGCTGAATTGGATATAGAATCCCTCACCCCGGCAAATGCTAGGAAGATTCTACAGAGGCGTGTCGAGACTAGCGAATAGATAAAATTTTGTCTGCCTTCTATAGGCCTCCAAATCTAGTTCAGATTACGCCCTAATACCGGTCCAAGTGCGAAGTGTTGAATTGCTCCCAAATGAGATCTATCGTGATAAACCCCCCTATCTCACGCATCTTTGGTTGAAACCCAACGCCCTATCATATGACCTAAGCCCAGATTTTCTCAGCCTCCTTACCCCTAATTACCTTAGGTACTTAATTTTGGTTTTTTAACTGAGAGCACGCATCGTCGCCTCCACCACGGCGAACGTACCCGCGCTGACTGGCATGGCCCTCAGTAGCGTAGGACCAATGCCCTTCCAAAAGCCCCGTGCGCCCTCGGTCCTCCAGGTCTGCGAAAAGCAGTCCCGCATCGTCTTATACTTCATCTCGCTACCAAAACCATCGGTCTGCATCTTGCTCTTGACGACATCAAAAGGGTAGCTAGCAAGCCAGAGGGCTTCACCGGCCAGACCACCGTACAGGGCAACCTTGTAGCTGGGGATGTCGGCTCGCGCAACGCGGTTCCGCGCCGCGTCGGCCATCATCAAGTACTCGAAAGTCAGAAACCACGTGCCGTAAGCAGCGGCCTCGCGCCAAATCGTCACCGCCTCGCCGCGGTACAAGCCGCGCAGCCCGCCGCCGCGCGAAGACAGCTGGCGCACGCAGTCGAGAGGGCCCGAGTACAGGCGCGCCGCGCCGTGGGGTTGCGTCTGCAGCCGGATACGCACGTGCTCGATGGGCCCCGAGATCACGGAGTTGGCGACGCCGGCGAAGGCGCCGGCTGCGAAGTACTGGCCGAAGGACAGGTCCTTGGAAGAAGAAGATGAGGAGGAGGCATTCTGGGCCTCGAAGTAGCGTCGCGCGTACCCGAAGGCGCCGAATTGGATGGATACGCAGGCTCCGATACCAAGGAGGGGGGTTAGTGTGCCCTTGTAGAATGCGAGGGGGCCCTCTTTGGCGTAGATGGAGGTTGCGGCGTCGAGGGCGGATTTGTATGCTGTGCTGGTTTGGAGCCGGACTTTGACTATGTCGAAGGGTTGGCCTGTGGAGGGTTAGCGATGAGGACGGGGTTTTAAGTTAATATATATATATATATGAATTAGGGTTATTGTCTCCATCTCTTTCGTGGTTATGAGCATTTTGACTTTTCAAAGCTTAACGTCCTTTCCGTGATAGCTAACATCCCATCCATCTATTTTTATCACCTATGGCTTAACCTTACCACAACCAAGCATTGTGACAGATAGCGCTATGATAAGATGAAGTTGGAAAGAGAGGTAACCTACCTATTAAAACCTGAGCAACTCCTCCGGCAGCTCCTGCAAACAAGTCCTTTGCCGTGTCAAGAGCATCGCCTTTGGCGTCGATATCCTGAGCTGCGTCTCCCATCCCTGCCCCGCGCACAATTCAATACCTATCAAGTTCTCGTATATCGCTCAGAACATGCCACGTCTCGCGTATGGAAAGCCAATTGGACTTCAAGCTTGAGTCTTAATTGGTTTTCGATTGATGATTTTCTACGAGACGGGATGTAATGAACTTCGCCGATATAGGAGACGAGATGAGATGAGGTAAACAATAAACGGCAAAGATTCAGGTGAGAGAGATATCGGATTCATCTTATCAAAGCATCGTTTTTGGTGGGGCACCAAGAATATGGAGGTTATCGATAGTGGAGGGGTCCAAATATACGCCGAAGCTCGTGCTACCATTGGAATGTGACGCGATTCGTTGTACCTACCTAGGTACCTAGTGCAAAGCTGTAACTTGAATAATACTCCGTGCGATTCGCACATACCTACCTAATGTATCAGGTAGCTTCACTTTACAAGCGCGTAGTCGTATAAGTCCAATTAAGTATATTAGGTACGACTTTATATCAAGATAAACAGAACGAACTTCACATCAGGTGAACTGATAAATCAAACTTGATATCTTAATTATTAATGTGTTCTCCAAGTTTATTCATAGAGAGGCAGTTTATGATATAAGTCATAATGTAGCAAGGTGTTAAACTCATCTCCGGTATAAACTTTCACATTTATCTTAGTATTCAGCACATTATCTTACTAGAGCCGAGCTTAGGGAAGGAGAAACAGCGCTTCGATCCACAAAGTGTCAAAGCCTTTTGTCATGAAGAATTACAGTTTTGCAGCCCCGAAATCCAACACTGCGATACTTCGAGTCTCTATAACAAGTACCTATAAACTATATATCGGCGGCTTTGGTATCCTAGATGAGACATCTAGAGCAAAGGACATTGTCACCATGTATAGCCGTAGGTTCCCGTAGCTAATTCAAAGTTCCTCGCCGAACAATAAAGTTGTTTCGGTGCTTCTTACTTCACCTCATGACAATGCACATTGAACAATTATCAAACTTTATAGCTACTCAGTGCCTTCCGGGATTTAAGTTATCTTCTAACTTATTTTTATATATTAAACAAGCAAGTCCTCCCAACTACCGACCCAAGATGTCCTCTCTTATAAATTATCTTCATACTCCCCCCTGGCTACTGGGTAGCTCTCTCACAATCTCGCCAATATCAAGCTATCACTTGGCTCTGTCGCTCGCTTGGCTCTATCATCTATTTCACTTCGGCATTCCTAGCATTAGGGTATTTAACTGCTGCTATACGGTTGACATATTGAGGTTATCAGGCTAACGGTTAGGCAAGAACCATTTACTTAATCGTATTTGCATTAGATACCTCTCAGCGCCACCACGATGGTTTACTTTATGCATTTTCGTACCAGCGGGCTCTGCAGAAATCGTCCTCAATTTGGTAGTCTTGGAGTCACTGTTGCCTGTCTGATGGCTCAAGAAGGAGGCATCCGCGATAGTTTTCAACAGAACATAAGAAATCAGGAGTTAACTAGTCAAAGAGTCGAAATACTTTCCATTATACTGGCGTTCCAGAAAGCCCTGGAAAGACGCGAATCGTTGCGACTAACTTGTCCAATAGTTGTATCGATTCAGTCGGACTCTAAATATATTGTTTTATGCATGACGGACTTGATTTCCACATGGCATAAAAACGGGTGGAAAAACCATGCAGGACAGGAAATCTTGCATTTGGACCTGTTTAGGATTGTCTACAGCCTAGAGGAACGCGTCAAGAGGCTTGGGTTTGTCCGCTATGGTTATATCCCAAAACAGCACAATACGGATGCCCACGAAGCTTGCAGCAAAGCTTTAGATCACCTTGAGCTAAATATAGGGATACACAGCGCCGAAGCCGGAAGAGCGACGACTGCGATGATGCCTGCTACTAAGAATGGGACCTCCCACTATACAGTTAGAGATCAGCATCACTAGGTGGATGACTAGCTCTTTAGCGAAAAGGAGTAATCGATTTCATAACCAGTATGTCAAGACCAGATGGTTCAAAGTTTCCCCCTATGCTAACATTATTGACCGTAACGTATAGCTTTTCTACCCATTCCGTCGATAGAACATCAAATTTTATATTCAGGTTAGACGACTAAGCGATTGCAAAAAGAAACGAGTACAATATGGATAAGCCGATATAACCTTTGAAGCACCGAACACCTTGAACGCTTCCTTGTTGGGCTGTAGATGACGCTGTTGGCGTAGCAGCGGTGCTTGAATCTGTACCTTCTGGAAGGGGCGTCGAAGTTCTAGTCAAAGATGGAGAGCTTAAACTCATAGATACCGATGTAATAGATGCACTCTGTGTTTCTGATGCTGTGGTTTCGGTGGCTGTTACCCCAGAACTTGTCTCCTCAACAACCGTACTTGTGCTACTTGTGGTTGATGTAGCAGTGTTACTCGACACAGTCGTAGACCCAGATGTCGGTGTGGTGGTCTCGCCCAGCATCGATTTAACCCATTCCGCCGCTGCGCCAGAGTAGACATCAAAGTAGTTCAAATGATGTTGGACATTGTATGTTCGTTTACCATCGCCCTCTGCGCAAATTGGATCATCCTCCTGACACCAGTCTCGGAGCACACCCGCAAAGTTGTGGATACCCTCAAGTTGCTGTCCACTTCGAGGGAATAAACCATTGATAGGCGCGCCTCCTAGTGTATTATACGGCTGGTTGGCAGTATGACGGGTATCACCAAAAAGGAGGGCAGCTACAACTATATGCCAGATCATCTGGTTAGAAAAGGTACTCTTTTCGACGCTGCGCCGTATACTACATAGTACGGGCAGGGGATCCAAACTTACTCGTATTACCAGGGGCTGAATTTGGGTCTAAGCCTGGAACTGTAGGCGTCGTGCAGCCCTGAAAGAAAACACCGCCACCACCACCAAGGATGTCGCCCAAAACATGTGCGCCCTGAGAGTAGCCGCTGACAACGAGCTTCGCATCGGGACATCGCTTGTTGTAGTCGGTTATCTGGGCAATGCCAGATTTGCGACCCGCCTCCACGGCGCTGCAGTATTCAACTGCCAAGGCATTATTGAACGCAATGTCCTCGTAGTCGCAGCTCTCGAGCCCCGAGCAAATAGCCTGCACGAGCTTTCCCTGACGGCCGGGATACGGCTCATTGTTCCCTCGAGACAGAAAGATGTGGACATCAGTGCACGTGTCCAAGCCCGTCTCCTGTGCGGCTACAACAGCTGAGAAGACGAAGGCCGACAGCAAAGCCAAGTATATAAGGCCTAGCATGATGAACAGCTGGGGAGGAGACCATTACTAAAACATTACCGCAAAATTGAAAAATGTTTATGATCGACTGGACTGGAAATCATCACCTTTTCAAGCAATTTACGCATAAAAGCTCCGAGCTAGGTTAAAGGCAACGACCAATAGCACGTTGGTGGATCTGGCGATAAGAAAGGTTACATCGAGCGAGGTGAAGATCTTAGATGGATTCGTATCCAAGTTCATTAGCAACTAACTAACCTAGCATCTAACATATATTCTCTGAATAATTTGGTTATTAGGTGTAGTTCTACTATGCCTTAATGTTCCAAGACGAAAACCATAAAGATATCCTTCTTTGCAGTTTCATTGATTCGCTATGAAGTTAAACAACATAGGTTAACTAACTAGTCAAATACTTAAAGCCTCAAAACTATTGCTCGAGTTTTAATCTTAATCGTTTGGTTGCAGCTTCGCTATACAATTACCATACTTCACAGTCTATGCTTTATTTAAGGTAGTAATATAAGCCTAGCCATCTTAGGCTTATTCAAGTTACGATGAAATCATAGAAAACGCTGTTTAGTTGATGCATGATGTGTAATATAGAAAGAGTGTATCGTCAACCAAATACCATTCAAAACGAATGACAAGTAGTTGGTTATATATCTAGAAGTTTCTTCTTCATGAACCTATCCCTATCGTCTTGAATACGATATCCCAGCTTAGAGAATGGATGTTATAAACCCCTTTCAAAGATATTCGAACTGAGACTCGGTACTACCAGTGAATTCAAGCAGCCTAAGCAGTCCAGCATACTCCCGAACCAGGGCCAGGCTGGCATTGTATCCGTCCACCATTACAACCATAGCACCCATTCTTACCCAAACATTGGCACTGTCCAGGTGTGCAATCGGCATGTTGCGTTAAGTACCCACTGCAGCGTTTTTCAAACTCGGACTACGGAAATATTTCTTAGTCTATGTTGCAGTAATAGCAGTGATGTGTTTATGCGTTGGTAATATACAATGGCCAATGGTCTTAGGGACTAATTACCTAATTAAGGAAATACACTCACAGTTTCGCCCACTCCGAAGAAGGTGTATTCGCCACTTGTGATGGTACTAAGTTCGACCTCTGGTGCGTCCCCTGCAGGATGAGCGACGGCATTACCGGCAGCAATGGAGAGAAGAATAACGACAGGTTGAAAGAGCTTCATATTTGCAGCTAATTTGGCTATTGTAGGTTTAGAATAGTGGAAAGAGAAAGCTGAATGTTTCAGAATAAATTCGGCTTCTGTTATTGTGGTGTAGCGATGGTGATGACTTCGGAAAGGTGAAGAATGGCACTCTCGCTACTTCAACTTATATACTCCGTCTTTACGCAATATGAGAAGCTAATTACTGGAGGCTTAGGTGTCGCAAAGGCCTAGATCTTACTTAGAACCGTAGACGGCGGACAATGATATTATTTGCATGCAGATTCGAAAGAAATAACTCATTCTAGGACTATCGCTGACATGTCTCAGACTCTCGTCTCGTACAGCAGTTATATTAACTCTCGAAACCATGAAAACAACCTCTGATATTTACCTCATCTCAATCATCCACAGAGTATAGATATGTAGGTCTCATTCTTGTACTCGCCGAGAAAGGTCGAGTAACACCACGCCCTGTTGCATCTATAGCACCATGAAATAGGGGCTGTTATGCGTTAGCTACACAAGCCCTCTGTCGAAAATAGCATTTCGTAAGGCCAATCTTTAGGGGGACCTATTAAGCTTGCGCTTGGAGATTATTGGCTGTCTAAACGCAGCTACATATTGTCTCATTAATCCTTGGTCTATACGAATACGTCAGTAACACAGTTACAATTACTCCAGGTCTCTAACTTACTGATACGCGAAGGAGGTTATAAGTTTCATCTAAGCCATTTGGACTCCTATCTGAATCTGCAAGGTAACAACATGTCGAGCTGATACATCTCATTACGAACTGGCAATCTTTAGAGCTATGCAAAGATTCCATTGAAAGTCGATGTGTTCCACGATCCCCTGACCTATGTAACCACCTGCTGACTTGCTATGCGCTTGATAAGACTGATCGGAAAGACTAGTGTCCAAAGTGATAAACCCAATGCTGACTATCAATTCACCTGATCACCAAAACAGCACTGCTCATATGACTAGTTTAGTGATGCGTATTCTTGCCACTCTTTCATTCAAGTCTCTAGTCTATATGCAAGTGACTTACCCTAGTATATTAGGTATTAATGATTAGAACTCAAACGAGGCTGAGTCGGTGCGGGCGTGCGGCGCCATTAACATTATTGCTTTCTATGTTTGTAGTCTATATCTCTATCCCTCAAAGTCCGTTTTTCAGTCTATATCCGGTTCCGTTTCCTGTTCCCGTGCCGTGAAATCAAAGCTTGAAATCAAAACCGTGTGCGGTACTGTTTCCCGTAAACCTGATAATCGCTAAACCCAAGGTATCAACTATAGTTCCTCAACATCGTCAAACCAGACATGACCGAGGGCTTCCCGCGCCGTGATTCTCCTCCGGGGATCAAAGTTGGTCATCTTCTTAATCAAATCCTTGAAGTCTGGGTCAAGTGAATCGCTTTTCCAGAGCGAAAATGGTCTTCGGGGATTCTTAGAACCGAAAGAGTCTTGCAAGCGAGAGAGCTCGCCGACCCAGGGATGTCTTCGGCCAAGGTAGTCGATGAAAGACTCGTAATCATTCCACTCGGCAAAAGTGGATATTTGCCGCTCGAGGATGGCGTTGGTAAGATCGACATTTGGCGCGCTGTCGATCCGGAAGATAACCATTTTGAGACGCATGAATATGAACTATAGGTACTAGCATTAGTAGCCGTGACACATAAGCAAAGGCGGTCAAGCTCACCACTAGCGCCAAGGAGAAGATGTCCGAAGGCTTTCCGACCGCGCCCTGTACGTGCGCCTCTGGACTGCGCCAAAACTGATTGCCAACTTTAAGCCCACGCAGAGCCTGTCCAGGTGGGATGTGAGTCGAATCTTCTAGGTCCGATAACTGCACGCGATCTACGGTGATTCCTTCACTGGTATCGCGGTAGTCGACCATGATGTTATTTGCTTTGATGTCTGAGACGCCACATTAGATTAAAATCCGAAGCTTAAGTCCGGCGGGGATACATACCTAAATGCGCGATGTTCTGGTCGTGCAAGGTAGCAAGGCCTCGTAGACTATCTCGAAGGACGCGCTTTTGCGCAGCCAGGGAGAGATCCTTAAAGGCGAAGTTGAGGAGATGGTCTGTCATGTATTCATTGACAAACATCTTCTGCTCGGGGACGGTGTCCCGCAGCGCCCGCAAGTAAGGCGAGTGATTAAATCTCAACTGCAGAGGAAGTGCATAATTGTATTCGTTCTCAAATAGACTTTTCAGAACGAACATCTTCTCATTTGCCCTGGAGACGTGTTAGTTGGTTCAAGTCCGACCCACAAACGCAAGCGTCGAATGGGGTAAAAGATAAAGAAAATATGAATTTTCTGCTGAGGTAGACCCTCAAGTAGAGCTTAGCTTAGCTTACCTGGCGAGATAGACCAGGCGGTCTTGTCTGTCCTGCAGAACATTTTCGATGGTATACTCGCGACCAGAGTATCCCTTCAGAATGACGCCGGGCTCGAATTGCTGAGAGCCGAAAGAGCTGACGCTGTGCGGAACGGTGCTAGCTTTGCGAATGCTACCGCCGAAGCGAGCTCCGGCGCTGTAGTGGGAGGATGCAGTGGATAAATGAGCACGGCCAAATCTAGATAGGGGTTGTTTGAACGCGGTCAAAGCTGCCGAAGTGACGGCGCTGCCGCGCATCGTATCTCAATAAGAGGTAGAGGAAGAAAAAAAAACAAAAACTTAAAATAAATCGAATCGCAAGAAAAATGAACGAAAAGAGAACGGCGAGTTGACAAAACGGATTGCGAGAGTTTCGTAGCTTATGTTGATGAAAAGGTCAAAAACGCAAAGGGAAAATGTCGCAGGGCTTCTTTCTAACAGAAGAACTAACAGAGTTTGTTGAAACGCCGCAAATCAAAGAACTGGCGGTATCCACTTTGGTACGTTCACGTGGCGAATTTACAAACGGTAAAGGGTAGGTACTACTTAGCGTCGTTAACTGTTTTGACCGTACCGTATCTGTACTGTGTGGTCAGTTGATGCTTACTGTATTCCGTATTGTGCACAAGTTTAATGTTGTAGGGGTTATAGGGTTCTGGGGTTGAAATTTACTGGGTTTAGGCCGGGATCGCACTCGTTTGTACCTAATGTAGTCGTCGTTGATTTGTTATGCGAATTGTAGTAGAAGCCTGGGGAATCGATGACGAGGGACGAGAAGGGACGTATTATTATAATCAATTTGGGCTTGGGTAAGGTACTACGGTAATTCCGATATTACTAAGTCGAATTGATTGGAATGCACACATTACACATTCAGCTCTTGGCCCTTCACCGAGAACTATCGTGGCGCTTCCGTCCAACACCAAAATCGTATTCTACCTTAGATAATTTACAAATATCAGGCAAGGGGCGTCTTTAATAAATAACCAAACTACACCGCATTATTCAATTCTTAGATTTATATTCTTTAGCAAAGACTACCAAATGTTTTGAATTCAATTCAATTCTATTGAACAGTTAATCTTTAAAGTACACTTTCCTTATGAAGCATGACTCAAATGAGGTATTTGTCTTACTTCTTAGTTGTTTACATTCGTGCGGCGTGGGGGGTACACCAGGTGACCTACCGAGCTATCCGCTTTGTCATTTTTGAATGGAATTAGTAAAATTGTATCGAATGGTTTACTACCACGTCGTTTCAGAAATCAAGTGAAAACTTCAATTAAAGGTTGCCTTCTTTGTTTGGTTGGTAGGTGTATATTTATAGCTAGTCGCAGAAAGAAGCTTAGGGGTAAGGCTTTGGTAAGGCTTTGTTAAAGCCCAAAGAGATTGTTTGAACCAATATAAAACGTTGACGTTACTAGATGCTCTTTATATTTTACGCGGCTATCGTGCCATGAGAGTCATACCTTAGCGTTAGCTTTATGAGAATATGCAATTATATGACATGGCAACTCAACGAAACAGACATTGAAGTGCAGTTTACAATAGCTCAATATAGTTTCATTTAAGCTAATACTTAGTCTAAAGTTATGACAATGGGTAGTGTTTTATTTCAATTTCATTTTGACTTGTTCATAATATCCTCATACTTTATCAAGTTTCTTAATGGCTTTGACTTTAACATGTCAAATATATTTTACTAATGGCTTATTTAATAGTCAGCTATAATTGAACTATATCAATACTTAAGACTGCTTGTTTCAATCTAAAGGAAAATAGATTTAGTGTCAACAGTTGAAACTTATAAGTCGCTTTTTTCAACTAGGTACACACGAAACTTGAATCATCATAAATTGATCTCTCATTAAAGGCTAACACGAGTCCTCTAATATTATATTTAACAATACCACATACTATAAATTATTTCGTGGAATATACTCCTGTGGTCCTTTTAAGTTATTATTTACTTAGGGTTGGAATAAATCTATACGTATTATTAACTTTAATACAGATATGTGTTTTACGGTTTTTTCTAGGATAATAATATTCTCTCTCATTGTTAGAGTTAACAACATATTCAAGCTACCTATTTGCGAGATATTAAGTGGATTATATAATACGAAATGTGCTTCTCTGCTTCTAAGCTAATGCTACGATAGGTTTACCCAATTAACTAGATCGACATGGATAAACTTAAAGGTCGTATCCGAGAGTCTATTAATATTACAGTGGGCTTGGTAATACTCGCATAGTCCTTCATTATAAGATAGGTGATCTCATGAGCACTATCCTTTAGTACTGAAATTCACACCCGGTATATCACAGGACAAGTTCACATAAAGTTGAGGTAGCATGAAGACGAATTTTATACGGATTTGCAAAATTTCAATGTGAAGAGTCACCTTTATCTAAAAAGGTGACATCTTACCCCTGCGTGATCCATTCGTAGGTGCCCAGTATCCAGCATCCAGCTAGTCTATTCCGCCAAGCAGTCTATAAAGATCCAAGCGTTCTAAGTCCTTCCATTACTTCATCTAATCATAATCTTACTAGCCTTACAGTACCGTACAGTCGGTCGGATTCATTATGCTGTAATAACTTCGGTACCTTCATCCGTTATGTCTCTTAGTTGGCATCCTGGACCACGCGCGGGATCTCCTGTAGTATCTGGCGCTCGCGCTTCGGTTCCCCGTCGGGTTGCTGCACGTGGTGCCCGGGTTGGGCACCGGCAGTAGGTTGGGGGTGGAGATGGCTGGTAATACCACTTGGCGATGAAATGCTAGCGGGTCTGCGGAACCCCTCGCCTCGCTTCTCATGATTATCCTGCCAGTTTCCGTGACCGTGGTCCTGGTTATCACCTGGGGGATGGTGGTGATGACCAGGTCCACCAGTAGGTTGTGGGAACCCACCGGTTGGGTGCGGGTGGTGACCGCTAGGATGGGCAAAGCCATCCGGGTGAGGGCGTACATGGTCCGTATCCCGTCTCAAAAAAATATTGCTTTTAGGATGTCCGGTTGGGTGAGGGAAACCGCCGCTCGGGTGGTGATGATGGTGGCCAGTTGGGTGAGGAAAACCCCATGGCTCCTTATGGTCACCTTCTTGCCCTTCATTCTCTCTCTTCACGCGAGGGGTGGGATGCGGTGCGCCAGGCTGCCAAGGGAATTTGCCAGTGGGGTGAGCATGACCATCACGGTGATGGCCAGTAGGATGCGGGAAGCCGGTTGGGTGGGGGAAACGACCGGTCGGATGCGGAAATCCGCCGTGAGATATGGTAGTGGGAGGTTGTTGCTGGTTGCCGAACGGAGCTGCTGAGCCGCCCTGCAACGAGGCTAATGCTGCTAAGAGAGTAACGAATGACCGCATAGTCGATGCGTTAATGTCTGACTTGTTTTGTAATATGGATGAATAATAGGTATACCGTTTCCCGAGTATGGCTTATTTGACAAACGAGCGAGAGTTGCAGCAGGCTACAACAGTATGTAGTTGTTGTTGGATTCGAATCAATACTGATGGAAATAATTCTGGACTGAAATCGAGGTCGAGCTAACTCCCTTATATGCTCATCGAGTCCTTAGGAACGCTAGTGTAGTAGATAACTACTGCCACAATACCATTACTTCTTTCTTAACCTTGCCTCGACGATCATACATAGCCTTCTACGCTAACTTCATGGTTATGTTGATCACTTCGAATATGGACACGCCGGACTATTGTAAGTAGTATCGTGGGTCAAGGTACAACGGGAACGCGGCATTTGACCACCCCAGCCACTATGATTGACGTTGGTACCCATCATAATCCGTTTTTAGTCGCAGTTGACGACGAGTCAGGTTACTCTAACTAGCCAGTCGGAGCGAATAAAATTTTGGGTTGCTTGTATTATGGCTTCTAAGTTGTCGAGATAGAAATCCCGAAATATTTTCCAACACGTAGGAATCACCAAAGATCTGATATTTGCACCTTTACCTCGCACCAATATGATATCAGCTCTTAGCGTAGAAGCAACACTTCTCAAGGCTTGTTTGAGTCCTGTGGGTTGCTGTATTGGATAGTTAGGTCATTTCAGGCGACTTTTGATAGATATGCCCATTCCTATGGTGTGTGGAGGATTTTGCAGAGCCCCTTGATATTGTGGTTTGGTTCACCAGGATTAGGCGACCCAGATCCAACGCTGTTCCAGCCACATAAACGGGGACGGCTACGTATGCAGGTTAGAGCAGTGGAACAAGAAAATATTTTACGCAATATCTCGACAATTTGGCGTCACCTTTTCTTTGATAGCAATAAATGCCTTACGTAGTGTATACAGATAGATTGAGATGAAGCAGGTTTTGGTACCCCTGGATTAGTTTTAGTGTTAATGGTACGTACCTATATTATAGTGATATAAGTGGACTTTACGCTACTCTTTTAGTATCTAAACTACCTGAAACGGAGATACAGTGGTACATCTAACGTTTTTATATGTCCAATATGTAGACTGTAAACGTTAGGTGCGTGTCTAGCGTAGACCATAGGTATTTCGAAGCTAATGAAATATCAACACTGTGTACATGACTTCACATGACGACGTGGTATGTGAGGTGCTATTTAAAGCTTTTAGACTCAACATTAATCCTGCGTAGGTACTGCGTACTTTGTACAATACTATACGTATTAGAATAGCTATCTGCCGATCGTGGAACACTTCAATGGGGCCGATGCCGCCACCAAGGCAGTAAAACAAGAAAAAGGACCAAGGAAGATGAGATGGTACATGTGTGTAGTGTACATAGGTATGTAGTAGTTGATACCCAAATCCTGAAAATACTTGAATGTATCACGCTTCTAGAACGCTCGAAAAAGGTTGGAGGTTGGGGTTCGGGGTGCGAGGTACTTACATGTGTATGTACATAATGTACTATGTACGTCTATGCAGGCAGTTGAAAAAAATAAGCTTTTCTGTACCTGTATTAAATGCTTGGCATATGCCCTAATTTAGGAGGATTCTTAATAACTAGCGGTATTACTTAAACATGTTTACCTCTTAAACATGGGCTAGATTTGGAAATTCGTCGCGAAACATTCACAAGCTTACACCAGAACACTAGACGATGAGATCCAAAATGGGGGAAGCTGTGTACCAACACACACAGCAACATCTGCACATGTGCGCGAGATCTACAGCTGAGGTTACACTGCGGCCTTAACGTCATACAGCTGTAAGGATGGTCACGTCAGCCGCTTACGACAATCGCAATCCTCGAAGACTCGGTCACTTATCGTGTTCGCATATTCCATTTTTAGCTAGGTCCTGATAAAGAAATGTACCTGCATGAACTAATAGCTTAATGAAGGTAACTAACCCATCTTTTAAGCCTAAGATGCTGGTATTTAGAACTATTAAAGAGTTTGACTTTAATACTACCGAGAGGCGGCTTGTATGAGTCGTGGCACATGTTAGAGCTTCGTATCTATCCCAAATATATACGTCACATGTAGGACTTGGACAGGATCGCGATTTACTATAGTATCAATTACGCTAGTTAGCATCATCCGCAAATCCTCTAGTTATCAGTTACCACAACTGTAAGTGTGAGGTAAGATGGGCCATAGAAAAATCCAGGAGGATGCCGCACGGCATGGAATCTAATGCCAGCTCGAATCTTTAGCAGATCAACATCTTCTATAGTACACTTTATTGAAGGATTTATCTTCTACACCGCACACAGAACAAACATTGGAATCCATCAATTACAACTTTAGTAATAACCTAGGGCTAAACCGAACCAACATTAATAAACATATTGATCTAGCGATTCTTCAAGCCCCGCTAAGCATCCAATATCTAGGACGGCGTGGGGGTCAAAAAGACGGATCACCAAGAGGTCAGATTGAGCTTCCCCATGTCCACTCCTTTACATTGGCCGATCTTCAAATTCCGCTTTGCTACTCATTAGTGTAGTCCCAGATATCCTCCATTGCGTGATTTACTTCTTTACTGATGACACTACAGGTACAATCCAATTCTAGGCCAATGATCTTCTATTAAGGCCGTCTATCTGCTAAGGTATGATTGATATCACTAGTACTAGCCAGTTGCTGGCTGGTCGAGACGTTAGTGAATCTCTAGTGTTAATTTAAAAAGGGGGCTTCCAGTGCGTACTCGGAATCAGCTACAAGTAGCTTCGGCAGAGACCACGGATTTCAGCGAACATTCTAATTTATAACAGGTATGACTGAATTTAGGTACACTAATAATGACAATCAGATCCTCAAATCTAGGAACTGATCGTAATATTTATACATCATGAAAAAGCTAGTCTATTACCCTCAGATGGATAGCTTATGATTTCGTAGCCTCACATGTACTGGCATACCATCCTTCGGGTGAACTGGTCCATTCCCAACGCCGTAGAGGCGTCTGCCATTTACGATGTGAGTAGGCGTAGCATTGGGACCTCTGTTAGGGGTAGTTGGGTTAGTAACCATATACACAATTACTTCTAAGGAGATATAGTAGGGATGGGTGAGTAATTGTTTGGGCTGGAGTACTCACTGCTTCTTGTCCCACTCTTCCCATGCCTCCTCAATGTCAAATGCGCGAGCTATCAGTACGGCGACCAATCTTAACTCGACCATCGCCAACTCCATTCCAACGCAGTTCCTCGGTCCTAGAGAAAACGGCACCCAAGCTTCTTTCGTAGCAACATAAAGCGGATCGCCCTCGGCAGCCATCCAGCGCTCTGGAAGACACTCGTCTGGTCGTGGCCAATAATCGGGATTACGCTGTACTCCGGGTGCCGCCACCCAAGGTCCGAACCCCTCCATAGGATACCTTGTAGGCGACCCTGGAACGCTGACTGAGAACCCTGGGATACTGTCGCTATCACGAACCGTCGCAGCGAGCGGGTGCAGCCTTAGAGTCTCCTTAATGACGCCTAAAGTGTACGGGAGCGAGTACAAGAGGTGGGGCGATGCGATCAAAACCTCCATAGCCTTCTCCGGATCAGGCCCTAGGACAGAATCATGCTCGGCCCGGAGCTTCGCTAAGCAGTCCGGATTATCCTGCAGTATCTTTACCATAAAACAGATCGTCGACGAAGTCGTATCGTGGCCAGCAAACATAAACGCCTTCAAATTCGCTATGAGTCTATCGACAAACTCTGCATCAGGTTTTCCTCTGAAAGTACCAGCATCTTCCTTTTCGATATACTTCATAGCGAGGTCGACGATAGTTTTCTTTTGGCTGGCGTTGACGTCTGACTGTAGCCTTTTTTCTATCTGCGGAAGTAGAAACTCGCGCATAGTGCGGTTGTTCCGTTCAATAGATCTCCGATGCCAGAGAAGCTGGCTGGAATGGAAGGCTCTTGCGGATTTTGATAGCTTCCCCATCAACCGAAGTTGGTCTACTAGGGCGGTCTTGAACGGACTGCTTGATGGGTTTGACTGTTCGTGTAACCGTAGATCTCTATCTCGTGTCAGTGTACCGAAGTATATAACCGGAATTGTGATGTTTAGGTATACTAACACAGATGCTCTCACAATAATGTCGAAAGTCAGGTTGATCGTCCTTTTCTCGAGCTGAAATACCGATCCCCACTCCCCCCCTTGACCAGCTTGATCCTTGAGCCCATTTGCGAATATCTGGGCCTCTTCGATGAGCTCTGGGAGCAGAGCTGTAAGATTCCGTTGGCTAAACCCGGGATTGAACATCGACCGCCATTTCTTCCATAGCTCTCCTTCTGTCGAAACGATATCCATTTTTCCTGTCAGCGGCTGCATGTATTCGGGGAGGACCGGGTCCTTGGGGAGACTCTTGACCTGCGTGCACTGAGCCGCAGCCACGGCGTCAAATATAAGTACAAGAGACCTTGACACGGGCCAAAGGTCCAAATAAACCACCGGCGGCAATCTCTTATGACCAGGGAAGTATTTATCGACATTTGCAGCGAGCCAAGGATGGAATTCATATATATTAACATCTGGAGGATGAGACGCTTGAAAGGCTGCGAAGACGGGAAGATGGCCGAATAGTAACGAATGTGGTAATACGGGCTTAAATGAATTAGTTCAGTATCCTGCTATTCCTTCTAGTAGTTAATCGAACTCACAATTCCTTGAGCCTTCAAAGTTCTTACTCGCCTCCGTTCGATGTATGCTCTATACAGGAAGCGTAGCACAATAACAGCGAGCAGGGCGTAAAAGCCCCGCACAAGTGGTAACACAACATCAGCCGTCATCATGTTGTGCCCTCAAGCGATCTCAAAGAGGCTTGAAAATGTGGGTGTATCTCGAGTTAAAATGCAGCCATGGGTATAGTATATAGATACTTAAGTATTCACCCAGTTATTCGATGTTCTAGAGTTATAGTATTTGCGGAAGTCGATAATAATATATAGATTATGTAAAAGTGCCCTGAGTAAAGATCTGCGGATCTCTCGGTTGAACTTCTATATGGGTTCCTCGTTATATTAATAGAGACTCCCTTACTTCATTCCCTCGCCTACCATTATGCCCAGACTTGTAGTGTGGAGCCTTGTATGCTGTATGATGTTGAAAGGGAAAATGTAAGATCACAAGGAAATTTCAGGGGTCTCTATACGAATACGTACGCGATGGTGCATTGATCATGTCGCATCCTTTTTGGTGAACTACATGGGGCATGGCCCATGCCCATTATGCGCATAATAGATCTATTATGCGTTATTATACATATAATAGCTATTATGCGCATAATACTTATAATATAATGCAATTATTAAGTAATTAATATTTCCCCCCTCTATATCCTCTAGCGCAAGCAAAAGTATCATACACTAAGCCTTTTTAGGTATAAATAATTTTTATAATAACTTTTAATTAAACATGTTTCCAAAATAGGTTTAGTGTTTAGCACTTTTACAATGTTTTAATAATAACGCTTTCCCGATTAAATAATAGTACGCCGGATAAACGGGGGTGATTGATCCGTTATGCGCATAATAGATCTATTATGCGTTATTATATCTTATTATAAGTTATTATACGCTAGTGATATAATAAAATTCGCATCCCTAGGCATGGGTCTTCTCAATGTATGTATGAATCGCTGACAGGCTACAGCTGAACTTACCCCGCGGGCTTGGCTGTAAATATCGCCTTATGCCTCTAAAATAGGAATATAATCGGACTATTATTTCTAGCGAGTCAAAGACCCCATATTATAAATCTCTCAATTTCGATTGCCCGGGATCAATCGCTCATCGTCACTTGGGCGCGAGTACGTAACAGTACCTAAGGTAGAACGAGAATTTGTCAATTTAAACATGGCGGCTTCTGCTTCCTCGCGCATCGTAAGGATGCATGGCCTGTCCATTGCTAGGAACATTCTTCGCTTAGCCTTGACTTGGCTTCGAACTAACAAACACACACACCCTAGTTATTCGAGATATTCTATCACGCCTCGCTTCTAGTATTTCTTCGATATCTCGGGACTTCCAGGGATTTCGGATAACCCTAGACACATTCTCAGCACTCTAAATTACTCACCATTTCAAGGTCGCTTCAATAACTTACAAGAATCGATGTCCTCCTTAACAGTCCTGTCAATCTTGCACTTGTTCTGGTTGGCAATTGACTGCGTGGTTAATGTAGGGCAAGTGACATAACAGGGTGTGTCCATGGTCCTTTGGAGAGCATCCCCTTTCCAGCCGAAGAGATAGTCACCGTGACTACCATAGCCAGTGCTAGAAGCCTGTGTCAGCAAATTCCCTTAGCATTGCTTGGGATGCGTGCTACTTACTGGTCACCCATGCTCCAGATAAAGGGCTGGGATCCGTCCTCAGGCCATTCGTTAGGGTCGTTAAATCTTCACGGGAATCATAATTAACTAGACGGAACACAAATAGGCTATAAGAAGACAAACTTACTGGCGAGTATCCCAGATAGTTTCGTACATGAGCTGTGGAACAGGTACGGGGTGACTATCTGGACAGGGCCCTTGCGAGTCGAAAGTACCGCTGGCTGGATATGCCATATGGCTCATGTGATCCACGGTGTCAAGGTTCTTGCCATCCCAGCAACTACTACATGTTAGACGATTATCGAACAACTTCGGTATACATACGCATGGCCGACTCACGTTGGAAAGCGAATGTTTGCCATGATGCCTGCCGGGCATAGCTTGTTAGGGAGGTTCTTGGTCTCGGGGAAACGAGTGTTCATGTCTTGCAGACAGGTGTAGGTAACCTGCTTGTATTTGTTGGCGTCTTCGGCAGTTCGAGCCATCGAATCGCCGACAAGCATACGGAACCCCTAAACTAATCAGCTTTACATGTTCAGTACTCGATATTCGCGGACAGCGAGGGCCTTACAGGCTTGAAAGCTGTGACCTTGGATCGCTGCTGGTAGTCGGCTAAGCCGTTCTGCATGTAGTAGACGGTCATACCACCCTCGGCGCCGTCGAAACCTACGTTAGGTCGGATAGGTACACGCTTAAAGGTGCCGTTACGGGCCCTGAAGAAGAGGACTGCGGTCCAGTAATTGGAAGTATCCTCGGTAAACTGGCAGGTTGTGCAAGTGGACTCGCCAGGCATGTTTTTAGTAGGGTCCATAGTCACATTAAGCGAGTTCTACGCTGATTAGCCATATGTTTACTTATTTAGCTCGCCTAGCTATAACTTACTCCGCCAATGATCTGGTGTAGATGCGGCGAGGGTGCCATCCCCGGATTCACTAACGGGTCGATACGGTCAACCACAAGCTGAGAGCATGAGAATCGAATTAGTGCGCTTGCTGGCGCGGCTAATGCCAACGCGGCGAGCGAGGTTAACTGCATCTTGTTCAGTGGACTCTACGTCAACTATCCGGCGATGATCGTCGTATGTATGAATAAGAGTAGTAGCCGCGGGGGAAGACCACGAGGCGAGAAGGTTGCGGCAGGCTTAGTACTTTTATCTATTCTCGGGATTTTCGTCCTGCAGGACTGCCCGGTTAGCCATCCTAGTAAACAGAATAATAATAGAACGATAAAAACTACATATATAAGGTAGTGAACCCATGAGGCTTAGACTTTAGTTTCATTCCACGTTCTAGTCACAGTAAGATCGGCCAATTCCTGGTTCGGTACTACTCTGTAGAAGGGGAAAATGGATGCTGGCAACTTGGAAGTAGTTTAGCACTGTTTCTAACTGCCGGAATGGGTTGAGTATACTCTCCCCAATACATCCGAATATGTCAAGATCGATATTGACCGGAGTAGGTATTAATTCCAAATCAGTTGACCCTTAACCTAAGCGCGGCTAAACTAGCGCAATTCATACCAGCCTACCTACCTCACCTGAGATATGATCCATGTAGGCCCAGTCCTTAACTAATATAAATCTCATAACTTCAAAGGAGGTATGTGGAATTGTTCTTATATTCAAGAACACGACTCTATGAAGTTTTCTTGTTATACCCCATGGTAAAAAGGGTTCCAATACCTCGATACATCTCGTATGCTGACCCAATAGCGTATAATATTCTATAAATATTTCCCTACCCAAGACTACTCTTATCTTTCCAGGCCTATTACTACCCCCCTACCTACCACTCTGACCATAATAGTGACTCTTACAATGTGGATTCTTCTGATTGTTGGGATATGTGTCTATAATCTCGAGTATCAAATTTTATACACTTTGCTTGTCAAGCCGTAAACTTTAAAAGCACTCAGAGGGTTCAATGCGGCACTTCACTGATATATTCAATCAAGAGTAGGGAGCAGTAAGTCTGATCCATCGTGAGAGATTTCGCAGTAATATGACAATGAACTAAAGACAAGCACCAGACTTCAGAGGATCCCTGAATCTTTGATTTTATAACTGAACAAGATAACAAATAAATAAAGCATAACTGCACAACATCTAACTAGCAAAGCCTAAGAAAAAAGGATACTTCAAGAAGTACCCAGTGACCGAGTCATCATTTTATTTATTCCTTTTGTCTTATTCCGCCCTTGGAATTGTGCATGAACAGAACCTAATTAGGGAGGATTAGCTTATACGCAACATTTACATACTAAAAGGGGTTAATAGTCGAGCCTTACCTTGCAACCCGGCTCTGGACGCATGTGGGCTCACTTCGAGGCATCTGCTGCGTGCAAGAAAGGTATACACAGTCAGCAGCAGTCTTGCAAGGCTGGTGAGGACTAGTAGTTCCGGTAGGTTGAGGGTAACTAGTGGGATGCGGTCTGTGATGGCCAGGTAGGCGAACACTAGTCGGATGAGGGTGATGCGGTTCACCAGTAGGTTGGTGGTGAGGGTATTGCCATGTCGGGTGCTCTGATGGGATAATAGGGGGGCTGGCTCCTCTCCCTGCTCATTCTCTATTAGCTTTTGCTCGTTAACTCTACTGAATGACTTGGGGTCGCATACGCCACTCTGGCATGTTGTAGGGCAGTTCAGCCTGAACACCTGCCAAACAGATGCCTACGATGACGGAGAACAAGGACGTAGAGGTCTTCATGGTTTAACCGTGATAGTTGATGGTCTATAAGAAGTAGATAGTGTGAATTGATGAAATCAAGTTTATCCGGGGTCGCTATGGTGTTATAACTCCATAAGAAATCTGGGTTTTCGAGGAAGATGAATGACCTTTAAATAATAGAACTCCATGACGGGCTTCTGAGAGCCGGGCTGCGAGTCGCGTCCTTACCTAAATCACCTAATACTTTCAGCATGGCGATCACAGATAATAGAGACGTAGAATGCTGTTGGAAGGTATCCAAATAGTCTTCCCGGCCGGATCGCATATGCAGATGGCTTCTGCATAATCCTCCTAGGATCATATTGCTTGCTACGATCGGCACATTGTAGATCGTTCCCGCTGCTAGCTGAGTGCCTTGCATCAGCAGCTATTAAAGGCAAATATGTTGTAGCTGTCAACTTTTACTAGCGCTGATTATGCCGTTTCCATGTTAAGAATACCGAAGTTCGACAAAACGCCATGCTAGACAATACGGAATTATTAACACAGAGACGGGCCCTGACCGAACTCCCACAGATACGTAGCAGTGCGAAAGATGTAGGCCAGTGAATCTATAAAGATCAAACAAATATCGGGCGGTCATCGAAGTGGCTAGGCTGATTTAACATCTTCGTGACACCACATCGTCATGCGAAGGCGTACCTGAGCCACGCTCGATGTAGGTCGAAGAAGGGAGAAGTTGAAATATTCCCACCGAGTCGTCAACAGACGCGAAATAACAAGCGCTTAGCTGATAATTACATAGTACTTATTTCAAAGCTTTGTTTCATACTCCTGGACTATAACAAGTATTCTATACCTTAAGGACTTATTTTTCTGTTGATTGACGTCGAAAGGTATCATTGGGATGAAAGAGGATCAAGCCACACATCCCACCCCTTCGGAACCCCCGCGCTTTTAGAAACATGGGTTTATAAGTTAAGGGGTTACCCCCATTCCCCACGCACAGACCCCAGAGATCACTGATCACTTCTATAAGCGTGCTAGAAGAAGAAGAAGGGTCTGTTCTATCTTTAAGATCTTGCTAAATAAAACTCACCAGTGACATCACTCCCGCTACATGCTAGGTACCTTTCTCGGCGTGTCAGCTATCAGCTTAGTTAAGAGATACCAATCCAACACATTCAGCCTCATGTAACTAGGATATAGAACGAGTCGTCTTACTATCATTCCCAGCTCGCGTATATTCACTAGGTAAACCCGACGGTTTCTTCCTGTCTCGGACAATTCGTAATTCAACCGGCTACGAGTACACTCTCCGTCAGCGATCGACGCAGGGCTGCTGACAGACAGGTGTTCATAAATACATTCCCTCAGCACGATCGACGATCCTTGAATCATATTACAATACACTTAAATGGTATTCAATCCTTCCATAATAATATACAAAAATATCGTACAATCTCTTCTCAGCTCTATGTTCGTTCCATGTCTATCATGCAATCCCTCTACCAAATCTACCTTTAGGCGGTCGGTGCGCTCAGTATGAATCTATCAACCCAGCGATTGACGACTTCGTCGGTCTCGTTAGGGAAAACTTTCTGAATCCCTACCCGTCCTTGAACTAGTAACTCCTCAACTGTCGGGCGATGACTCGGGTTGTGGTACATGCATTGATATATTGTTCTTCTGAGGTCTTCATCGACGTTGTTGAATTGTCCGTCCATTAACAACGGGCAGTAGGATATCGGTAGGTTTGGATTCATTCCTCTGAGTGCGTCGTCGATATTCACTGCGTGCCTCCCACCTGGTATATACACTCCGGGTGGTATTTGAGGTTGAGGTGGTGATGGTGGTTGTCTTTGGGTTATGATAATCCACATCGTCTTGCAAAGAATTAGATGAAGAAACAAACCATCTAGATACCTTATAGATACCTTAACTATATAAGATGAGTTAGGTACTTACCAATGCGATACCCCATACGTTCGTTGCCGCGCTATAGCTCCCTGCCACTGGATTTTCTCCCGCCTCTGGCCCATCGGTGTCGCCGGGAATTGTATCCCAATCCGCCGAGAATTGTTCCTATAGGTAGGTAGCATTCGACTTAGCATACGGGCTCTAGAAATCATGAAACTAGGGGAGGATAACTTACAGGCGCGAGATATGAACTCTTGCCAACCGCTCGCCTCCTCACATAGTAATAGCTATATCTCTGTCAGCGGCATTACTAATGGAATCAATAGGTATCACGGACTTTCGTTTAAAAGTTTTAATGTGTTCCGTTAGCCCAAAGTCTGCGAGCTATCAGTTGGCGGTTAGCAGTCATGAAACCATCCCCAGATAATACAATTTACACACCTTTAGTTTTGGGACAAATAAATGCTCGCCTATTGCCCTATCTTTATGATATACATCATACTTTCGTTTGCGAGATGCCCTTTCAGGAGCGTTACCTTGCTGTGCCGTAGACGATTCTCCGCGGGTCACTTTTACGGTCAACTGTCGAAGCATTCCTGAGAAGTAATTTATGGTTGCTGTAGGTGCAGTCTTTGGAATATATTCTTCCCTAGAAGATGAGCCCTCTCCAGGAGTCACAGGTCTCGTGAAAGGTGCATTTTCGGATGCCGGCTCGTCCCATTCCGGGCGCTCAATATTTCCAACAAAAACTAGATAATCATAAGCTACCTGGTAACGCCTCAGAAATTCTCAGGAAGGACTACTTACTATTAGTCGGGTCGATATCAAAGTGGACCCAGTTCTTCGCCCTCCACCTTTTGCGAGCTGGAGGGGCATCCTCAATCAGGTCGACCCTGTCAAACCGCTGGGGATGGAATTTACGGGGAGGGTATTTCAGCCCTACACAGGCCCGTACCACTACATTGGTTAGAAATTAAAAGCATTGCCCATAGAGTATCTCAACTTACAGCAAAGCCATAATGCCCACTATAACAACGAGAGTTAGTAATTACCTCTAACAATAACCTCAGGAGACAAGCCAAAAAGAGAAAGAAAAAGGGGGGGATCTCAATAGTGCATACAAGTATTCTATTAGGGATTGGTGTGACCCCTCCCGGTCCTCCAGGTCCTGGGGTTGCCTCCGATATTCTATTAATCAGCATCCGGAGATCACCTCCCTCGATATACTCGAGGAGTAGGTAATCATTCCTAGCCTCCAATGCAGCATTACGGTAATACCACGTTCTATAGCGATTGTTGTAGTTTTGCCTCCGCGCTTGATGTTCCTCTGCGGACCTAAAATGACGGGGAACTCTTGGAGGACGGTGTGGTTGATCAATGCTTTCATCGCCACTGGAATCTTCTTCGTCGGAAGAGTCGTCTACTGTTGGTTTCAGAAAGAATGGAGCCAGTGGCTGTCTACCGACCTCCTGTGGGTGTACCAGCTGAACGGCATGCACTGCTCCCAACATCGCCTAGGTAGATGTATTGTAAGCAATCCGTATCTATAATTTCATATTGGGTTTACCTTACTTCCATGGCTCTTCCTTCCTTCCGTAAATCGTCTGATTCCCACGACGCGAGAGAGAGTTTTACGGCGACGTCTTTAGGGGTCCCTTCACCATCATACCTGTAGTGAAGTGCCAGTCCCACTACCATCATTATGTGGGTTAGCAGTTACTCAACTAAATATAGTGCTATGAACCAGATCTACGTCTCCATCCTCAAAAGGTTTACTCACGACCTCCGAAGCCTAAGACCTTCTGGTAACGGAACAGAGATGAACCAAAGTAATGTTTGGCATTTTGCAATGCATCTCTCGCCTTATTAGCGGTCGGATCATTATCGTGTCGTGGGTCCTCTATATCTGGCTTCGCTGATGATATTGCCGAAGGGTTGTGATATCGTCTCTGAGCCCAGTCTACAGGCCTTTCACCGAAGATGGGTGGGGGGCCGACCCTAGGCAGATCAACTCGCGTCCAAAACTTCCGGTTATCCTTTATGTATTGTTTATCCCATTTCATTGACCAGCCAAACCTTCGAAACATTTGGAACTTAAAGTTCTGCAATTGAATTCTCTCATAATAGTTTTTTGGTTGTCCATCGTCCTGGTCGGCCATGGTGATTACTTCAAATATTAACAGTATCAATATTAGTATCAATATTAGTAGTTGATTAAACTAAAATTCATAAAATTCGTATGTTAAAAACAGATAATGCGTTTACTTAATTCGTTGTGGGCAGCTAAGCAGAGCACTTCAAGCTTACAGATGGTTATAAAGTGCAACAGAATGAATGGCCGTTTGTGGTAACAACATATTACAACAAAGAATAAACAATGAGTTTAATTTCCGGAACGGGGTGCTATTTGCTCAAAGATAATGGTATCTGTTTTGCAGCCTTATAGCCTTTTAGCTTAGTATCATCATTACTAACTATTGTTTATATTCTTAGGCGGTGCATGTGTGAAGCGCAATGTGGCTGGTAGCTTTATAAGAGTTGAAAAGAACGACCAACACGGAGGCTCTAACGAGGCATTTAACCATGTCACTAGCTGTATGTCACTTATATGCTATATAAGAAAGAACACGTTGTGAAATAAATTTCCAAGTGACCTCGTAAATAATAACTATCACTCCAGGTACCAACTAGCTACAGAGTAACCTTTATTATACTGGAGGCAGCCCTGCGGGCTGCACAATATGCCCGAGTTTACATAATTGCGCACCGGCCATATACTGCCCATTGAGTTACTTTCCTATTTAGGCCATGGAAAAAATTCGACACAATAACCCCTCGTAAACTCGGGCATTATAGACATTCCAATCAGTTCAAAGATGGAGGGGACTTTTTTATAGGGCACGTACCAAGTATCAGCCGAACTTTTAACAGAGGTACCTAGGTACCTTCTATAAAGTACATTTATCTAACTTCATGTCTCTTTTCCGAAGATCATGTAAAAGGTACTTGGACGTATACTTATAAATCGGTGAAGAGCCTCAATGCACTATGGCGTCATTTATAAAGTGGCTAAATGACATATAAAAAAAAATATAAAAAAATAAACCAAAGTCATCCAAGACGTCACTCCCCACTGAAGTTTTGCCTCGGGGCGCAAAGATACGCATACGACGATCTTTCGAACGACGCTTGGACCCTGCGCTATTTCCTCTTCTGGAAGTATGTTTGGGCTAATTGGTTGGAATGTTAACCATGAATATAATTATGACATCATTAACCATCATCTTTGCCAATCCCCTCTTATAGCTCTCGTTTGCCTACCTACGTTATTATATCTTCTACCGCTTTTCTATTCATACTTTACTCCTAAATCTACAATCATCTATATTTGCAACACTACTTAAACCATCCCAAAGTTAAAATCGTTCAATCCGAACACAAATAAGCTACCCGCACAAGCATCAAACTAGCCGTTGTCATCATGTCGTTCCTCGAAGTCACCGCTCGCCGTCTGGCCACCACCTCCAGAATTGCCGTGGTCCCCGCCCCGCGACACTTTAGCACAAGCATCGCAGCACAAAAGTCAGTTACGGAAACTGCCAAAGACACATTAAAAACAGTAGATCGTAAGGTCTCGGACAAACTAGTTGACGGTATCAATGCGGGGGGTGAGCATCTTACCACCAATTCATATTATTAATAAAGTAGTGATAGACTTGCTAACTAGTGATACTTTAACAGCCAACCTGGCATCGAAAATAAAAGGCGAAGCAGACACAGGCAAGGTAAAAGGTACAGCGGAGGAGATCCGTAGCCAATTGAAGGGCGAAGCCGAAGAGTTAAAAGGCAAAGCGAAGGGTGCAGCTAAAGAGGCTGAGGGTAAGGTGAAGGGAAATTTGTAAGAATTTAAATGGATTGGAGGAAACCCTTAATGCTGCACTTGTACACTGTATGATGTATGATGTGTGTTTGTATGATAATGAGACTATCTGAATTCGTCTTGAATAGTACGAAATGCGAAGATATCATCAAGCGTAGCTTAATTCAATTTAACAGTACTTATCATTCAGTAGCGAGCCCAAGTGCATTCATTGCCAATCGAGAGAACTGATAACACAGTCTTGGCATTCTCCCTTAGAAATAACATCATATATTAAACTGAAAATAATACTTGTGACCTTGTTAAAACTAAGAGAAGATGAATGGTAAATACAGTAGCTTCTTGAAAATGTAATAAAATAATTTATTATATTAGTTTACGATTATTATTCTTAATATGGTGGTTATTTATTTGAAAGTCGGTAAATACAAGATGCCAAGACGTCGCTATTGGAAGAGATGGGCGTCCTACAGCGCCAGAATGGGATATTGGCGTATCCTTTGTCGAACAAACACGTGTCTTAGACATCGACCCTCTTCCAATACTAAGTTTATTCGTGAAAATAACTATGTAAATTTCATTGTTCCTCTTCTAGCAAATCATCACCTACCATGATTACTCCTAGTTCGCTCACCAAAACTGCGGTATGCGTTGTCTGTGGCATCATATCTCTGGTAAGGAGCTCATAGTAGGTATCGTCTTTAAGTAAGTCCTTACTAACTATCTACCAAAAGCTGCTCTTGTTCTAAGCTACCAGTTACTTCTACATCCATTGCGAAACTATCCGGACTCTATTCGCTAAATTTACTAATAGCTACGCCGCATACTTCGCAACTAAACGAAACTTTTATATCCAGAATTGGAAAACTCATCAGGAATATGGTTAGATACTACCCCCACCATGTCTTGTGTTTGATTTACCTTAAAGGTACCTATTCATACAGATGGTTGACCTTGACTTACAATAGGACCTGTTGTCCGGCTAGGGCCAAACAGACTTGTCTTCGACTCTGCCACCGCTTTACGAGATAGCTTAAAGACGAAAAGCAATATTATGATAAATTACTAACGCAAAAAGACATCTACCAAAATGAAAGCGTCACCAAGCCGCCAACTTATCTGGCTACGCAATCAAAGGCGGGTGCCCATAGCATCTGGAATTCATTAGATATCGCCGTAAGCGGAAGCTTGTTGAACCGGCTACTGCGAATGCCTCTGATGGCAAAGCAGGTCGATATATTTATCCAACGCATAACTTCTACAGACCACCAACTGCCCATTGACGTAAAAGACCTGTGCAGCTACCTAAGCTTTGACATCGTCGGACTACTCTCCTTCGGATATGCATTAAACCTTCAAACCAACGAAGAAAACTGGTTTCTCGTTAAGCAGCATGCTCGAATAAATCATCGCATGAACGTGTTTATGCAAACGACCGCCATTCCACATTATAAGCTCCATCATTATATCAATCTGCTATTTCGTAAAAAGCGAGAGCAGACCGCACGTTTGATAGAAACAATGATTCGTAGTCGTATGGCTGCTGACACACATGCACATCGCCACATATACTCTGGCATTGGTCGCATCTGCAACGTAAAAGACGATGAAGGTCTCCGACTTGGTGATCTTTGGTACGAAGAAGTCTTCTTCATAATAGCAGATTCGTTAGCAGGACCGCCATGTTTTTTCTTTTTCTATTATACTCCAAAACTGATATGCTTATACAGGATGAGATATATCCGCCACGGCCCTGACTGCTACATTTTTCTATTTATCGCGGACCCCATAGTGCTACTCAAGGCTCGCTACAGAGATCCGAGCGGCATTCCAAACCGGAAATGAAATTTGTGGGAAGAGACTTACAAGTTGTCAATACCTTCGAGCTTGCATTAACGAAGCTTTGAGGTTGTCCCCGCCATCACTAGGGACACTCTGGAGACACTTAGCGCCGGAAGAAGAGGGCAACGGACCTTTTATACTTGATGGCCATGTCATTCCTAAGGGCACAGTAGTTGGTGTTAATACTTACTCGGTTCATCACAACGAGGTTAGTATGCGCTCATATCTTGTCTATGCTTTTTATTTGCTTCTTGTTAATTATTCTTAGTACAGTTTTAAAAGTGTAAACCCTCAAGGTGAATTTCATCTACATGATATTTTTACGTCAACCCACGATGGACCATACTTGGTCTTTAAGCCCCGTGATATGTTCATGGAGGACTTTGGAAATATCGAATTTTCGAGTGAATCATGTCGCTTTTAGGGCAATGTTTATGATTCATTTGATTAGTAACGATCTGTAGAGAATATGGTTATGAGCTGGTTGCCTGTCACGATATTATGTAGCTGTAACTAGGTCACGCAGATCTTCGGTCAAATACTCATACATAGGTTCCTAGAGGAATATGGAAGGGGTTGGCTTAAAAGACTAGCGTCATTATGAATTTCCAGAACTAGAGACGGATGAGATGCTAAACTTATGTATGCTACCAAAGGCTTGTTGGACTATTAGAGCCGTTGTATCACTGTTTTTGCTTATATTCCATTCCGTTGAATCGATATTTATGTGTGAATCATCGTGAAATATAAGTTCACATAGACCCTACGTGAATCGGATCTAACTACAAATTGACACAAACACGAAGCTTGGATGATTCGTTCTACCTAACGCTTATATAACGGTTTCTGCCTCCCCGTTGAACTCTGCCAACATTTGTTCACCAATTTCATTCCGATCTATAGAGCACCTCCCAGAGTAAAAGTACCCAGTATAAGGATGTCACACGACAGCCAGAAATCCCAGGAGTACTTTGGGGACAACTATCACCGAATTAAGGCTCATTTCCGCAGAGTTGACTTCGTTGAAGATGTCCAATGTTTCGTTTCCGATCAGAAAGCATACCTCCACATTATCCTTACTAGTTTATATAATGGTGACCACCTTACGAATATTACTGCGCAAATAGAGGAGGCCTTGATGTCATTTGACGTCCGCGATAACTGCTCGGGCACATTAAAGGACATGTTTGGATTCCTCGTTGTGCAGGAGGTAAGTCCGTACAGCGGGAGATACCGTGTATTACCTTAACGTGACGGACTCGCCGAGCCAAGTAGTGAGTATGGAGGAGATTGGTAAGGTACATGTCATAAATCCTTTACGTAGGTAAGGATAAACAGGAGAGAGAGCAGGTCAGGGGGCGTCTAAGGTTAGCTTGAGGCTCTGACGTTCGTTAATTCTTAATTAGAAGCTATGATAACATGGTAAAACACAATATAAATTGACCTTTGAAACATCATTATATCATGTTATTCTTATAGACTACCCATCAGGAGCAATGCTGGTAGCCCTGGATAGACTGTCTCCCATTTTTAACTAATCATCTATCCCCCTTTTCAAACTGCCTTTCTTTCCCAATTTTACTATCCATTCAGTATTGTATCTTTGACGAGAGACCCACACATAACGGTAAACTTAACAGCCATAATGACCACAAAGCTACAGTAAATGCCATGTAGTTTATATTACTTCCCAGCCGTCTTCAGCTGTTCTCCCCTCTTCGCGTTGGCAAGGATCGCATCCGCCACGGGCTTTAGAGCCCGGTGCGGCAACTCGTGCCCACAGTCGTCAATAATCACCAACGTTGCTCCCTCCACGCCATCCCTTAGAGCCTTTGCATGGTCCACAGAGAACAGCTGATCCTTAGCACCGTGGATAACGACGGTCGGGCATTTGACAAGCTTAAGCGCTTCCCTAGGCCATCTCACGCCTACCGCATCCGAATGATTCGTCTTACTCCACATCGTCCCGCTCTCCCGCTCACGATAGTACGTAATCTCGGACATGCGTCTCGCGTCAGCCCTTTCTTCTTCGGTAGGCGGTTTCGTCGCCATAGCGAGAGACATCGCTGCATATGTTTTGATCCAGCCCTCGTGATCATCCCTATCCGTGGGTGGGTCAAACGCGTCGGTGAGTGTATAGTGTCCCTCCATCTGCAGCGACGGCAAGTTGTCTGTCTCATCCTGTATGCGCCCTACCGGACTTGTGAAGATGAGAGCCAGACTCTCAACGATGTCGGGTAGCCGGCCAGCTGTTAGCCAGGAAATTGGTCCGCCCATACTAGTGCCTATTACGTGTACACGCTCAAGCTTTAGATGGTTTATAAGACCTACGATGTCGTCTACCATATCATCGAACGTGTAGGCGCGCTCTCCGTAAGGTGGCTCGGGAAAAGACGTCGAACGGCCAGTATCCCGATAATCGAATTGGACGATGAGGTGAGGATGATCTGGTGGATTGAGCAATCGAACAAACGCATCAGGCGTCTGTGTCATGGACATTCCATATCCCGAAATAATGATTATGGCCGGGTCTGACGGGTTGCCGAATGTCCGATAACAGATCTTACAGCCTTTTGGCAAGGAAACAAAGAGCTCCTCGGACATCTCCATCATATTGTCCATCATATTGGATAACGGTGCGAATACAATCTTTAAAGGTTGGTATTATTAGTTACAAGTTTTCATACAATCGGTATAGATTTCGGCAAGATACACATGAGCCGCACTTAATTAAGTGAACAACATGTTTCTCTCCGTATGTAGCGACTAATGAGAGGGCCCCCGCAGCCAGGCAGCAATCCTTCCAGCAAACGACCCCGTTGAGCATCTCCAATAAAAGTTGACAGACACAACGCGACTAGTGGGGCTCTCAGGATCAATAACATCATTCAACCAGTTCAGCCGTAAATGGCATGAAACCTATCTCTTTAACTACCTCTTCTCTCTCAAATAGACCTCTAAGATTGCTCGTAAGATTTTGTCGTACTAATAGCCATGTTAAATAACCTAAACCAAGCCACTAGTGACTCAAGAACACACATATAATGTAAAACACTGATGTAAACTCATAGGGAAACCTTTACTAACATGAGGCGTATTAACTCCACTCAATATTTCCTATCGATCTAGGTAAACAAGAGTCAGAGGTCTAACACGTAAAACCCAGCTTCGTTGGTACTGTTTCTTTCAGATCAAGTTACACGGGTAACGTCATTGAATAATTTCATTAGTTTAATGAATCTGACAAAGAACTTGTTTACTGTTGTTGAAGAAATTGGCTTTAGTAAAATTTTCTATAAAGCGTAGATGTACACATCAAAAGCCAATAGTAAGAGATCCACCAATTACAAAGTGCTAACATATACAAAGACACAAACACTCAAATATATTGTATACATGTACATACAAGTTACGAATATAGTTTTAAATACGAGTCTTGTGGCAATTACCGCATTTGCCTATCGAGCTAGAGTTTGATAAACTTACAACTGTGAACAATAGGTATTAAGGTGCAGTTTCAACCCATCATAAGACTATACAACTATTGAATTGCTAGTTAACTAGTACATATTAAACTTCCAACCAAAAATTCACTTAACAATCAAAGATATCACTACACAGGTGCCAGCTCAGATATCATTGATATACTACTCTAACAATATTTAGTCACAACACATTGATTATCCTACTAACATCAGGTACAGCGTTTCGTCTTGCAAAAGTACGACTGACATTTTCTTATAAAACAATACTATCCAGATAACCTTCCATCCTAGGTACACTTTAGTTAGCATCGACCCATCATTGCCCTCAGCCTCGCAACTCTCCGTCAATACAGGATCAGGCATCCACATACAACAAAAACTCAACTCGCGAATTATCCCGCTATGTCGTTAGAACTAGAGTTTCTCGATGGCGATGTTGTCGAAGCCTACTTCAGGACAAACAGGAACAAGGTCAAGAAATACCTGGAGAGCAAAGTCCAACACGTTGACGACATTGGATATTTTCCAGGGAAAGTCGGCCCCGCTTCGGTATTGTATCTTGTGGTAATTCTTGCTGAGGAGTATCCCGGCGACCCCGAGGACCAGTCTGTAAATGAGAGTGTTAGCAACAATATTTCCACTGCCTTGGAAACCTGTTACCCTTTCCCAGGAATACATCCTAACCATACACTTTCCACGATGATCCAAGGCTTTGTGGTAGTAAAGAGAGACGCTACCGGATATACGAAGGTTTGGTGGCCGACATGGATCCATGCACCCAACGGCCAGTATGGATGTTATAACTGTACGGATAGACATTAGGCCGAAGACACGGACGATTAATCCAGCAGTTCGACATGATGCTTATGGTCCTTAATGGTGATCGGGTTAGGATTTTTACCGAGATACGTCAATTATAGACTACTAGATAGTGTATGAACGCTCCCTAGAGCACTAATAATTCATATTTTATCCAATCTAGATTTTGCCATAGCTTTATTTAACTTAACTATAGTTAGTTGTATTGATATGAACTTGTGTGTGCGTGTGCTTATTCACTGTCATTTCTGTAAAGCTATTTATCCGTAATAGGTTAGATAGTGCGGTCTATCGTATACGGCTGATATGTTTTAAAGACTTCAAGCATGCTTACCTGCATAGGGGAACATGTAGGGTATGTATATTTACTGGCAGGTGTCATATGGTATCTGCAGTACATATTCAGAATACAGATAAGCCTCCCAGACCTTCACTTTTACGCTCTATCACAGCTGTTGTATCTTCAGGTAACCTCTTAAACAGCCAAGAACTGCCACGTGTGGAATCAACACTAGTGGGCGTTAATCGGTAAGCGATTAATGGTAGGGATACCTTAACCTGTGACTAGGGTCTACTGTCGGTATTATCGTAATTATTATTTACGACACCTCGAGTCACCCCTGATCGCCAATTCTACAATATCCGTACATGTCTCGTTTCTATGTAGAGTTCGAATAGTTAAGTCTATTATCGCGAACCGAACCGAAGCAAAGTTGAATTGAAGGTATTTGGTAGGGGTGTAAAAGGCCATTTGATAATTTAGCACACTTTTAGAACCTTAGAGGGGAAGAACGACAAAAAGGGTACATATAATGTAGGGGTTTTTCTTTAGTTTATGACTATCGCGTTATGTACCCCTATTCGGAAATCCCGACTGCTGAAATGAGTGGTCAAGGGCTTGCTTCCAGGTACGGTATATGATATCTTGGCAAAGAATACGTATATTCGAGATCCCTCCCCTCTCATACCGTTGACATGGCGAGTTAACATACGGGTATATGTATAAGAACATGTACATATTATCGTTTAGCTGGAATCGTACCTTAGATCAATGCTCGGAATCTGCATCCATTGAAGAGGAAGAGTGAGTTATGTAGATATCGTATCCTTCTGTCGGGACCACCCGAGGGCAAATTCTGGTCTAGTGCGGAAAGAGATGCCATCCATCATTGGGTGGCACGATGATAACTGGGAGTCGGAAACATCCAGCTGGTACATTAGACACAGTTGAGCCCAAGTTCGCATATTCGGCAACGCTCATCGCCTAGATAGGCAGTCAGTCCGATGCTTATGGTAATCATCGATTTGACGCGGGCAGCAAGCGAGGGTGGCCACGTCTTTGGATGTTCTTAGAGTAGCCTAACGTGGACATATTCTATTTATCTAGGATCGATCCGACAAAAGTATGAGGTCGTAAACTTTGCTCAGTTGGACATAACACCTTCTGCGCTAAAGAACCTTTTATGGGGATAGGAATGGCAGGCGAGTTTTACTAACGACGTATCCTAAACAGTTACCTATTAAGCGGCTCGCTATCCCCTTTAACTAGACCTAGAAGTCAATTCTTATTATCCTCAGTACCTACTCGGTTAAGCAATAGTTCTAGGTCTTGATGAGGTGTTACCTACGAAACGATTACCGAATTCATAGACAGCATTGTGCCCAAATAGAATCCAGCTAACTTCCGACGAAGGAATCGAGATCTCTGCATACTACCGTCCTAGATACACGTATCTCATATATGTACCATATCGTTGTGGTTAGCGCGACGGGAGCCATGGGTCTACATATGGTGAGTCGATAGTGTTGGAACGTTACAACGATGTAGAGTACCTATGCCGCACGTGTGAGTGGAGGCAGCGAGTTATGAATGTAAACCTCAAAACCCCATATTGTAAACGACATGGTCAAGGAAGCTTACCCCAAGCAATTGGACGAACTAGCAGCGTCAGAACAAGTCGGGACCCAATGAGAATCAAGAAAGCCCTTGTGAGTGAGACAGTGCATACCGTGTTACCCATTCTGACATTGTCAAAGTCATGGCCGGCATACTCGGGTATATATTCGTAAGTCGAAACGAGGTCGTCGCAACCATTAACTAAGCTCAATCGCATCTGGTAAGCCATTCGGTACAGAATGCTGACCCTATTCGCGTTCTAGTGTGGGTGAGAACCCCAGGTCTTGTCAGGAGAAACGCGGCCTGGGGGTTCTCACCCTATTAATGAGAGCTGCCGCGTCATCGTAAGTGCTCGATGCTACATCCTTCTAACCAGGATAAAATTAGACGTTATAACACGAGAAGAGCCGACAATTGGATTTAGCGGTCAGTTCTTCCAAATCCAAGTGGCCGGGCCTGGTTTTATGCGGCTCGGCATCGTATTTATGAAAATGTAAATCAATTAGGAAGATCTCAGTTAGTTTATGATATGTAGGTTGAATTCAATTCCGGTTAAAAGATGTTTCAAGAGAAATCGACGCCCGGGCCGAGTCTGGGGATGATATCGAAGTTTCAGAAACACTCCCACTTACATGGATAATGTATGATCCCCAAGATCACCGCGCCGAAAGAGAGTCAAAAACATATCCTTTCACACGACACGGCCCCTCTAAGCGAAGACCTATTAATCTAGGTATAATCTATAAAATTAGAACATGTGATGAGCCGCAATAGCCTGCAAGCCGAGACCGCCTTAGCCGAATCCTGCAGGCTCTAATTGCTGTAAAAAAAAAATTTCTCGTTTGTTAGCCTTGGCGGCACATCTTATTTGACATGAATACGCGATATCGAGAAATAATCGGCGTCATTCTGTTATGCCTGTTCATAAATCGCCACTTTCATTTCTCGTGACCATACTAATTACTCGATACTACCTACTATCGCTGCAGTGCTGATCGAAGTCCACTTCGATTGTTCTTTGATGTGACATAGACATCTGATACGGGATTTTTGGAACAGCTCAAGTTCCCGGGGCAGAAAAATCCGAGCCTCGGCGTCTCAGTTCGAGCTTAGCTGCACGTTAAACCAATAAGTTCCAACGTGGGGAATTATTCCTTTTTTCGTAGATTCATACAGCTGTTACTAAACTGTTTAGTGTAGATCTCAAAATAGGGGCTTTATCAATATACTACATACATACATACCTACCTACATACTACATCGTAGAACGTTTAGGGGAGATTGAAGCCGCGTCAGCATTCGAGCCGGCGTATTAGGCTAGCAATTAAACAATTCCATTTGGGGAATGTTATTCGCCGCAATCAGCAACGGCTTTTCGCACCAATTTTGAGAGTAAGGTCTCCCTTTGTCTAACATATATGTAGCCGCTATCATTTTCTTTAATAACTCGCTACTTGGTGCTTTGCGGGGTCGCCACACGTGGATATTAACGATTATTGCAATAATGATAGGCCGTCTCAATTTTGGTTGGCGCCCGCATTGTTATGCCGCCGCATTGACAAACGATGCCAAGACCACTAGTAGGGTCGGTGAAGGTAGGGCTTATGTTTCCGTCATTAGTTAAGCAAGGAGCAGGATTTCGGTTGGCAAAGTTGTTATTTTCTTCCATTCCCTTTCAAAGTGCCAGCGCGTGCATATTAGCATCTGTAGGTCCGAAAGTATGGGATCCAAACGTGAAACGCTCGGTATCCAAAATTAAGAAGATCTTAGGTAGATAGATAAGCTTGAATCAACAACAGCTCGGTAGAATAGAAGAGAAGTCGTAATATAGATATGCCTATATGGGATTAGGAGAGGTTGTTCGCCATGCCGATCAGCAAAGAATTTTAGTGTGTTTGCAGCCTTATTTGGCTACAGGGTGATGCTGGCAAACTGCGGCAGGTGGTAAAAACAAAATCGTGATCTTCCTAAACCCCTCCAACCACGGCAAGTCGGCTGGGAGACGGGATCGCAGCCTGATACCGGATGTGCTGCTTTTGTTTTTTCGGAAACGGGGATTACTGGAACCAGGAATTCAAAAAGTCTTGGCTATAACACGAGCCATAACACGAACTGGGTCGAATTTGATGGACCGGAGGCGGCTGATACGACGGCACAAAAAAATCCGAACGGGAAGGGTGACACAAGCGCACGTCAGACTCATTGTCGTCAGGCCGCATGGGGAAAAAAAAAGAAGACTGTCAGACTGTTAGAATGCAACTCAGCAGCTCATGTTATTAGACAAGGCATTGGAAACGTGTGGCGCGGGTTTGCACCTCTTAGAATAGAATTAGGAATGAGACAGTACATCCACATCCCATGTAATCAACGGTGTTTTCAGGCGTGTTCAACGTGTGGGACAAGTATAGAATAAGAAAGCCAAGAACTGTTTAGTTACACTGCCAAGTCTCTTGGAAGAGTCGCTTGACAAGTAGTAAGAAAGGCCAAGACTCTTGTCGATGCCGATTATCCGGGGCAGTGGGAATAGCAAAAGAAGCTTTTTCGATGTAAGTGAACATCTAATATCTTCAACCATTTTAAAGTTAAAGGGTTTGAAGTTATCGCATCAATGCTTACAAGTTTAGCCGCATGTGGGGAGGGAAAGTTGCGAGTAAAGCGAAGCAGAAAAGTCGTAATTGATTATGCAGTTCTTAAAAGGTGTACTATGTGGTACCTAGTCGAGTTATTATTAGTCTACATAGGTCTTGTCTATTCATTCGAGAACAGGGCTTCCTTGTCCAATCATAGGTGGCCCTTCATTTTGTGGTACTTACCTACCTGTATGTGCCTTCTTAGAAAAGGAAAGCCGAGGGATTCCTAGCATCGGGTACCGCCTCTACATAGGTACATATGTACCGTACACCTACGGCATTAAAGCCCCCCACTGCATTAAAGTCAATCTACACTAAACGTTGCCACATTTAGCTTTAGGTAGCCAGGATATATCCTTTGTTTGGCTACTTAGGGCAGCTGAATAAACAGAGGATAAATAAAGAGGGAGAAAAAATGACTAGGTAAATAGCAACAGTGACAAACGGTCAGGAAGTTGCAAAACACATAAGGGGAATTTACGAAACCACGAAACCAACAACTACGTAACCCAACCCACCTGATTTAACCCCATTAAACCCCATTTCGTCACTGTCCCTGCTGCCCCTGCCGCCCCTGCCAATGTACACTATGTACCTAAGTAGCCAAGTACCTAGCCAATGTACCTGATCAAAAAGAGGCTGAATTGGTGGAGTTGTTAGCCCCAAAAGCCCAGTCACGCACGTCGCTTCGCTCCGCAAAGTAACCAAGGTTTAAGAGAAAACCGAAGCGTCTTTCCCTCTCCAATTCTCGCCAAGCCGCCGTCTACCTTGACTATATGGGAGATCCATACATCGATCAAATCACATCGATCCTGTTTGCCAAGTCTCAATCGACCGCCCCTTATTATATCTTCCCTCTTAAAAAAATCCTCCAACTTCCCTTTTCTCTCTCTTCCTTCTTTGCGCCTCTTGCCGTATCTTTAAGTGTGTGGGAACTGACCTCTAATCCTGTCCTTCTTGTTCTTTCTTTTATTACCACGCATTTAATCCGTCCGCCCTGCTTAACCTGTAAAAGGGAATTTAACTAACTGAGCGGTTGTGTATGCATATATCTATATGCTTGCGCGTGGGCGAATAATATCAATCTAATATTATTCCTTAGGTACCTACTTATTGAGACGGTTGCCCTACGAGCCTTACGGAGCTTATCATTAAAAACATCCATCTCTAGGTCGCGTGCGTGTCGCCACCTATCGTTAATCAGCTTCTCCAGCCTCTCCAGGACGCATATACGCATATTAGTGAATCTAGTCCCGCTTTTCTCTGTGCTGCGCGCGTCCGGAAAACACAACAGACCCGAACCGTAACATTCCAGCTTCGCTCGTTCCCCTCGTTCAACCCCTTACTTAATTAGGTGGTGCGTCCGGCACGGCAGTACCTTGAGAAACAGGGTTCTCAAACCCGATAAGGTGTTGGTTACTTCCGACATCAGTTCTCTGGCTACACCAACTCCAATCCAAGCCCCTTCTATCGAGGCATGACAGCGAAGTGATCATACCAACTTTGCGATTCCGCGACAACTCGTCATAATGGCTATTGGTAGAGAAGGAAACGTCAAATGGGTCGATGTAAGTTAACCAGTTTATTTACGTTGTAAGTGGGAATGCGACCGGCGACGAGAATGGATATCGATCGAATATGGCGCTTCAAAAATTTCGAACCTTCAAAGTCACGATAAAGTTCGGAACTTCAGCTGAAAGAGGCATCGGCCCACATGGAGACGGAATCTTCGGATGGTGGACATTGCGCCGAATCAGAATCATGGTTTAAGCTAAGCAGGGGATGGGATGGAAAAGGCGAACTCTAACCCTCCAGCTGTTCTTCGTAGCTAACAGTATTATCCGTTTATAGGGTCTTCGAGGCTTCGCATCCACTCTAGTGGTTTTGACTCATATCGCTAGAGCTTTCGATGGCGACCTTTTCCTCCCAGCTACTCATAACGGCTCAGCACCGCGGCCTATGCAACTACCTTTCCTACGAATCCTAGTTCAGGGCCGTATCGGTGTCACTATCTTCGCTTTTGTTACTGGCTATGTCTGTGCTCTTAAACCTATCAAACTGTACCGACAGAACAACCAAGATGCTGCCTTCACATCTATCGCCAAGTCCGCCCTCCGCCGTGTTCCTCGATTGGTTATACCCTGTGGTCTCGCAACTGTCATCATCTGGATAATGGCGAATCTAGGAATGTTTTTGGTCGCAAAGCAGAGTGATTGTTGGTGGTGTGGTAAGACCGCACCCGATCGCCAAGCGAACGTGTTCCTGTCGGTTAAACACTTGATTGAGAACATCATTTCAACTTGGACAAGAGGTCGAAACGCGTACGATGGCAATCAATGGACATTGTTACCATTGCTGAAGGGAAGCATGCAAGTTTATACTTTTATTGTTGCCACGGCCTATATTCGACCTCAGTTCAGGATGGTCCTGAGTTTGATGATGTATGCGTATTTCTGGATGGCAGCCGACGGTACGCTCTCACTTCTCCGACTCTTTGCTTCAAATGCTTCAAAGCTAATTATATCGCAGCGGCTTTTGGGATGCAGTTCTTCTGGGGTGTATTCCTCTGTGACTTGCAAAACCATCCTCCTGCCACCGAATGGCTTGCTCGTCGACCGAAAGTCTCGCAAGTTTTGGCTGCGATCTTCTTGTTTCTAGGTCTCTACGTTGCCTCGTATCCTGAAGGACACCCAGAATGGGTAGCCTGGTCACGCTACCAATTCGAAGTTTTGAAGCGCATCCTTCCCAAGGACCCCGATTTCCCTCGATTCGCTTCCGGAATTGGCTTAGAATTGATTACTTTGGGTTTACATTTCAGCCCAGCTCTACGTGATATCATGTCAAGCAAATATTTGCTCTGGTTTGGCAAGCAGTCTTTTGCCGTTTATCTTTTACACGGTCCTCTCCTTCGCAGTGTTCTTTGCTGGATGGTTTATGGAATCCACGTGCCCCCACCCATCACCAACGACAAGGGTGAAACGATTCACGGCACGCTCATGTTCCCCAGCGGGTGGCGTCTCATAATCGCCCTACCATTTTGGATCCCTCTAAACTACGGTGCCGCGATGCTTTGGACAGGCTATGTCGACCCTTGGTGTGCGACTCTGACCGAGAAGATTGTGGGCAAAGTTATGTTGGCACGCGATGAGAAGGGTGTTCTCTTACCGCAATAGATACGTGGTATTGATCGCCCCGAGAAACGTAATTATTGCGACAGCTCTAGACGGCCAAGACCATCAATGGGATGCCGGGGAGGCAATGCTATGAGCAATGCTATGAGCAATGCCATTCAATAATCCCCGGTTCGCAAACCGACATTTACGTTGGAGGGAGCGCATTCGCCAGTACCGACAATGTTCAATACTTTCACCAAATCCTTATTAAGAACTCTTCCGTGTGAATATGGTAGCTCTTTCTTTTTTGCAACGGGTGTTGGAGTTTCTGGAGTACAATAGGCTTAGCCTTGGGATTGCATTCATCATTGGTCATGGGGCATCAGGGGCATTTGACGGCCGAAGAGCATCATCGTACATACGCCCGGGGCGTCGTTATTAATTTCTACAGAGACGGCCGCAATATTGGCATGCATCGGGAGGTAGATAGTCAGCGATGTTTTTGACTGGCTAGTAACGGTTGATACCCATGATGATGAAAACAACCGAACTTAGATAAAGATGTAAGACGATGCCGTGTGCGTCGCTCAGTATACAGACTAATTCAGATAAGATTCTATCTGCGTTACGATTTGATAGTGGTTTCCTGTTATTGTAGGCCATATACTCAGATATGTACATACCTTGATGATTTTCCTAGTCTTATATTCATAATTTACTTAACGTATAAGGTACATCAAAACTTGATCCATGAAAGTAATTTTACTTTCCCGGTCAGTTTTGACGCCGAGTGCAAGATTTAGGCAAGGTATTCCAATAAGTTCGCCCTGCCCCAAGTACTTGATCAATTAGCGTATACACATTTTCCCGCAACTTGAAAACACCAATAGAAAGGGACAATTGGAGGTTCATTAAACCAACGACGTCGTATAATCCTTAGAGTCGATAAACGAGATAGGCTATTGAGTACCGACAAGATCGGCGCAACTTGTTGTGTCGTATTTCTTGCATGTGACCCATCCATGGTTTGCCGTATCCAGGTCATCGGGCCATGCAGTGAGAATTTAGAAACCTGCCTAAACGGGAAGTGTGGATGCGATACAACCTTCTTTGCTGTTGTTTAGAGCCTTACGTTAATTAATGAAAAGGCTTAGTAAGTAGTATCTGTAAGAGGTAGTATCTGGGTTAGGTAGGTAGTTACATATACATATTACCATCGTGGGTTATTCATGTGTACCAAATCTTGAAGACACGCAAGTAAAAGCAGAAATCCCTTGAGTTTCAAAATTTCGGTTTGCGTGTGGAGACCGTTTAGGGAATATTTGGAAGTTCGAATAAGTAACTGGCAGCGGAATAAGTTACAGTGAAGTTGATGTTACTTTTAAATATAACATACTTACGTATATTTGCTACCATCGTATTACATCCTTAATATACATTCGCTACTAGAATAGTTCTAAGCATTTAAATATTTACCATCGTGAACTTCCTATAGCTATGGGATCTCTTAAGGGTAATACTTGTGTGCGATACTATCATCTTAGTCCAGGGATATTTTGGCTATTCAGTTGATAATAAAACATGTTGGAGTCTTAATTCCAAATGGGAAATTCAAAGTTAACAAGTATTGTCTACCTATGTAATCACTCTTCCTTGATAGAGGGTTTATATAAGGTCAAATAAAACACCACAGCTTAAGTATCAATCCCATTCTCTCCCGACTCAAAGGAAGGTGGTGTAACCAGCATTTCTATGTAAACAGGTTGACGTATAGTCTTATTTCAGACACAGCATACACCGACCCAATGATGTCTGAAGCCAAGCTTAGGTAGACGGCGGGAGGAAGCATAATTGATTCTAGACCTCACCCATAGTTCTTCCACTAGTTATAGAGCGGAACTGCCTATTAATTCTCTCTAAGTGATATATTATACAAGCATACTTAGTCCTCAACTTATCCCGTAGTTCAGTATCTCGCGATATTAACACTATACGCCCATTATAATTTTCAAGCCAATGCTTAATATGATTGTATGGATACAGCGACGAATAAAACTTATACGTTAGCCATAGCTGTCAGAATACAAGAATTATAACCAGCTATGTAACGAAGATGGCTCACTAGATGATAGCCTAGTGTCGACTAGCTGGTGGATAAGTATATACAAGGCACCGAAGTGCTCGTAGTTTTGAAGAGGAGTAAGCATCAATAGATTTCTTTAATATATCACATACATTAATTTTCTACTAGTTAATTACATCGTACTCTATGCTATATATCGTATCAAGGGTTACCGTTAACAATAACTTATAGTGAGAGTAGATGATCGTATAAATTTATAGATCAGATGTAACTAACAGCTTTAGCTTATCAAAAATAGGATTTCATTTTCCTGAAGGTTCGATGTGTTATCTATACACCTTTGTTCCCTCATTTCTATCCTGACTCATACTTGAGAGCTCGTGTCGCCTTATAGGAAGTCGAATTTTACGAGTCAACGCTCATCACTGTATACCTAGATAAGGCTACTTTTGCGTAAGGACACAAGGACGGCTTTGTTTAAGTAACCTACCTACCAAATGCTAGGGTTCTATATAAAACACGTGGAATGGAGGATACTTCTAGTATATGGGCAAGAATTTTCATAGTTACGGTGAAAGCCGTGTTTCTTTAATAACTAGGTTATTACCCGAGACTGTTATTAGGCCATTGGGATCTCAAATTAAGCACACAGAATTTCCTATTCATATGTGTTGCTAGGATTGTAGTTGAAACATTTATAAATATACGTTCAGTATGTATAGCCAAAAGCTCCCATGATTAGCCCAAAGTTCCTTACGGGACAACAAAGTTGCTTTTATGCTTCTTGCTTCACCTCGTGATAGTCATATGCCCGCCCTAGAAGTTATTGTGACTATGTAAAGGGCTGCCAACTGCTAACCACCTATGTTTCGGTACGTAAGCTACATAATACCAGATCCACGGAGCAACATGAGGTAGTTTTTAGTTTTACTCGCTTGTGGACAGCTCAAATCGGTGTCTTCAAACCCCGATAATACATGGTCCTTCTATGGCTCTGTCTAGACTAAATAATGCCAAGTCTCCGTTAACTTATATCAACATCGCATCTTCCCAAGACACGCTGCGCAAATATGATAGCCTGGAAGATAGGTAGATGGGTACCTAGCCAGTAGAACCTACCGGCACCATCTCCGCACAAGCAAAATATTCGGTGTAGCATCTTGTGTCAGACTTAAACATCTGTAAGACAGCTGAAACAAGATGAGAGATACGCCGAAGCCGGCTGCTCTGCAAAATACTGGTGCTAGTCATATTTCGAATCTGAGCACTGTATAGATCGTGGTTTGCGTCAGCTATATGACCGGGCAATTGGAACCCTAGGACAGCTTCGTTTGATATGCATTGAACTCAAAAGCATTCCCGGTCTTCACAACTAGAGATGATTGATATACTACCATCACATGTATTGCCTTAGTGTAATATGTTTCCCAGAACATCTTCTTAATCTACGAAGGATATCCTTTTTATCTAGAGTAATTATAATCCTCATCTTGAAAAGTTTAATCTTTGTTCTGGTACATTATGCAACGGGGATTGGCGAGAAATTACTAGGGAAGACGGAGGCGGAAATAAAGCCACGAATTATTAGCATTGTATGGGACTATGCAGATATGACACTGAACAGGCAAGTCAGATAAATTTACTTGGGTCATGTGTCTGGGATTCAGCCGTATACTCGTATAAGAAGTTGCCATGAGAAGAACCCACAAGTAATATTGAATGAATATTGGGCATCTTGAGAATCTATTCGTTTGCACCCGACCCGACTCTCGTGAAACCCCATGATTGGGCAACCGCCATACTGCAACCCAAGTCATAGGACTGACGGATAAGTATTTCGGAAGCCATTTCCGTATGTAACTGCGTTTTGCAGCCTTCATCACCATTCTCACCAATTGGCAGTTTACTATAATACCAGGTTACAAATCATGTTACTAGAATGAAACATAAAGGACCATGGTCATATGCAAGCGCCATTACACACCCGACAATTAATGGCTAAGAATTGCTTTTTGCTTCCCTTCGCCGCCAGAGTTTGGCACCCTATTATTGGCGTAGCCCTTATTTTCGAGTCGTAAAACCTATCCTCGTCTTTTCGCCGGGGATCAAAGGGGTGAATTAATAAGCAATATAGCTCGCATGACACTATGGTTAAAAACCGTTGTGGTTTCAACAAGGGGAAGGACACTTTGTCCGACTTACAGCGCATACTATCTGAGGTGGTTTGTATGCAATATGATTTAGTATGGAGGCCTCTAGATATCTGCCGTGAGATTTTAAGATGATAACTGGCTGCCTGGGAGCTGTTCCCCGGTCTGCGAGGAGTTGTTGTTCGGTGTTACACAAGGCTGCATTGACTGTCGCCTGTGTGAGGCGTCAGATTTGATTCCTTGAGCCAAAAAAGACGTTAACTGTGGCCTTATAATTGGACCATGGACTTATGATATTGCGGACCTCACGTCAGCATTCGTGGAAGAATCAAGGAATATGCGTGACGTGAGACGAACGATCCGGGGACTTTCCTTCGGGAGCTTTCCTATGCCCGCCATACGTCTAATCCTACGATACCAGGATCGTCAGATCATGCTGTGCTCGCTTGTCCCCGGACGGACCGTCAGCCCCAGTCCCAACAGGATGGGTCCCGAATCCCGACTCCAAGATATGACGGTGGGATATGCACACCAGGGATATAACCATCATCGTCGACGTAACCCTCCAACGGATGTCTACCCAAACGGATATATCTCGTCAGTGGGGAACGGTCCGAAAGACAAAACAGAAAAAGTAAGCACCTAACTTCATTATTCCATGCATGCTCATATAGGTGTAGTTGGATGTAATGCAATGCAATGACTGCGCAAGGAGGCTGTATTAGGTACTTGAGGCTTAGTACTAAAAGGAAAAGGCGAAATGAGACAAGGGAAAAAGAAAAAAAGGAAAAAAAGAAGCCCAACTACCCAATGCGGCTATATGCAATTACCCGTTTAGGAAAGTACATGTGTCTATGTATTTTCGACTAAGAGTTAGCTCGTGCGAGTAATTTTGTGTAACGAAAAGGTACGGGCCACCTACATGTAGCAAGCCTAGCGAGTACCTAGGTACCTAGTCGAGTCTAGAAGCAGAAGCCGCAGGGGATTTATTGAATACGGAAGCAGCGGATGACTTCCAATCCACTCGATCTACGACAATGAACTTAATTATTATTATTCCCCGCCCCCACCGACGATTTGGAACCGATGTCTTTCCATTCACCTTAGTAAAGTACAAACTACATACAAATATACATACATACATCACAGATGACACACAGACTACCTCACATACACATACACACACATTCGAGTGTAAATTCTTATCACCTCCGGCTTGTTGGCATCCTATCTCCAAACCCGGCGTTTTACTCATTTATGACAGAAAATTCCATGCATACAAGTCATATATTCACTATGCATTTCATCTGTCGATCACCTCCTTCTAGTCAGCCAACACATCATCGGCTCCGAGCCCGCGACCAACCATGGATCTCTTCTCGTCCTTACCTCCCGAGATTCGGATCATGGTCTGGAGTCATGCGGCCGACCTGATCTATGAATCACGCCCTCGGCGTATCTAATTGTTGACCTATCGCGCCCTCTTCATCTGAACGCACAGCTTGATAAGTTCGCGTCACCTTATGCTGTCTTCCAGGTCAGCCTGAATCACGCCACGAGGCTGCCAGCCGATACTTGCTGTTCAGAGCCTGTGACCGTCCGAAGAGAGGGACGTGTGAGAGCTGATAGCTGATATGGATGTCTTCATTTTCCATCATGACATGTTGGTCGAGATGGCCTACGTTCCTGAATGGCAATTGCTTCACTCTGAAGGGGACAGTCGTGTATTTGCTTGGCCACCGGCCTTCACGAGGAAAATCCTCCTGCCTAGCGTGTGCTTCACTCATCCGTATAGTGACAAGCTTGTGCTTTTGCTCAGACTCCCTTGTTTACCTACGTACCATCTACCTGGATTTCGGATGCCCCCTGCTCAGTGCCGAGCGCGAGTTCGACTCGATAATGTTCCGAGTCAAGGTCCCCCCACAAGGATTAGCTAGTACGTGTTGTGAATTCACTTCTGACCCTCTTAGTGAGTCCGGCGCTCAAATACAGCTGCTGTACCGACCTGATGTGTAAACTGACAAAGATATTTTTCTTAAATGGACACTCAATGCCTTGGAGAATGGTATAAAAGGGTGGGAACCGTTCGCGCGGAAAGGCGTGGTTGCTATCCTAGTATCTTGAGCTTTATTACGGCCTGCAAACGGAAATCTAGTCCGACGCCCAGACCAAATGACCTTGCCCATACCCTTGGGTGAGCGCATGGATGAAGACCCCAAGCCCTGCATGCGATAGCGCGCCGCGGCTCTGACCAAAAACCAACATCATATCTGACGGCTTTTATGGGCTCCCTAGCGCCATCGGCTCCCATTTAAGCAGGGGATTGTCGACGGTAATCATACGCGGTCGACGTGGAGTTACGAGGGGTAGTACATCTGCAGCCAGCCTTTTATGGAATAATCAGCCCAACATTGACGTCTTTAGAAACAGTGGAAACAGCTTATGAACTTCTCACCAGGGTGGTCCAGCCTTCTTCTGGGTATTATTACCTGACCTGCAATTTGATCTCAGCTAGCAAGGGTCTAAGAGATCTTCATCTCTCGCAACCTTAGCTCTGCTTCTCGCTAATCGCCCCTCCTGGTTTTCGTCAGCTCATACATAGTAAGAGATATCATGCCTCGGGGCTCCCAGAGCTATACTATCGCGATGAGAGAGTTCATCGACAAGCGCATGAATATCTCCCAAGCCTCTGATACTTCCTTCATACTCCAGCACCAAAGAAACTTACTCGCACGTACCACGTGAAATACTTCCCCTTCATCTTCAAGAGGCTAGCGCCTCATACCTAGTCACACTCATGCCTTCACAAGCAAGCTATCCGTTCACGATGCGTAAAAGGCGGTCACCGATTGGCGAAGACATGGTAACTACGCGGCCACGACGTCGCAACTTACAAAACCGGCCGCTCAAGCCACTCGCCAATGCTACTACTAGACGCACACGTTCACTTCCTGCAGTGAGCCAGCCATTGCCAATGCTGGATAAGGAAAACCATCTTGGTTGGCAAGAACCACTTTCGGTGTGGAACCAGAACGCACCTCGCGTTTATATATGCGTCGTACTCTGCTTCCCGTGCGATAATCAGCGGCGGCACGACGCAGTTCGGCATATCGAATCTGCTCTTAAACGTTTGGCGAGAGAACGGCCAGTCTTCGCCGGGAGGCTTCGGGCTAATAGTAATAGCGGTAGCGTCTCACTTCACCGGTCACCTTCACAAGATATTCCTTTTCAGGTGCTCCCCGCAAGCGAAACGAGTCGACAAGAATACTCACGAATGAAGGATGCCGGTTTCCCACCAGGCGCATTCGTTGGTTCCCGGTTCGGTGTTTCGGGCATAGTAAGCTCCAACCTTGATTCGATACCGGTGTCCAAGGTACAGGCAGAGTTCCCGCCCGGTGGTCTACTACTTTCTATGTTCTTACACCACGGGCTGGTGGATGGGGGCTCGTTGCGTGTCTTCCTAGAATGCTTTGCTGCTCAGACTCGAAACGCTCCAGTTAACTTGCCTTCCGAGCAGACGTTTCCGATGTTACACCATCGCAGCCAGAGAGGCCCAATTACCATACACAACGACAACGGCGCTACATTCCAACGTCTACTAAAAAGATGCCCGGAATATACGATGCTATGTGACCTTAGCGGCCCAACGCAACCGCGAATCCTAAAGACTGGACCGTCTATGGCAAACATCGAGAAGATAGGCAAGATCTTCGTTTTCAGGAACGAGCGACTGCAGGAACTCCGAGAGCTGATTCGGTCTCAAAATGGCGGGGTGGAGTCGCCGTCGGCTTACACAAGCTTGGCTACCCTCGCCTTTGCGCATATCACGAAGTCCCGCGTGGCAACCGAAAATAACTTACCTGGGTTAGAACCAAGACGGAATGCCATGCTATGGAACTCGGTGAACTGGCGAACGAGAGCCTTCAAGGGCGCCACAGAAAACTACTTTGGCAATGCAGCCCTACCAGTTGTTACGAAGGCATTAAAGACCCAATTAATTGCAGCTTGCGATGACGACAGCGAACTTGCTCGCCTCGTCCCGCTCGTGAAAGCATCTATCGACGCTGTCGACCAGGAATACGTCAGCCGGCGCCTCGCCATGCTATGCGAAGCGCCCGACCCACGCCTAGTAGGAGTGAATTATGACCCACGGATGCCCGAAGCGCTGGCATTCAACACATGGCGACATTTCGGCGCGGACGTCGAATGGAACATACCGGGAGTACCCGTAACTAAGGCGGATGCAATTAGGCGGGCTCACGGTTCGTGGAACCTTGGTACAGCTCTGATACTCCCGGCCAAGGCGGACTCGATGAAGCAAGAACTCTTTGTGAGCTTACCGGTTGATTCGATGAGGCTGCTGTGCGCCGACGTTGGGTGGACGAAGTGGATTGATAGGATCATAGGTTGAATAATGATGAGGCTGCAACCACTATAATGTAATTATCTAATGCCTTTGATCCCTGCTCCTCGATGATCTACTCACTTCTCATTTCCGTGGCAGTTAGGTATTGGTTGTCACCCTGTCGATTGTTGTATCCGAGGTCCAGCACAACCGGTTCCCGTCAGGCCTCCCCTTTCACCCCTGCTCCTGAATGACATGTCACCTCAATCTACTAGCCTTGTGCACGACAGGACTTTGCTTTTTCTATTCCCGGCTGTACCAAACTTCCAGGATAGAGGGGCAGCAAACCGCGGAACTTCCGAGCCATATCCGGAACCAGGCCCCCCTTCTCGCTCTCTCGGCGCCAAGATGTGCCGATAGGTACATACATACGTGATGGGAGTTTCTACAAATTAAACCTATTCACGATGCCCGGATAGATACACTACGTATTTAATCGAATTGCCAACCCACCCGCAACGGGCCGGGCCGTTGCATTTAATACGAGATTTAGATGGCGATGGAGGCTCAAGGGCACGGAATAGCCTACTTACTGTACAAGTCGTCAATGTGCAGCGGGTATGGTGATATGCTTTGGTGTGAAGCGAGCACCGAAGTGGTGGTTGTGGTGGTGGTGTCGGTGTTGGTGGTGGGTAACATTGTTTCGATTCTGACCATTTTCTGTCAGACTGTGAGCAATGGCGATCAATCGATCTACTTTACTGTACGTACTTCTGACAGCCCTACGGAAATCACGAGACCAGATGGGATTGCAGAGTTTCAGCCGCTTTCTAAATCGTCTGTTCGGTTTCGTCTTGCATCCTTCTGGAACGATGACTAGAAGAAAGCAGGAGCAAAGGAAACGGCATAGTTTGGTCCACCCGATCGGGCGATCGAAAATGACGGTTGTGTACGTACACGTTGGTTTCGAAAAACGATAGAACCCAGACGGCTACTGCAGAGAAAGCTGCTGCTCTGCGGCACAGAAAATCTCACCAAACCACACTTTTCCGATGACATAGCAGCTCCTAGGGTTCGGCGGTGACCGTGTGCCTACGCACATGAGTGGAGGATATTAGGATTTTTACCTCAACTTTCAACCGAACCCTTCTCAAGCACGGTAACTTGAAAAGAAAAAAAGAAAAAAAAATTTTAGCGCAGCTTTTTTTACGAAGAGACGGCAGAAATACTGTATGACAGCATTATTCTGACTGCAATAATGCGCCTGGCATATTAACGCGAATATTGCGTCCTCATATAGTGTTACTCATAATCCCGGAATCAAGGTATCATCGATAACTGCTTTTACCGGGTTTCCGCAGAAAAAAAAAATATACAAGCTAGGTATATTAAATGAAATTAAGAGACATGCACCACTTACGCGCTTCATATATGTCGAGGCGTTTTCTTCTTTTCTTTTTCTTCTTTACTATTTCCATGACAGCCCCGGTCTGTGGGGAGGAAGGGCGGGATTGTCCAAAAGCAGTGATACTCTATCGGCAGGAATCCTATTCGTCAAGGAGGCGTCGTGATACGAACATTATTAAGTGTATTATTACCTATATTTGGCGCTGCTATTATGTATTTCTGTGGCGCCTTATAGCTTTCTTAGACTACCGACGCCATTATCACTTGGACGAATTATTTCGGTCTCGGTTGCTCTTATGGGGTTGGGCTCTGGTTCGTCGCTTATTCTTTGTATTTACATCCACGTGGGTTCGAAAACCGATCCGGGATCTTCCCCCCCCGTACCCCCTTCTCTTTACGAAGTTCGCCGGGTTCCCTGGTAACGGACCACGTCCAATTTCAATCAAGAATACCTATTCCGTATGCTTTACCACTTATTCATGTCGCACGACATGTGCCGTACATAATCCGTACATCTAGACGATATAGGGGCCTATCTATCACCATGTTTAGTAATCTGTCCTCTCTACATACCCTACCGTAATTTAAACCAAGACGTTCCGCTCACCGCTGCCTTATGTACATAGGACCTAGGTATTGCTAGTCACGATTAGTCACGATGCATCAGCTGGGCGGTATGATAACTTGCAGGGGGTCCCCCCCAACGATCTAACCTAGCCCAGGAGTTCTCGAGCAGCATTCCCAAAGATACACCAGATTTGGTCCATCTTTACTTGAGCGGAGATAACATTCGAAGGGAACCCTTTTTCAGCTGAGCTTAGCCCTAGGGTCCCCTACCCGGACCCTGACCAGACGCGCGTAAAGATCTATGATGATACATTGCAGCTTTGCCCTTATCTAAATGTGATATCATGCGGTGTGTTTCGACAAGTGTATGTGCGACGACTCTCATCACGCTGCTCTCGGTTTCGGTTTCCGGTACTACACCGTCGCGTATTGTTCCTCGTATTATTCCTCGTATTGTCGATGCCGTACCCCCACGGCGAGTACCTAGTGTACGATGCCCTCCGGCTTTTTCATGGGTAAGTTAAGCGAACATGTTCGAGTGAATACTATGCTGTTCCAACCTAGTATCTCTCCGGCGCCTTATTTATCTGCATCGTCTTCAGGTATTTATATTTTCAACGGCGCTGTGTAGGGACTCATTCTTCATGAACGAGGGATCGGGTTCTTGACTGCGATAAAGGCCGACTCGTCCGTCTGTATAGGTATATTACTTGGACGTTAAGTATGTTCTTTGGCAACTCGGTTGTCACTGACTTATGCGCCGTCGAAAATAGATATCCTCGGCTGTCTCCAGCGACACGTTCTAGTCAGTGAGCAATCCTGCCGAAAGACTAAGGCGATATTGTCACATCCTAGGTGAGAAGCTTTCGTTAACAACTTGCTAAGGGAGACAGACTATGGTGTCGCATTACCGACTATATGGCATTACATCGGTTTAACCACGGTATGCTAAGACGCGAAAGCACAATGATGGTCTATCAGGACTCGCATTAAATCAAGAATATATTTCTTGCGCAGAGTGGAAACCACTTACATACAAAAGTGAGATGGAAAGGTTGGCATGTCAAGCACTAGCAGGAGTTCTCGTCTTGATGTCTCATCGCGTCATTAAGAACTCTGCACTTGACGAAACTCATCATTATCGTACGTCTTGGTATGACATGATCACATCGTGAAGAAAGATGAGAGGGGGGATGGTTCTGATTGAGGCCCCACGACCTTTGAACGCTCTGGGTGGGATCTCGTATTACATACACGTTACATTTACTACACTGCTACACCGGAGGTTTCGTATTCGTGCCCGCCATCTACATCTTATTTTATTGCTGACCTCAGTATTGATGCCTTCGTCGTCAGTTCTATCGCCATCGCCGCCGCGACTCCAGCCTCAGCGGAAGAACATAGCCTGCTTAGCGAGAAGCCGGCTAAATGCGTTTATGGCCACATGCAGATAGAATTATATTAACCTTGGGAGCCGCAAGAGCCAACCAGGCTTCTTCATCGGACGCCTAGATCGTGGCGCCACGTAAACAGCATATAACATGAAACCAGCATTATGCAACGCGGCCAGGGGCTCGCCCAGGATAAAGCTACAATTATCCGCCGGCAAAATCTGCTAGCGTTCCATCACGTCAATATCGTGACCCCGGTTCGACGAGTTGGGCGCTGCCGGCAGAATTGCTTCCCCACGATGATCGTCGCAAACATGCTAATTCTAATCCCAACCAGCTCATCCCCAACTCGTCCATCTTCTCGGGTACCAGGAACGGACTGGCGATTCCCCTTTTCCATAACGAGGGCTATTGGCTTATTGGCTTATTGGCTATTGGCTAAACAGATCGTGGGAACAATATAACCTGGCCCGCCAACTATATAAGCAATCTTGTCCCGCCGCGGCGATCATCAGACCCTGAAGAAGCTTCTTTTTTTCTTTCTTCAGCAAGAGCCAAAAAAAAGACAAACTTCATCCTCAGTCAAGTCAAGTCAAGTCAAGTCATCCCGCTCATCAATTTCCGTTTGACAAGATGCTTGGTTCATCCATCTTCGTTGCCCTCACGGCTGCCGCCGGGGCCATCGCCTCCCCTCTCGACCTCATCACCCGGTCGACCCCCGCCGGCACGGGCACCAATAACGGCTTCTTCTATTCCTTCTGGACCGACGGCGCCGGCCAGGTGACCTACAACAACGGACCGGGCGGCTCGTACGACGTGACGTGGTCCAACGTGGGCAACTTCGTAGCCGGCAAGGGATGGAACCCCGGCGCGACCCGCGTCATCACGTACAACGGCACGTGGAACGGCGCCAACGTCAACAGCTACCTGTCCGTGTACGGGTGGACGCGAAACCCGCTCATCGAGTACTACATCGTGGAGTCGTTCGGGACGTACAACCCGTCCAGCGGCGCGCAGAAGCTGGGCTCGGTCGAGAGCGACGGCAGCGTGTACGACGTCTACCGCACCCAGCGCGTCAACCAGCCCTCTATCGACGGCACCTCGACTTTCTACCAGTTCTGGTCCGTGCGCCAGCAGAAGCGCGTCGGCGGCTCCGTCACTATCAAGAACCACTTCGACGCCTGGGGGAAGGCGGGTCTTCAGCTCGGAACTCACAACTACCAGATCCTTGCTACCGAGGGTTACCAGAGCAGCGGTTCTGCTTCTATCACCGTCGAGCAGTCCTAAGGGAATACGCTCACTCGCTCGCTCGCCTCCGAGATTGGGTTCCCGTCTGTGGTCGCGTGTTGATTGGTAAGGAGGGAAGGAATGTGGCTTCACGGACCGCATGGCTTGCTTGCCTTTCTGAATGTATGCTAGTCGATATCGTATCCTATCGTTAAGTTCGGATGTATATTCTTGGTAGTTATTCGGCTTTTGCAGCTGGGAAATTGGATTATGACCGATAAGTCCGTCTTCATGTCTTCATGCAAGCATAAGTGAGTGGCTCGTACCAATAAGAGTGAACTGTTTGATTGTATTGTAAACCAGTTGGGATTCGTACATGCATGCATGCATGCCCAGGTTCTGTGAGTTGCAGCTTGGCGGTATTGCCTCGAGATTGGGTGGATATATTGGCACTTAGCCGTATTTTCCCGGGCTCTTGGTTAGTTTAGATCTGTAGGTCTTATATTAAGTTCCCATAGTAATGTAAGGTAACTAGCTGGCTATGCTTGGACTTGGAGTTAGGCCGGCTTGTATACGTATAGTCATATGTCTAGGGAGCAAGTATATGGATTATCCTCTGTGTTTTTACGTACATCTCTATCCAGGTAAATGTCAGGGTTATCTCGATTTTCAACCTGTAATAGAGTTGTTTCAATAATAGAAGTAGCCAAGTTACTTTCTAGATGGTCATCCTTTACCTGTATCTATTTCGTAGCCCCCCTTTCTAAGTACATAGCAAGATCATATACGGGATATATAAATACCTTACCTTAATGACTTCGATTCTTAACTTTGGAACTTTTCTCACATTGATTAGCCTTAGTTCTATAGTTAAGCTTATTCTAACAACTAGAAAGGGGGCGTGTTTAATGTGGTATCTAGTAAATGGTAAAATAACACCAAGTTAAAGCTTAACAGGCGGAGATTCATGCTACTGAAGGGTATGTACTACGAGACAAATCAGTAGTACATCATGAGCCTCTGAAGTTGAGGCTTTCGTAAGCTAGAAAGCTACATAGGTATGCGGAAGGCCGCTATATATCAATATAATAAGACTGCAAATAATATATAGAGTAATACAATGCACTATGAGTTCTATATATGATGCTAGTTATCAGACACTAGATCAATATTGAGTATCGGAGGGCGTATAGAAAGATAGGAAGTCAAGCTACCTACAGGTAACAGGCGCCCAAGTATCAGTCGAGTAGGTCAACTAGAGCAACAAAGCATACTAAATATATAAGCAACGTTATCAGTAATTTTATTAGGGTTAACTGCCTAATAGTTGAGAAGAGTCATATCAAACACTTGTAATTAGGATATAACTCCTTTTTTACACCTCTTCCACTTCCACTTCCACTTCCACTTCCACTTCCACTTCCACTTCCACTTCCACTTCCACTTCCACTTCCACTTCCACTTCCACTTCCACTTCCACTTCTACTTCATACTTGATATCTTTGCCACGTACTAGCATTAGACCAATAGTATCGAGAGTCGGAGAGTATTATCGAGAAATGGTTTAATTAGGCCGGGGCCATTATAAATTCAGCCTTTCCCTAGATGTGTCTGTTCGCATAGATTCAACAACGATTACGTGGCGACTCTTGGTGTTCGAAAAATCAGATACTAGAAAGAAACGCGCGTCAACTGGAAGAAACTCAATTGTCGAAAATTACACGAGAGGGATACTTTGAAAGCCAGGGATACAGAAAATCTTGTGTAGTCATTCCTGAGACACGATCCTCCCCTATGGAGATTCCCTAAAAGCCGTCATTTCTTATTATACATGTGGAGTTGGTTTTTCATAATACATCAGAGGCGTCATTCCTTTTTTCCTCTCTTTAATTTTTTATTCATTCATCTATCCCGCCCCTCTTCCGTCATTAGGTACCTAACCCATCCTCGCTGACCGTCTAAGCATCGATGAATTCCTTGACGTCCTTCAGCCAGGTCTGGTACTCGCGCTGCTCCTTGATGTCCATGTAGTCGGGGACGAAGACGGCGAGGGCCTGGGTGACGCCGCGCTCCTCGAGGTACCGCTCCATGAGGATCTGTAGGTCCTCGTCGAGGCTGCCGAAGGGTGGGCCGGGGTAGAGGTCCTGGGCAGTATGAGCGATCTCAGCAGTCTTGCCGTGCGCCAACTTGGCGTCTTTGAAGTAATAGAAGTTCTCGACGATGATCTGACCGTCCTGCGCCATCGCCTCGATGTTAAGCGCGCCCTTGCCTGGCTTCTCTACTACGATGTTCAGTCGGCAAGGCACCGGCGCATCGCTGCCGTCGACCTCGTCCTCAAGGGCTTCCTCGCCCTCCGCCGGCGATGTGCGCCTGCCTTCGGACGACTCGGCATCTTCATCATCGAGAACAGACTCTTCGTTAAATACGTCATCGGGCTCGTAATTGGCAAGATCTGAGATAGAGAAGGTGACGGTGATGCTGAAGCGGGGATGTTAGCTCTTGTAAAGATACGATATACGATTCAATATCACAGGGTGCGACTCACGTTTCGTTTCCAAACTTGCGGACTAGGGAGACGTCCTCCTTCCCAGGCTCATCCTTCAGCTCGAATGGGCTGTTCTCGAGGAAGTCCTTGACGCTTGCCGGGAGCTGCTCATCCTCCTTCATCTCATTTTCGAACTGGAGTTCGCTCTCGAGCTTGACTGACAGCTCCTCATCCACCTCTGCCGCGGGCGCGGGCGCTTGTCTGAATTGCGATGTGGAGAATGCCGATGTGAACTGAGATGATCTGAGAGGTGCCCATGAAGACTTAAGTAGGGAGCTCGGCTGAACTAGTCTTGATGATCTAAGAGTTGTAGAACTAAGACGAGTAAATGTACGAGGCGCTGAGCGCGCGACAGCTCTGAGAGACATCATTTTGAACCAAATGTGTTGAACAGAACCAAGTTTAATATGAGTGAAGGAATGGCGACGTAGATGTAAATTACAATTTTGTAGTTTGCGACTGGGACTTTGGGACTTTGGAGGGGGGGTAGCTTGATATTGAATAAATTTTTGGATCTAGAAGCTCCAAAAATTTTATTTGACTATGGCGATAAAAGAGACCCGAGCTTTAGCCCCGCACGTATCAGGAACAGGGGATAAAGCTTTCGTAGTGGATCCCAGCTATTAGATCCGTTTGATAGGTTAGGTACATTACCTAAGGTACCTAGAGTAGGTACTTAAGCTAAGGTAACTATTCGTACTTATTGTATAAGTCAACCCCTGAACCAAAACAACATAGATCAGCCTACAGCACGTAGGGAACGAAGCCGCAATCGAAACCGAGTTGACCGTATCTGGATGAATAGGTATCTATGTCTACAGTGTTGATACATGACTAAAATTGACCTAAGATTCGTAGTTGGTTAGCATGCAAGTCTTATACTACTACGACCGAGAAGAGGAAGAGTCTAAGAGTCTAAGAGTCTAATTTGCATTTTCATTGATGTATTTGTCCTTATTTCTCTTTTTCTGCTTGTTAAACTTAGGGTGCCGTGGCGTGTACAATTTGCGCTCGTGAGACCAAGTCGGATTCCTCCTTGCATTTCCAGCATTGATACCGAGTTCTGCTGGATTTATTGTCGACATCACGCCCACAACTCCCAAATACGCTCCTCGAAGCTGCGATCGCGCACGATTTTTCCGAAATTAGAACAATTTCTTCATGACCGCAGATATAGCAGGCCCTTAAGTGAGTAATGTATTGACACATCCCTGGCCTTGCGTGAGTAATGCAAGCCGCCTCTGGAAATAGGGGTACATACTAGAGTAACGTGACGAAGCAAAGCTCGGCAGGTTGAGATTCGGTTCTGTAGTGAGCTATCGTATGAGGCAGAGATCGACGCCATTTTCCTTTCATACTGAAGTACGCGGCCCCTTCAACTTATATTACCAGTAATAGCTCGTACTTTACACTTCCAACAAGGCTCGATACTCTCCTCTGCTGTGGTTTTTGCAACGTATGACCCACCTCGAAGTTATAACTACTGCCTTTTTGGGCGGGCCAATCGGGTAACTAGAGGAGCGAGGAAAACAGATCCTACTCATCTACACCCATTACTAGAGAAGCCAGCTGAGCCAATCGTCTCGAGGGTTTCGGTCTGGGATAGATAAGCGTTTAGCTTAAAGGGCGTATTACAAGTCATGGAACTCGTCTTAAATAGCATGAATTTAGAGAGGACAATGCATTGAGTAAGTAGCCGTATCGGGACGAACGTATAGAAAGCAGGAAGGTTGTGAGATGTCACACATTTATTAGTTGTGGGCAGGACGATCTAATTTATCATGAAGATAGCCGAAGAGGTCGGTAGGTTGGGAGAAGCCAAAGGCTTGCGGCTTCGAAACTCTCGGATCCGGGGTGCAGTTGACAGTAACCACCAGCATCCCACGGCCGTTCGGCTACCCGCTTCCTTCACACGTGCAACAAAATAGTCTAAAAACAGGTGCTGCAAACGCATATCTCCGTTGCAAACGATCGTGATCCCACGCCTGTAGTGACACTCATGCTCAGCTAGGTTAGGCGTACTAACTTTGACTGAGAGAGCGGATGACCCGCTTGGTCTAGAGGCGTAAAGGGGCTTTCCGATGATACCAATGCTGCATTGTTATTGCCAACCTGACATAAGCGCACCGGGTTTGAAACTAGCCGGTGTCATCTAGCCTGACTGCATTATTTTCCGTAAAAAAAATCCCGGATTACTGCCGGCATGTGTGGCTGGCTGCGGAGTTTGCAGGTTGGTGCGTGTCAGGGCTGTAGGTAACCGTGTGTTTGTAAATCAGCGGCAAAACCAGGCCAACTCCCCTGCCTGGTCTCGGAAACTTCCTACGTCCGTAAGTAAGGCCCCGTCTGATCTACGATGAACATAGAAACATCAACCGAGGGTACAGGGACTTGTTACACACGCGTCCTCGGGCTGAGGATATCAAGCACGTGGGAAGTGGGGGTGTTTTCTCAATGCTCTCCTCTCGGAGGAAAGCTAGAAGGTTGAACGCTCCCAGCGGAAGATATTCTCACCCACTTGAGGGTGGTTAGGTAGGACCAAGAGCCTTCCCACCGGCTTAGTACCGTAGCATTTTCTTCCGTGTCGAGCTCCGGAATTACTATAGCCCAGGTAATGTCAGACAAATATTTGCAATAAAACTGGTGGAATGGTATACTGACAAAAGCCGTTCTGGTACTCCTTCTGAAGCTTATCGATTTTCACTTTCAGTAAATCTTCCTTGGCACTGGCAGGACGTCCGGGCCGCCGAGTCTTCTTTACTTCGCTCAGTTCTTCATCGTGTTGGTGTACAAACCTGCAACTACAGTTAGCTTGAAAGAGATAGTGTCAAGCGTGGCTCCTTTAATGAAACTGACGTCTTGATTAGTTCATGGATAACATCCATTTGTACAGGTTGGCTCCCATTTTGTCTCACGGCCTCTTGGAAAAAGGTAGCTCGTTCAACTGGATCACATAACTGCATTAGTTGTCTAGCTCTAGAATTCAAGGTGCTCAATTGACATACGATAAGGCTTGTCACTTTTCTTCCTCGAGGCCGCAATCTTCTCCAGCTTTCCATCACGAACCTGGGCCCTATGCAGCCTCTTAGAATCGCGTGAGTATTGATGAAGAGAATCGACAGCCCCCTTCTTTTTGGCAATGGCCTTGCGAGTTCTCTCAAAAGTCTTCGGCATTGTGGAGACGGTATATGTGACTAATGAGTGGTGAAAGTGAAGTTGTAAGTGACAAGGGCTGCAAAGTAGCCCGTGCTAGATATTCGATGTTAGATAAATAAGATGAGTATTTTCGAGATTTTTGTTCGTCAAAAGATTTGGTGGGGCTAAAAATGACTTCCAGACTTCCAGAAATGGATAAAGTGATGGAATATCAGGGGTCTCTTAATTAAGGTTAATGCAAGGTCAGCCTCTTGTAGTAGATACGTGACTTATGTTATATCCACTGTGTGACTCAGGGCGCCGTGCTAACTTTTCCCAAGTAAATCTTACTTCGTTTGCTACTGAGCTAAGATATTTGTAGTTTAGCGCATGTCGCGAGTACAGACTATTGGTTGGACCCACGTTGCTCTCCCGACCCGCACGGTGCGCTAGGTGAACTTAGGAAATCGCGGTGTAGCACTCCACGACGCGGTTTACTCTTTTATCGAATAATTCCTTGAGCCGCAGAGGCTGGAATTACCTTCTAGTCAAGGATCCATTTTTACTATTTCACGCGTCCAGTCTTCCTTTATCAATCTACCAGACTTCCCTTAACATCAATTCGACGTACTCTACTCCTGTCATATTCCCACCCTTCTCTATTCTAGCCTCAGCATTTGGTCACCTTTGCTCTTGAAGCTTTGACCTATTCTAATCTAATTGAATGCTATTCTAGGCGTGTTTACACCTGTTGTCAGTCAATCATTGTCTAGGACCCGAATCATCTAATTGACTGCGCCCAAAATTATAATCCCGTCATATTAGCTCATTACCCCTTTGCTACATAAAGGATTGGATTTATTACTGCACGGGCATTTCAACCTTCAATTTCTCTGGATGGCCACGAAGACGCTATAGATCTTACAATCCGGGCGCGGGAGGAGAGCCCTCTATATTGCTCTTCGAGATGGGTATTCAAGGTATGTATTGTATTGTATAATGGTCTTAGCTAAGTCTAAGGAGCATTGAGGGGTGTGGAGCTGACTTTAATAGGTCTGCTTCCATTACTCAAATCAATACAACGACCAACAGAGTTGAGAAAGTATGATGGCGAGACAATTGGCGTCGACGCCTATGGTTGGCTGCATCGAGGTGCCGTGCCGTGTGCAATTGAACTTGCTCAAGGCAAGCCTACACGAAAGTAAGTGTCAACAACCATACCCCGTCAGAATATCCTTCTCACAAACCTATTAGATATGTAGACTTTGCTATGAACCGGGTTAGGATGCTCAAACATTTTGGCATCACACCTTACTTGGTTTTTGACGGCGGTTTTTTGCCTAGCAAGGCCACAACTGAGGCGTCTCGTGAGAAGCGCCGGGAAGAATGTAAGAAGGCAGGCCTCGAACTTCTAAAAGCTGGCAAACCTTCTCAGGCACACGCCGAGCTCCAGAAGGCCGTCGACATTACCCCCGAGATGGCTCGTCATTTAATTGAAGAGCTAAAGAAAGCCGGCGTGCCTTATGTAGTTGCACCTTACGAAGCTGATCCGCAACTGGTGTATCTGGAACGTGAGGGTCACATCAGTGGCATTCTCTCCGAAGATTCAGATTTGCTGGTTTTTGGAGCCAAACGATTATTAACTAAACTGGATCAGCACGGTCAATGTATTGAGATAAACCGCAGAGACTTCTGTGCTTGTCGTGAAGTCTCTCTGACAGGTTGGACGGACGCCCAATTTCGACATATGGCCATTCTTAGTGGTTGCGACTATCTGGATAGTATCAACAACTTAGGACTGAAGACCGCGCATAGGATGATACGAAAGCACAAGACACCTGAAAAGGTGGTCCGCATGCTGCAGTTTGACGGCAAACATCGAGTCCCTCCTGATTATTTAAAATTGTTTCACCAAGCTGAGCAGACTTTTCTTCATCAATGGGTCTTCTGTCCTAAGGCAGATAAGCTTGTCAACTTTACGCAACTTAGCCCCGAGGTCAAGATCGACGAACTCACATTCATTGGACCCCCCATCGAGCCAGAAACTGCCAGGGGGATTGCTGCTGGAGATATAAATCCAATCACTAAACAAGCCATTGTGCTCCAAACTCTACCCTCGCCGAGGAAACGTACTGCATCAGGCACTGCTCGCAACATGCCTCAAACCCGCACAGCACGAGAGCCTCCTGAGAAGCCGATCGACTCTTACTTCAAGGGTCATCGCCGAATTCCTCTAGGTGAAATGGAGCCGAATTGCTTCTCTGTTGACCCTACACGCCTCGCTAGCATGACTGAAAACGGCAACCGACCGATCGTATACCCGCTTCCGAGACCATATCTAGACGAAACTGCCCCTACCACATCCGCTGGCCCGCGCGCGTATATCACGCGGCCTGAAAGCTCCGCCCGTACTCTTCGACGTCGAACTGAACCAGTGGCCAATCTACTCGGCAATGGTGGTCGCACTTTGGCTTCTGGGTCTCGACGCCAGACTACTGGCCCAGGAATCAACGCTCTAAGCAAGTCCGAGAGCACAGGAGCCGCCCATCCCGTTCGACCATCTAAGAAGGCACGTCTGTGTGACGATGCTAGTTCGGGGCGAAGTCCCGGAAAGCAGAGAAGCAAATTTTTCCCACGCGGTAATGTGAAGGGCGCCACCTCTAAGAAAACAGAAGGCTATTTAATGTCGGATGATTCTATCGAGGAAGCTCTACAAGATCTCCCGGACTTTGGTGGATGGAGTCCCTCGCTAAAGGGCCAGAAGGAAGTTATGGTTTATCAGGAGTCGCAATCAGTTTCGGCCGATACCGAAATATCTAAGGATGACGAGTCATATATCGAAAATGACACCAGCGAACCCACTACCTTGATACAGCTTCCAAACACCCCCAACATCGCCAAGCGCTTTAGCTACGGACAAGGCCAAACACGTAGCCAGAGCTCCTCTACGTCTTCCTCGAGTCGATCTTCGCTCGTCGGAATTACTCCTGCCACTTCTGTTATGTCGTCTACGCCGTCTTCCATACAACTATCGACTGGCAAGACGACGCCGGCAACACCGCTTCAGCGACTCGGCATCAAGGCCTTGGGGCGCGGTAGCCAGCCGCCTACGCCTTCGTTCGCAGTCCCACGGCCTATAAAGCGATCTAGTTTAGGTAGGCGGAGTATAGACTCTATGCCTATTAACCCAGCTTTCGTTCCCTTGCCTCCCGTCGACTTGGAAGAGGTGGAAGCTTTACACAGGCCTATGGGCAGCGAAGACCTGATAATACCGGAGAGCGAGAATGACGAGGTTTTGGATGAACAGGAGAACTTGGGCTCGGACAAGGGCAAGGCCGGACGTAGGCGGATGGACTTGTCAAGGTTTCTCTTTGCTTAAATGTTGAAGTCTTCGGTACACGGCACATATGTTTTTACCGGTCCCTAAGGAACGTAATGGCGTAGGACGGTCATATCAGCATAGCGGCGGAGTTTTGGGGTTACAACGGTTAAGCAAAGGCGTCCCGGTATAAACTATTTTATAGGCACAAAAGGGCCACAAGTGCAGTTTCTCTTTTGAGGGATGGCCAGGAGAATAAGAAAATCAACTAGCTATAATTGTATAACTGGTAAATCATGATCCGTGAAACGGTGTATGGGTATTAAAATCGTGCTCGCAAATGATATGCTGTATGTTAGGTAGTTGTTAGGATAGAACATTACAGTAACTATCCTTTGTTCGGGCGTACAAGAGTATATAAAAGAGTTAGTAAGTAAAGATTCTTTGTCTACCTGTTATACTACTGATTCAATAGAATTGATTGAGTTAGTCATCTACTGTAGGAAGTAGTTTGTAACAATTGATCGTGTAAATGTTGTTGTACGTACCTAGGTATATTAGCGTTGGCTCTCACATCCAATATCAAGTTAGCGCATCCTTGAAGTGCCCGTACAAACAACAACATTTGAACCTAACTAGACGGCTGCCTAGCGCTGCTTCCTACCTGGTTTTTTTTTTTCGAAGTCAATTTGATCACCTAACGGTGCTACTGACAGGCATAAGTTGTAAGTTCAATTTTAACTAGTTAATAGGCTTTTTAATAGGTAAGTTAAGGTACCGAAATATTACCGGTGCTCCACCTCTGACACGAAGGGCGGAAGGGCGGAAGGACGGACCAGCTGGCAGGATGAGAGTGGAATAAGCGCAGGTACATGGCGCGAGTCGTGGTAGTAAGTTGCGTCAGAAACCCGCGACTGCCGATGTTACTTGTTACTTAAGCAAAGCCTAAGCAGGCTGGCAGGCAGGCAATGGCAAGGCAGTCGGATCTAGGTACCTCTTACCCAAGCAGCGCAAAGGTAGTGTGACCTTGGCCCACTGATGGCCACCATCGGCCAGCAGCAGCTGCCAACCAGGCCCAACCCACCAACAACCATCCAACGTACCAAGTACAACCACTTTACTGCCAACGCTTATCACATCTTATTCCATATTCTGATTTTATGACACTTTCAAACTTCTAAACTTCTACCCAGCATTCTGGTCTTTTGTTTGTTTTGTCACTTTACGAAGTACGTCTAAGAGATTCCGGTTGCTATTTTACGACTGAGGCATCTGTACATATTCTCAAGCCGGGTCTAATACGCTCTCTTCTCCATTCCAGCCATTGCCCTTCCATTCGAACCCCTCCTATCCAGCTGACGAGGTCACCTCCTCCCTTCTCAATATTACATGTCCGCCGCCTTGCCTTTCTTTTAATCGCTTTCAAGTCTTTTTATTTTATTTATCCATTTTGTATTTGTATTGTACCACATGCTTACATTACCTATTTAGGCCGAGTTGTTATTCCCCAACGGTGTCTGCTTGTCTAACCTGCGCACTCGTAAACGGACGACGGTAGATGGTACCCGAATAAGCAAACCAACACATACGGGCGGTCCCTAATTACCAAATTACCAAATTATCGAGAACAAACGGTTATACCAGCAGCATCTGTTTACTGTTGCACGTCGTGCCTTTGAGCAACCTCCGATATCCATCCTCCGAGGCTCGTCGGCGGCGAGCATCCCCAAGCCAACATTACCAACCGACAAGATTCCTCCCACAACGAGGAAGCGGAAAGCCGCTGAGGCGAAGATTTCCGCAGACACCCCCGAGGCCCTTCCCATAAAACGAGTCCTCGCCTCAGCAGCTGCTACAGACGCAGCGCCCCCCACTCCGATCACCGGCATGGATTCGGACGAGGACTTCGTCTCGACTATTTCGAGCGGGGATGATATTATGCAAGATGACACCGACAATGATGACCTGTCGGGTGCCGAGGGTATGTCTCATTCCTTTCCTCTGCCGTTGTCCGTTTCCCACACATGACTCATGCACACTAGCTAACTACTGATATTCGATGTATTAGACTTCGATGTATTCGACGACGAACCCGATGACGTGCCCGGTATTCCTTCGCAAAAGTCCGATAAGAAGAAGGGCGTGTCATTTGACATCAGCTACAAAGTATACACACCGCACGACATAGAGCATCAACAAGAAGAAATGATCGACGAGGTTAACATGATCTTGGAAATGAGTAAAGAGGATGCTGCTATTCTATTGCGTCACTTCAGATGGAATAAGGAGCGCTTAATCGAAGACTATATGGATAACCCAACCAAGGTCCTGGAGGCAGCTGGTCTAGGCCCCAGCTCCTCCGCTCCGCCAAAATTAGAGGTCATACCAGGTTTTGCTTGTGATATATGTTGCGAGGATGAGGAAGGTCTTCTCAGTTTCGCTATGAAATGCGGCCATCGCTACTGCGTCGATTGCTACCGACAATACCTTACGCAGAAGATCCGCGAGGAGGGCGAGGCAGCCCGTATTCAATGTCCCGCCGAAGGTTGTCACCGTATTATCGATGCGCGGTCCTTAGATATGCTAGTGACAACCGAACTTGCCGATCGATACCAAGAGTTACTCAACCGCACGTATGTTGAGGATAGAGATGCCCTCAAATGGTGTCCCGCTCCCGACTGCGAGAACGCGGTTGAATGTGCTATCAAGAAAAAGGACCTAGACAAGGTAGTACCGACGGTTGCCTGTGCCTGTGGCAACAGATTCTGTTTTGGCTGCATACTCAGTGATCATCAGCCAGCGCCTTGCGAGCTTGTTAAAAGGTGGCTAAAGAAGTGTGCAGATGATAGCGAAACTGCAAACTGGATCTCTGCTAACACCAAAGAATGCCCCAAATGTAACTCCACAATCGAAAAGAATGGGGGTTGCAACCACATGACATGTCGAAAATGCAAGCATGAGTTTTGCTGGATGTGCATGGGCTTGTGGTCGGAGCATGGCACGAGCTGGTACAATTGTAACCGATTTGAGGAGAAGAGCGGGACGGAAGCGCGCGATGCTCAGGCAAAATCACGGGTATCTCTGGAGCGATACCTACACTACTATAATCGGTACGCGAACCACGAGCAGTCGGCGCGTCTAGACAAAGACATCTATCAGAAAACGGAGAAGAAGATGGTGCAATTACAGACGGCATCGGGCATGTCGTGGATCGAAGTACAATACCTAAACTCGGCGTCGCAGGCGTTGCAGACGTGTCGGCAGACTCTAAAGTGGACTTACGCGTTCGCTTTCTACCTAGCCCGGAATAACCTCACGGAGATTTTCGAGGACAACCAGAAAGACCTTGAGCTTGCGGTTGAGGCGTTATCAGAGATGTTCGAGAAGCCCATCTCTGACTTGTCGGCGCCCAAGCTCAAGGTTGATATTATGGATAAGACGGCTTACTGCAACCGTCGACGGGTTATTCTGTTAGAGGACACAGCGGACAACTTAGCTAATGGTAAGCTTTAAACGGTTCCAACTTGATAGTAATTAGCTAACCATGCGTTGTTCTCTCGTCGCAGGACGATGGACTTTTAACGTAGACCTAAAGAGCAATGCTCCAGGAGCGAGCGGGACCAGCTCTCGCGGATAAATTGTATTGTGTGTAACGGCATCGATAGATAGAAGGTGACCATGGCCGGAGTTTGGGACGCGGTATCATTATTTTATTGCCAGTTTACTTCCAATTCATGATGAATCGCATTTCGAATATAGTCAATTTGTGGCTCTCGCTCTGATTGACAAGAATGTCAGTATGGACTATTAGTACCCAGGTACGGATACATAGCTATTAGATACATATTTCCACGAGATTCTCTATCTGCTTTCAGCGGGAGTCTTGGGAACAATAGAACATTTGATGAGCTTATGAATAATATCTTTGGAGTTGCTATAGACATTCACCTGGGCATAGGTATAGGTACCTATGTATATACTATGAAATGGTTATGACATACAGTGCGAACCATGGCTGTAGGAATTCATACCTTCAGGCAGAATGAATGCGCCTTACCGTGCGGGATGTCTTCGGAGAAAACTGTGTAGGTGTATGGTCATTAGGTACATAGGTACTAGGTACGTACGTAGGTTCACGTCATAGTTCCCGTTCCCGCATCTACTAGGTTTAGTGTATGTACCATGTAAGTTCGCATACGTACCTAGGTAGTGTATTTCGTACATACCTACCTAGCCGGCATCTCGACTTCCATCTATTAGGTATTCCCCATATCATATCGCGGAGAGCGACTTCTTCGCATTTAGCCCCCAGACGCCAACAATTTTGTGGCTTATTGATCTTTTTACCTCGACTCCGATTTCCTCTTTTCTTTTTTTTTTTCTCTTCCTCGCACTTTTGAATTGGATATCCTATATCTGCATACCTATCTATCTATATATTCTATATCATATCATACCTCCTAGCTAAGTTATATACTTACCTCCTACATATCCGCCGCAATGGCATTCCGCCTCGCCCTGCGCCGCGGCCCCAGCGCCTTCTCCCCCGCCTCTGCCTCGTTCGCAGCACGCCGCTTCCACGCCACGCCGCGCGCCTTTGTTAAGGTCGGCGAGTCGATCCCCGACGTGGAGGTGCTGCAGGAGGGGTCCCCGGGCAACAAGGTCAACCTGGCGCGGGAGTTCGAGGCGGCGAACGGGGTGATTGTTGGTGTGCCCGCGGCGTTCTCGGGCGCGTGCTCGGAGAAACATATCCCGAGCTATATCCAGAGCCCGAAGCTGAGGGATGCGGGGAGGGTGTTTGTCGTTAGTGTTAATGATGCTTTTGTGTGAGTGCTGTTTCTCTTCTTTTGGGCTTTAGGGGATATTTGGGGGTTGGGCGGTGGTGGTGGTGGTGGTGGTGGTGGTGGTGGTGGTGGTGATGTTGGGAGATGTGTGGTGGCACGGAGGGAGGGGGAAGAGAAGAGGTATTGTGAGAGAATGCGCTGTCTTGGTGGGGTTCTCGAGGATGGAATGGCTTGGGTGCGGGTAACGAGGGCGATCGATCTAGTTACCTACACACCTATACGCCTAATTTAACCGGGACGGCACGGGAGAAAATAGTCCAGAAACCGGTTGGCTAACATTCAGCAGCATGAAGGCATGGGGCGACCAGCTTGATCCCACGCACGAGTCCGGTGTAAGTCCAGCCAAAGCTACCTACCTAATGTATGATATAAGTGTACCTATCGAATCGCTAAAACTCCTATATAGATCCGATTCCTAGCTGACCCCGCCGGTGAATTCACCAAGGCCCTAGACCTGGGCTTTGACGCCCCGGCCATCTTCGGCGGCATGCGGGCCAAGCGCTATGCCTTGGTCGTCGAGGACGGCAAGGTCAAGTCAGTGCACGTCGAGCCGGATAACACCGGAACAGACGGTGAGTATTTAACTCTTTGTAATTCCGTTTGTGTAGGGAATGCTGACTCTGGCTTAGTTTCCATGGCCGACAAGGTTCTGGGTTAGATGTGGTTCTGTGGGTTAGGTGATGCGGATGGGCTATGCATTAAAAGGATCTCGTTCCGAGGCGCGTAGAAGACTGCGGCCGTTTGTATATAATGAATACAAAGAATTGATGGCACTTGGGTTTTGCTCTCGACCTTGTTACCTGGCTGCTGTGGTATGCGCTCGCTAATTAGTCTAAGGTAAATGCGTAAAATATTATAATTCGAAGGCTTGATACCAGTCTAAGGGGCCCATCGATTCGATTATTAGTTTTGACAATACTGCGTCGACAGACCACCCTACCTTAAAAATATGACTTCCCATTCACATACCATATGAAACTACAAGTGAACGAACAACTATCAGTTGATTATTTAGTATTTATCTAACAACGTCCTACAATAAACCGACAACATGATGCCAGCAAATAAAGCCTACCTAACAAGCCAATCTATAGGTACCTCCTAATAATCCTCATCTGATTCCGGACGCCGATCCGAACCAACCCGTCATGATTTTATAACAAGTACAAGCCATTATATTCCTCCTATCGAAACATCACAAAGCCCTGACAGCGGTGAAGAACGGATTCGCCAGGAGCTTCTCGTCCTTCTTAACGAGCTCCCTTAGACGGCTTACCATCTCCTCCTTACTCATGCTTCCGCCCTTGACCTCGTCCTTCCAGCGGACCAGAACGTCCTTCAGCCTAGCGCTACCTTCTTCCACGTCTTCTTTTCCATAGCTCTGCTGCGTGGCCTCGTGCTTGGCCGTGAAATCTTCCAGCTCATCCGCCTTGCGCTTCGCCATGCGCACCACCTTATCTGGGAATCGCACTAGCTCCGCAACATGGATACCGAACGACTGGTCGCAGATGCCGGGCTCGACTTTGTACAGCAGCGTGACCTCGCGCTTGTCGACGCCTGAGCCGCCGGTCGACGATATATGCGCCGTCACGTGCAGGTTGCGCACCTGCGGGTGCTGGTCCGCGAGCGCCGTCAACTCGTGGAAGTGCGTCGCGAACATGGCGGAGCAGCCGATCTCCTTGACGATGTGCTCGCTAATAGCCCAAGCTAGCCCGAAACCGTCGTAGGTCGACGTACCACGGCCCAGCTCGTCGATGATGATTAGCGACTCGGCTGTTGCCGACTTGAGAATGTTCGCTGTCTCCAGCATCTCCGCCATGAACGTCGAGACGCCCTTGAGCTGCGAGTCGCTAGCGCCAACACGCGCGAGTATGGAGTCAAAGATAGTGAGCTCTGCCTCAGTGCACGGAACAAAGCACCCAATCTGCGCCATGAGCGCGATGACACCAATCTGTCTGATGTACGTTGATTTACCGCCCATGTTAGGTCCTGTGATGATCAAGAAAGAGGATTCGTCACGACGGAGTTCGACATCGTTTGTGATGAATTGGATGTCATCTTGCATCTCCATACACGGATGGCGGGCCTCCTTTAGAATGGTAGATCCCTCCCCTCGAGGGTGGATGGTAGGACGAACGTAGGATGTGGGCGCGTGGATTGAGCAATGCGCGAATGATACGATGACGTCTAGATGTGCTAGGACGCCAGCAAGCTGTTCGAGCACGGGACTGTAAGACGCGGCAACACTTACAACCTCGTTGACTAGGCCTTTTTGTGTCCTGTTGTAGGTCTGAGATAGCTGATCGAACTCCCGGCGATATGATTGTAGCGACTTCGTAGAGAAGTACACGCCGTTCTTCTGTGTCGAGCACTCCTGGTAATGGGAATTGTTGCGAATACAGCCAGCTTCGGTTCTCGTTAGCCGCATGCACCAACCATGAACCTTGTGGTTTTCAAGGAATATCTTCTTGTTTTCTTCTTGGTTCAGGTCGTCTGCCGCCTTTCGGAATTCGTTATCCATATTCGACCTGAGCTTGTCGAGTTTCCTCCGCACAATGCGCAAGTTATCATCGAACTCGGGCTTGATGATGAACTCGTGGTTATCAAGGGCATCAAGGTCAACAGTAGTTTCCACCATATCAGCGAGCTTTCCAAGACTATCAGAAAACCCTCTTAATTTGTTGGTATACGCCTCGTCTAGTGGATCTTTGTACTTCTCATCCATCACGCCCTCCAGTGTTCCTAGAAACCCGGGTAAGCGAATAACAACCTGGTATGCTCGGACGACGTCTTCTAAGTTTGCCTTGTTTCGTTGGAATCGTTTTGCTAACCGGTAGAGGTCCGGTACAGACTTGAGGTGCTCCTCTTGCATGGTCTGGCGCAGCTCCGTATCATTAACAAAAGCTTCAACTAATTGTTGGCGCTTTTCGATCTCATCTTTGTTCATTAGGGGCTGCTTCAACCATTGCGACAGTAACCGGCTACCGACCGGTGTTTTGCAGTGATTAAGCAATCCGTACAAGCTCATCGTCTTAGAGCCGTCCCTTGCACCAGGCATTAGATTAAGAGCTTTAAGGGCAGCAGCATCGAGCTTCATAAATTGGGATAGGTCGTGTTGGTAAAGCTGGTACTGGCCAAAGTTGGATGGGTCTTGGAGAACAGCTAGATATTTGACTAATGCTGCCGCAGACCCCATGGCCAACTTGAGATCAGTCTGTGGAAGCAGAGTTGCGGATCTCTCATCCTTCAGCAATCGAGCAAGGTCCTGCTCGATGTCTTTTGTTCCAAAATCACCAGCTGGTCTCTCAGCCATAGCAACTCCACAGTTGTCTATAATCTGCTTAAGCTTGGCTAATTCAGGGTCTTTATCCTTTTCGGCCTTGTCTATTTGGACGAGACACTCCTTGACACCAAGTTGGATAAGGAGGGCCTCGAAGTTTGAGTATTGGTCATTGTCAAGAAACTCGCTAACTCCAAGCTCTCGAACACTGGCATCAGCAAAGCAGACGCCTACGCTCCTCGCCTCAGAGGCCTTCGCCGAAATCTTGACAGCTAGTATCATGGGCGCAGACTCGAATTGTCCGCCGAGCTCCTCTTCTACATCTTGTAGGTTCCCGGGGGAGGCTTGCTTGACAATCTTCCAATTCATTCGGCCACCGCTGCTAGCATATATCTCGACACGTTTTCCAAGCTTAAACAGAGCTTCTCGAAGGAATTGCCTGAATACAGTAACTGTCATAGTTACAGACGGTAGGCCGCTGGCATCGTTTCGTCCTAGCTGCCGCACAACGGAGGTGGTTTTGTAAACGGTTCTCGCAATGAAGTTCGCATCTTGGCCGTGGGCGGTGTACCAGTCGCCTCGGTCGAATATACGGACAGTTTCTTCGCCTACGGACGGCAGTGATTTAAAGAAACGTATGAATCCGTGTTCATCGTCGACCTGTCACCAGCTTGGTTAACTTTACATTATAAATGAATTCAAACTCCATAGAATTATACCTTTAACTCGGGTCGGGAAGACATCTTGTCTTGTTCTTGTTCTGAAGTACTAAATTCTTAGTCTAGTAACCTAAGTACTTCACTTTAATGTAGTAGAAACAAAAAGGGGATTCTCATTACATTCTTTGAAGTGCAAATGTTTCAATTGACGTAAGGAGAAAGACACAGGGTCTAAGTTAAGTCTTAGGGGTCCGAGTCCCAAGTCGCGTCCAAAAAATCAATTAAAGCTGCGCTGCGAGACGCGACGGGACGCGCTAAAATTTAACAAGCTCTTACCCCGATAAGCCTGTAAGCCTGTTACAGCTACGCTACTGCATGACCTAAAAGCCCCAGACCTTCCCTAAGCTTTTTGTGCCGCGGCCCGCGGGGTTGTCGCGTTTTATTTCAGCTCCATACCTGTTTTCAACTTTTAACACCCCACTACAAAAACTTCCAACTTTTTTTTAAGACCCCAGGAACCATGGCAGACACCACAGAAACCGTCGCGGAAAACGGCGGTACATTAGAAATTGTTACCAGTGCCAACCCCGAAGTCCAATCCCAAGGAAATCCGGATGCGACAACGGATGTTCAACCGTCTGCAGCTATTATCACAAATAGTCCTGAAAAGCGCGGAGTGAAACGACCTTCACATGACGATGTCAGTGAGGAAGAAGGCGACCATAACGATGGAGGATCTAAAGAGGCTGCCAACGGAACCGATGCTCCGAAGTTATCCAAGAACCAACAACGAAAATTAAAACGTCGGAAAATGTGGGAAGAAAAGAAGCAAGAAAAGAAGGTTCTGCGTAAAGAAAAGCGACACGAAAAGCAGGAGAAAAAGAGGTTAGAAAGAGAGGCTGAGATTGCTGCCGCTGCCGCTGAGGGAAGAGAACCTGTATTCCAAGAACCATCCAGGAGACAGCCCAAGTCCGCTACCAAAGTACCTATCACAGTTATATTCGACTGCCAATTTGAGAAGTATATGATGGGAAAGGAATTACCATCGTTGTCAAATCAGATCACTAGATGCTATTCTGATAACAGGAATGCCCAGTTCCCCGTCCACATGTTTATTAGTTCATATGGTGGCCAGATGAAGGAAAGACATGAGACCATCCTTCAGAATCAGTTCAAGGGTTGGAAGAACGTCCAATTCATAGAAGGTGACTTTATCGAGGCTGCTGCTAAAGCCAAGGAGATAATGGCAGGACCATCTGGTGGCACCGTAATCGACCTCCTTGCGCAAGGCAATGACCGCGATTCGGTTTCATTTTCTGAGGTCAGTCAAGACTCCAAAAAGAAGCAGAAAACTGCCCCGGTTGCGGAACCCGAGGCCGATGATGTAGACAAGTCCATTGTCTATCTGACTGCCGATTCACCCTATACGCTCGATCGTCTAGAGCCTAATACCTGCTACGTCATTGGTGGCATAATCGACAAGAATCGCGAAAAGGGGCTATGCTACAAGATCGCGCGAAGCAAAAACGTCCGTACAGCAAAGCTACCTATTGGCCAATACATGGTCATGCAAAGTCGCCATATCCTCGCTACAAACCACGTCATGGAGATAATACTCCAGTGGTTAGAGACGGGAGACTGGGGCACTGCCTTCATAAACGTCATTCCTATGCGAAAAGGGGGAAAGCTGAAGGAAGACGAAAATACCTCCGATGCAGGCCTTGAAGAGCCGGAAACTGCGCAGGAGGATGGCCAGGATCCCCAGGATCCCGTCCAAGTAGAAGGAGACAACGCCGAAGATGGCCTTGAAAAGAATTCATTGAGTCAACAACGATGGTCAGCGCCACCGATCGAACAAGAAGCAGAAGCAGAAGCACCCGTCGGCAACACTCTTAGCTGACTGAAATAACCTACTTCACTAACTACTACGTCTGGCAGATCAATCTACCCATTAACAAACAGCACAATTACCCCCTTATAACGCTACATTCATGCACGCTTCTAGTGCCATTGGGTGGGCGTGTCGCCTCCAATAGCTCCAGGGGTACCAAGGGCTATCATCCTCAAGGTATACCCAAGACTCCAAGTCCAGATCTCCCTGCTCTTACATGTGCAAGTTTCTGAATAGAATTCTAGAAAGCCAAGATATATGCAAAGGCCGAACTAGTGCGTTACTATTTCGTAGTCTTCAAGATATCTCAGTGTCTATTTTTCCGAGTCACGGAATAACGGCCAGCAGCGCGTCGATCCTTTAATTGTACTTCTATATCTATTTCGAAGTATACGTATACCGAATAGATTTGACCGGCCTAGACAATGACAATCCATGATGTTGATATTAAGTTTTGACCCCATCCCTCATGTACTGTTCAAGAGATCCGATCTAAGCGTCGTCTCTATTCCATGTTACTTGCTTATGCACCCCTGAATTTGTATAGAGTAACATGTCAGCCATCAAATTATTTCAAGGTATATAGAAGAAAGAAGCACAAATTATCACAAATTATCATCGTCGTATATACTGATGCTATAGTTCTAGTAAGAGGTATGTTCCCGGTTTTATTTTGGGTTCGCAAAGCCTTTAGAATAGGGGGCCCACTGACACCAATGGTTACCTACATAAGGTACCTGGGAGGTAGTAGAAAATATACAGGTACAACGAGGCCATTCTCGTCTATATATAGGTAGGTATATATACCTAATATATATATCCCCTTATAAATCACTCACCATCCAAGGTTACCAGAAGTCATAGATACTATCGTGATGCATGAAGCAAGACAGTCTACCCGGAACCAGCCTTGTAGGATCAGAATAGATGCCGTGTTAGGCATCCGCCGAAATAATGTCTCGTGTTTACTTTTGAAAACCAGTTTCAAAATTCCAGGATTTTCGAGAGATAGGGGGTAAATTTGCTCTTACCCGCCTTAACAGCCTCCATCCATTCACTATACGAGTTCATCGGTGTAGCGGCTTTATGGGTCATCAAGTCCTGTCTACGGAGACCAGTCAGTATCTGGGCCGCCGAAGCGCGAAGGGAAGGGTCGTAAATCGCCATGCTCCGGATAAATTGCAAGTCTTTGCTACTCGTGGCGATATTCAGAACGGCTCTGCGGACATCGGATTGGCCCCGTAGTCTCCCTGTTTCAACCCTGTGGCGGAACAGTTGCTCGTTGTAAACCCACAACATGGTCACGTACAAAGACCACATGTCCGCCCTAGGCGTCTGTTGCTTCTCACCATCGTACACCTCAGGTGCCATGAAGACTATGGTGCCGGCCTGGCTCCTTCCTAGGTTCTGGAGAACCGACAGACCAAAATCAGCTAGTTGGAAGACAATACGCTCTTCTCCGTTTACGGTTTTAACATCGTAAAGAATGTTATCCGGCTTTATGTCGCGATGTATGAGCTTGTGGAAAGCAAGATAATCGAGCGCGGATAGCATCTGTAGTAACACAGTGTTGCCATTTTTCTTCAGGTCGTCGTATGATGGATACTTGCGCACTAGACTGGCTAATGTCCCCCTTTTCATGGGCATGAATATCTCGACAAACCCCGTGTCCCAGCCTTGCGAGCCAAGATAATTCACGATATGGTTGTGTTTGAGTTTTGAAAGTATAACTAGTACATACGGGGTCAGCATTCTCTTTATAGTATTAGAGGAGTAAGCTTTTGTTAAGAGGTGAAAACTTTCGTTAACAAGGAAAAATAGAAAATGTAGAGGCATGCTAGAAAGAGTGGGATATAATACTTACAGACTTCTCGATCCCTGGCGGATATCAAGGTGTCTAACCAACGACGATCTTTACGGTTAGCAGGCCGATGCAGTAGCTTAACGGCCATTACGCCGCCGGAGTACAGGTCAACGGTTTTCATAACTCTTCCAAACCCACCCCTTCCAAGTTCGACTATCGGGTGATGTCTTATTGGATTTGGGACGTTTGTCCAAAGTGTCTGATCTTTAAAAGTCCAAAGATCCTTGCTTCTTCTGGCCTCGGAAGCTTCCGAAATTCGCCTTTTCACAATGTCCAAGATTTTGTCGGGTCCGAGGCTCCAGATAATCTCGAACCTTACCGGATTGTCTTGGGGTCCTAGAGAAATCACGCTGTTGACTCCTTTCATAACTACGACACGATGGTATTGACTAGAAGACGTGTTAGTTTTCGATTTGTTGTCGTGGTAAACGCGAGTCTTTCCGGAAGATTCATCCTAACCCAGAGTTAGCTTTGATACTTGAAAACGACGCAGCAACCGACTGAAACTTTAGTAAGTTGTAAAATATTGGCTTATCAAAGGAGAGGGCTTGGGGAATAGGGTATCACGACTCTGGATAGGGGGGACTTACTTGAAGTATTACGATACCCGTCTCATAGTGAATATAGAAGGTACAGTGTACGCTTTCAATATCGTCTCCGCTTATGTAGGCATCAGCCTTGCTTCGGCTACTACCCATCGTTGCGATAGTCAGGGTTTTATTATCGTGCTTGGTTGGAAGAGTACTTCCAAAATTGAAGCAGCGCTTCCCATGCCACTTACTCGAAGTGTAATCCTCATTATGCTTGTGTGATACAACTTTCTCGGCTCTAGTATTGAGAGGTTTCAAGGAGAATATCAACTGGTTTACCGTGCGACGATTATCCATACTTAGAGTCAAGACTGATAAGTGCGTTATGATGCAGATTTTTAGTCCCTTTACCCTAGTATCGATAATGACGATTTGAGTACATAAGGAAAGATTGTCACATGGGAAACGCGATTCATTTAACGATTATGTACTGAAAGAACTGAAACAACACATAGATACGGCTAACGAGTTTGTATCTCGTCGTTTCGACGAAGACAAACCACTACAATGTATTTGTATTATTGTGGGTTAATAAGAATAGCTTGAGAGACGGCAGTTTATTTATTGTTATAGCTTTGAATGAAATTGTGGAATAACTATCATGGGCTACTTAAACGTAACAGACCGCACTAGGTATTGTTTTATACTTGATCACCATACTTGACAAATCCGACTAACTATTAGTATCTACAACCAACACGTTCTACGCTGATTTCATTCCTCCTTCGAATAATAAGGGGGGAAGAAACTAAGAAGGGACTACTATACATTCGACTACTCAAAACGAAGCTACTAGGTAGTGACATGGAGCACCAAAATAGGGGTAAAATCCCACTCACTCAAGAGCGGCTTATGGACATGGTTTTCGAAGAAATCGAGTCGCTTATACGAGCAGGCAAGAAGGACTTCGTTGAATCTAATATCTTGAATAGTCCGCTCCACGAGTATGCTTTGGAAGTAGCGCGGAAGTATGTAGGACTGCCGTGTAAGCCTAGCCTTGACGTTTTACTCTCTCAGCACACCCCAACTCAAGAGCAAGACGGAGTTCCATCTTCTCTCGAAAATACCAAGATTCAGCACTGGCACCAGCTTTTCGACCAGGCTAACCTCGAGCGTAAAGGACTCGCTAACAGCATGCGGTCCGACTCTCGCAGGATCGTGCTTCCCGAGAACTGCGCCGTCCGGAGGGCAAACCCTATTCTAGACGACAAACGGGGGGCATTCCCGGGCGAGACCTGGGAGCACAAGAGGGTGAATCCTGGACCTACTCTCGGCCCGCTATCACAATTCAAATCATCGCTGGTAAAACCTTTAGTTACTAAAGTTGATGCCCTAGGTATAACTAAAACGAGAAGTAGCGCCGTCGAACCAGTAGATGGCGGATCTAAAACCGAGGATGATGTAATGGAAGTAGAAGATAAGGAAGAGAGAAGGACATCGTCTTAGGTTCTCTTGCCAGTGCTAATCATCTACGTAGAGTCTTTCCTACACGCATCTCAACCTCGTAGCGTGTGAGATTCTACTCGGTTTTCGAGACAGTCATGATGAGAGAGTTAGCTTATAAATACACGCTGCCAGCAGATTATTATACACTTTTCTACCGAGAATGTAATTAGCAATAAATCATATATTATAACCCTTTGTACATGATAAATCCTTTATATTCTTTGTGACTGTGTTAAATATGTGAAGACAATGCCATCCACATAAATCATTTAATGCTCTTACCGTATAGAATAAGTCATTACCTTAGGTACCTAGGTGCCTTTTATGAAACTTCCCCATACATTTCAAAGCACGCCTAATACATTCCATTCAAATCACTCATTCACTACCACGCGAGTTCCAGACCCTAACATGCATTGCAAACAAAGCACTAATCTCAAACCCTCGAGCGACTCCCACGCCAAGTAACACGAGCTCCTCGTACGAGAACCTGGGGACACATGTGCTTGCCGGGAGAAACAGGCGACGTGTAAGTAAACATAAGACACCTCCGCACGACAGTAGAGCCGCATCCCATCCCATTCCATCCCATCCCATTCCATCCCATCCCATCCCACAGATGCAAGCAGAGCAGGGCCAAGGAACCATCCATCATCACCCACATCTCTCTCTCCCTCCCTCCTGGACGCCCAGCACCGTACTATCCCTCGCGCGTACGAAGCTCCGAGTCGGAGCTTCGTAATACGAGAAAGAGGGTCTAGTGAAGTTCGGTTCGGTTCGGAGAGCAGACAGACAGACAGGGGAAGCCCACTTCGGAAGGACCCTTAAGGTATCCCCTTTCTAGGCTATTGCTCCCGAGCCCATCGGTTGTGGGCGGTGGGTTGCGGTTGCTTTCGAGCCCATGCAGACGAGTATGGTTGTATGTATACTATGCACCTATGTATGCATGCTGGCTCGCTGCAAGCTATTTTCAGACACGGTAGTATGTGAGCATAGGAGGGCAATATATTTTATCTAGGGTAGGGTAGCGTTCGCTCGCGCAAGCATGCGCCTGTGTATTTAGATACAGACGAACTATCGCCTCGTGCTCGCTCTTTCTTTCCCTCTCTCTCTCCTCTCCGCGGGACGGCGGATGGCGGGTAGCGGATATGGCGTGTCGCGGCAAGGATTTGGCGCACCGGCTAATTTGGATACTTGCTCTCTCTCTCTTCCCGTCTATATTTCCCACCTCACCCTCACCTGTGATTGATTCAATAGCTCCCCCAGGGCGGAGAAGAGCACGTTTCCCTGCATGAAAGTCTATATAAAATTACCTACCTAGGTAGCTACGAGGGTAAGCGGGCGCTCGTCTCCCAGGCCCGTTTCCTCGCGATGGAGCCATGTTTCCGGGATAAAGAGAGGTTGGCGCGGTGAGGAATTCTAGGGGACGGGAGGGGAGAGACGCTATTTAAAGCGTGAACCTAGGGTCTTCTCGCTTACTCGGCAAGCAAATATATTGCGGTTGCAGAGGTTGTTCTATGAATAGCGTGGCGAGATGCGTCGGTTATACAAAAGTGAATGGGTATCTGAGATTACCTGCCTTACAACACCGTCGCCCGCTTCTCGAGAACGGAGCTTGGTGTCCGTACTACTAACACTTCAAAAAGCGTGATGGGAGGACTTGACTATTGCCGATGCGGCTTCGAATGCAAGACATAAGCTTAAACAAGGGGGGGTTATTTATAAATTCGGTATAAGTCAGTGGGAAACCCGAAAGCACATAGAGCTGTAGAGCTATTACTATGTATGCTGGTTAAAGCATTGGTGGTGATAAATCAATGGCTGCGTATATGTAGTTATTGTCCGGGATGTTATTCAGTTACGTGCAGTTGTGGAATAAGAGTGATTTGTTGTTTATTTTGAATACTTTATAGAACCGCTGTGCAACGGCCAACAGGGGTCTTCGAACCCCTAAAAGGTGAACAAGTTAATGTAGTACAGAATTGTCTATACGGAGGAATGCGTTATTGAGCTTAACATCTATCTATCTATCTATCGTAAGAATAAGTAACTTCACCGCGAGATACGGTATGTATTTTGCTTTTTTACTTTCTCGCATAATACAGGAATACCTTGATTTTTATTATGGCGTAAGTCAGTCGTCAGTCAGTCAGTCGGTCAGTCAGGGTTATTTTATTATTGAAGATTCCCCCGGATGACGGATCTGGATTAGTAGATCTCTGGATCTCAACCACAGGATCAGATCGGGGTAAAGCGATTGGACCAACTATTGGCCGAAGCAATGGAACGCGGGTGAGAGAAATCATGTCTTTGGGTCTTACCGCAGTAGCTGCTGCTGCTGCTGCTGCTGACTGACTGACTTGCTGACGGAGTCAAATACCTGGCTTCTTCGCCTCGACCTGCGGATATACACTACTACATACCTAGGTCCATGTATTACGCGGGTACCTAGAAAGAGCAAAGTAATCCGACTGGCCAGTTCTTAGTTCTCCCACTCTACACTATCGCCTCCCATAAGGACGGATCATTCCACCAGGAGAGGACCATCCCACAAACGATCAAGGAGACGGACTATCAATTAAAATAAGCCTTTCCCGGAAGCCTTCAGCCGCTCGCCGCCTCTCATCTTCTTAGCAGCAATTGTAGCGGTAATTCCGCTCGCGAGTCGCCCCCCGTTCCTCCCTGGAACCAAGGCATAGGTAACCCGAGACAGCGCTTACAATAGCTCGGGATTGGTTTGCGGTAAATATGTCTGTCTATGTGACGTGCTGATAAACTGGTGTTGCGATTTTCGTGCTTATCGCGGTATTAGCTGTCGATCACTTGCAGTTTTCGGGGTTGCGATCCAGCTTGGCGGGCAGCCGGGGTGGAAGCGTAGCTTTTTCCTATGATCGACGTCGTTTTTTTTCTTTCTTTCTCACTCTCCTTCTCCCTCTCCCTCTCGCCAGGACGAACTAGCAGGTTAAGCCACGTCTTTCCCTAGCTTACATATGTGAAGTAAAACATGGAGAAGCAAATCTAGGCTTATCTATGTCTAGGACCGGATGCTCTGATACCTACCTAACCTATTGGAATGAAGACGAGCAGAAAATATATACAAGATATTCTTTCCGCTGTGGTTTAGGTATGTCTCTACTCTTAAGAGATATTGGGTATCGGCCGAGTCCCGGGCATTGCTAGCCTTCCTTACTGAGATATGGCCCCCCTAATGCTATGACCGGCGTTATCCCCGACTAGTTCCTTCGATGAAGACGAAGATAAAGCATCGTATCTTTAAAAATCAATGTATCCAAGTATACGGGCAGTTTATCTTGTCAGCTTAACTACCTATGCCTGATAAGAAATTTACGCATCTATTTTTCAGCAGATATATCGATCTAGGATGGCGCCCGTCATCTTTTGCATTGTGGGTAGTACCAAGCCCGTACTATGCAAAATACGCCATAGCATCACCCAGCTACGGTAATGCCGGCCGGACGCTCTAAAGACCACGTTCCTGGACCCAAGCCGCTGGTGTTTCTGGACCGGCTCTGTTTGTCCCCAAAATATGACGGGACGGGACGGAACGCTTGATTTCAGCTGGAATTCCAGAAGGTCCCTCTAGCAGAGAGAGGCAAAATGTTGTCGAGACTTGTCTATCGTGTAAGTAGATTGTCGGTCTTAACCCCGTAAATATTCTGATTCGACTGCGAAGCCAATAATAGACCCCTCAATCAGTGAATGTCGCAAAGCTAGCGCGCTTCTTTTCTTTTCTGACTTGGTAGGACATGCAATATCTACATTTACCTACACAGGAGCAGCTGAAAATTGATGATTGGCTAAATAGGCAAAGACGGGAGCGTGTGTTAGGTACTTTTCACGTCTCACGCCGGAATCTTTTAGGCCGAGGCTGTTCAGGTCGGGTAATGTATTACCTGGATGCCTTGGGTACCTAGGTAGGTAGGTAGGTAACCTTTGTAAATAGCAGGCTGTTTCTGTACATACACCTGCTTCTTTGGTGTTGAGGATTTGAAAGAAAGAAAGTATTGAACTAGGAAAAGAATCCATCTGATGCAGGCGAGTAGGTTGATGGTAGCTGTAACGCTGTCATCTTATGGTGACATAGTAGCATAGCATGGCATAGCATGGCATGGCATATCATAACATAGGTAACCCAGCCCCTATGAGGAGGATTGAGGGAGTACGAGTCGTGCTACTCGTGACTCGCAAACGTATCGTAACATTACCTATTGTATTATCAATAATAAAAAATAAAAATAATAAAAAAGACTTAGGTAGAACAAGGCATCTCCTTTATTGAAGTTTATTACCTACATATAATCTGGTCGCATCCTTGACTTTTTAAATATTTGCTCACTTATTAGAGTAAAATTTAAAGAATAGTTACAGAAATTTGCCGCTTTCATAACGAACTAAACTCAACTAAAGAGGGAGTTGGTTAGATCTAATGCTAGTTGGTTTGTTACTGCTATCCTAGGTATTGTTAAGATATCGCCGGTAGCGTATGTACAATAAATACAATACAATACAATACATGGGAACCGATCATACTGTATACCCATGATAATACGGAACAAACTGCCTTCTCCTTTCTTATTTCTCCATGTCATTGGGCATATCCTACATAACAACACATGTGTCTTTGTTCGTAGTCATTGGCATCCCGTTGGCCCATCCATGTTGATTCGACAGAATTTCCCCGCAGCAGCATGGCAGCCCTTCCGTATGTATGCACGACGTATGCAGTATTGCACAATACTATATATGATATGACCGTCCTGTTTCTACCTATGTACTGAGTGAATAAGGACCGTTGCGGTTGTTGCAGTCGTTGCGACATGCTGCGAACTCGCAAATTAACAACAGAGCGTACATACATACGTAGAGGCATGGCGGATAGCGGAGAAGAGAAATAGGTGAAATAGGTAAAATAGGTAAAATAGGGGATAACTAATAGATAATAGAAAGAAAAGATGAAGGATCAACTTAGCCTGTAAGGGAAGTAGTACAGAGGTACCAAGAAGATGGTGGCAGGGGTCCACACTATGTACTTCGTTCAATAGTAGACCATGAATGACTTTCCAGGTTGGATGAAAATGACCTTATGCCGTCACGCTCTGCCTAGGATATTTCCCGTAGAGTACCTAGAGAGGAAAGAAAGAAAGAAAAAAAACCTCCAAAAAAACAAGAAGAGCTACCCCTTGGCTCACACCCCCGAGCTGCCGTCAGCCATAATACCATCTTATAATACCATCTTATTATTATCTTTCTCTCTCTCTTTTTGAGTGTGGTATGTGCACTTACACGACGAAATACCTAGTCCCGTCTTATCCACCAGTCCACCTCTTCGCTGCCAGAATTTCTGCCAGGACACGCCCATATTATGTATGTATTATGTACGAAGTATGAATTGAAGCATTCTCTTTTTTATTTTTTTATTATTACTGTAACCTCGCAAAGCTAGCCTAGCCAGGCAGCCCCAAAAAAAAAGAGGTGTACCCGAATTCCACCCACCCACCTCATCCATCCATTCAATTCATTCTCCATAGTCTTTAAACGTTTCCCAGTTCGGGTCAGCTCGTCATGGTTTTTTGGGTTTTTTTTTGGTATTTCATATCGAGTCCTAGAAACCTTTCCCGCCAATTGAGTGACACAACCTAATTCTATAGGCGGACACCATCCTCAGTACTTGTTCAGCACCAAACGAAGACACTGACAATTAGCTGGTCGTCTGCTGCATTGTCCTTGGCATAGTCTATTGCCGGAATATCAACACCCGCGGAAAAGGCGACTGACTGCAAAGAGTCGGCTATTGTTATCGTGTGGATTGCGTGTCTGTACGGTACTTGGAGATACAGATATAACGGACAGCGCATACCATCACAACCTCCAACAGCTCGACACAACCAAACCCCAGAGGGGAAATATTCCAACATCACGAATCACGAACCACAAACCACAAACCACGAACACGAAAACCAGTACGTAAACCGTAGAGCAGCTGTCGTTCCAGATCAGGTTGCACCGTCGTCAACCTCGTCCTCGCCGTGCCACCGTCCGAGCTTCTTCCCAACGTCAAATACGAGACCATCCATTTTAACGCGCGCCCGGCCATATATTTTACCAGCTGAAGACATCATCATTGCCAACTGGGCTTCAGGCCAATCGCCCAATCGCCCAACATGCCCGAAGCCGACATGGCCGCCGTGGCGCAGGGCGCAGGTAATAACTCGAGCGACTTTGTGAGTTTTGACAATCATGGTCTCATATTCGAGTCTGCATTGTTGCCGACTGTCGCATATCCAACCCGCTAACCTACCCAACTCCAGGTTCGCAAACTATACAAGTAATTCGCGTCTTCTTCTACAAAGTTACCGGGCGGCCTCAACCTTCTGTTACTCTGTACTGACCGTGTATGTTTTTATTGTAGGATGCTAGAGGATCCAGCCTACAGTGAGGTAGTCAGGTGGGGCAACGAAGGCGACAGCTTTGTCGTTCTCGAGGTAAATACGCGGTTTCTAATTCATGTCGTTTGTTGTTGATATTAACGTCTAGCTTGTAGAATGAGAAATTTACCAAGACTATACTACCAAAACATTTCAAGCATAGCAACTTTGCGAGTTTTGTTCGACAACTTAATAAATACGACTTCCATAAAGTGCGGCATAATGAAGAGAATGGACAATCCCCATATGGCGCATCTGTAATACTTGCCTTCCTCGGTGTAGATACTGGCTCGGGAGATACTAACGGCGTATATAGGCGTGGGAATTCAAACATCCCGAGTTTCGGGCTGATAGGAAAGACAACCTCGATAATATCCGACGAAAAGCCCCGGCACCTAGGAAGGCTCAGGCCGCGGAGGAGCAGTTCGGGGTTTCTAACCAACAAGTCCTTGTTCTTAGCGAGACGCTGGCCGCGACACAGCAGCAGGTCCAGCAACTTCAAGAATCCTATCACGAGATTGTGAATGCGAATAAGATCTTCGTAGATGAAATACTTCACCTACAGAAGCTAGTCCGCGCGCAAAACCAGGTGCACAACGAACTCATCAACCATTTAAACAAGGCCGAACAGGAGAGGAAAGACACTCGAAATCCAGGTCACTCAGCAGGCGGATATTCTTCAAACACCTCTAATCTCTTGTCAGACGGCTCCGAGTCGCCTCTCGAGCTACGCCGAGCCCGCGATATTCTAAACAGCCTCCAGGTAGATCATGTTGCAGACCGGGATCTGAATCGAATGTCTGTTCAATTACACCAAGTAGGCGGTTCTCCCGAATCCGCTGGATCTTCGGGGATGATGGGACCGCCTGGCGTAGGTGGTGTAAATCCATTCCTGCATGACCCTCTGAATGACATGCGGCATCTTGTATACCCCGTTGGTCAAACAGTAGGTATAGACCCCTTCGCCGCCGAGCATATTAACAACCTTCCGTATAATCGGCCGGTACAGGACAATGCGATGGGCCCTGGTCACGAATTTAACGGCCCGGCTATGCACTCTCAAACCCCTCCGGGAGCTGCATCGCAAGGTGGTTCGCCTTGGGGGTCTAAGAAACCGGTCGTCCTTCTCGTGGAAGATGATAGAACATGTTCTCGAATCGGCTCTAAATTCCTTGCCCAGTATGACTGTGGTGTAGAGATTGCAGTACGTAGTTGTAGCTTTCGACTCGTGTAGCAGTGCGTGTTTGGCTAACAGTTCGATGCAGCGCGATGGTCTCGAGGCTGTGAACAAAGTCAATGCGAAACAGCATTACTACGACCTCATTTTTATGGATATCATCATGCCGCAGCTGGACGGTGTCTCGGCAACTGCCATGATCCGCGAAGTACAGCCCAATACGCCAATTATTGCCATGACTTCCAACATCAACCAGCAGGACCTCGAGACGTACTTCCACTGGGGTGAGTAGAATCCACTTTTGACCTTATACTTTCGTTGCTTGGATACTAACTTCGTGCCCAGGTATGCGAGACGTGCTTGCCAAACCATTCACCAAGGAGGGAATGATCGGTAAGCTCAGAAAGCATCTTGCCAATTTCTTGCGGAATCCCCCTCCGGAGAGTATGATGGACTCGATATATCCAAATGGAGCTCCAGGTCAGCCACCGACACCTGGTCCGTATTCAAATCAGGGTATGGGAATGGCGCCATTATCGGCGGCTTCGTCTGGCCCCGTCGGGAAGTTTGATACTACCCCGATACAATCGCCAGCCACGAGTGCTTCGTGGCATTCCCCGGGTCAGATACCGCATGCTTCGCCGACAATGGCCCAGGACCAAGGGTATCTCGGCGCAGGTAGCGGTTCGCAGATGGTATTAACGCCAGGCGGGACTCAGAAACCGCAGTATGCGAATACGATGATACCTCAGATGGGCGTACCCCCTCCGCAAAGGATGCCTGACGGTATGCAGCGCTCGGAAGGGCCCCCGGAGAAGCGACAGCGACTGTACGCGTCACAGACGAATTATAACCAATAACCGCCCCCTTGGTAATTTCCCATCGATATCTTGATTCCAACTTGTATATATTCCCAGCATATTTTGGTCTTTCTGCTACCGGGCCCACTGAAATACGGTCGTCGGTGTGTCAAAGAAACGAGGTGCCATTGGCGTCGGTATCGCTACATATCTTATGCATGGGAAGCATCTGGCTGGTTGCCGTGTCAAGTCTGTTTGCCGCAATCGGAGTGGAATAGAGCTCCGTGATAGATCAGGGAATACCCCTTGAATGTTTCTAGAACGTGGTTGCATGTGTATTAGTAACAGGTTGCCAAGAGATGGCTCCTGGGAAAGATGGAGGAGAATGTCGGAGAGTGGTTTGTTTGAGGCTAGATTGGGCATGTCGGGGGGTTCCATGATGTTTGGATAGCATGAGCCCATGCCTTTTTCTGTACGAAAGTCATGTGAGAACTGGTCATGTTCAACATCTCAAATTTGCTTCGGCCCTAGGGTCCAAAAGTAAAGTTACATGTATCTCTGAGCTTGGGTACCTCTTTACCTAGATGACGGAGGGGTCATGGACGAGGGTTTCTACCTCTTGAAAGGTAGCGAGGTCCAATGAATGATTCAAGGATAAAGCGTAGAAGAATAATGAAACATTCTTTGATCCATACGCATCAGTATCTGCATAGGCAAACACTATATAATATCGCTAATATCATCGTGTCAGTAAAGTATTTTTTTCTTCTGTAAGATGGGTGTTGAAATCAAAAGTGGCGTTTAGGTTGTTGAGCGAAGGAATAAGACGGCGCAAATCCAATGCGAGTGAAACATGTTGAACTGGGATCGTTTGTACCTGCCTCCTTGTCTTTTTCAGGGCCAGAGTGCTTGCCCTTTGTGTTTGTTTAAAGTTTGCACTTGCAGTCTGCTGACAAAGTTATAATGGTCTGACACTGCCGGTGGCTTCTTGGATCTAAAGGCAGGAACCCGCGAATAATACCGGAGGAGTGGCACATATAGGAATGGAAAGAATGAAAATCTAGAAGGAACATTATAGATACTTCCCCATGCACTTACCTATTACCTATATGTTGAGATAGGAAAACAAGCGGGGTTTAAACTTTAAGGAATTGAACATTAAAAGGTACGAAAAGCAAACCCAAATTATGGAGTCATCCCGGGCTTCCGCTGGTATTAACCGTTTTATGTGAACTCATATGTGATAGTATCTTAGGTGAGTTTTTAGTATTCCCATACATATGTGTGTACGCGGACAAACTTCATTAACTTATGACAGCAAACAATCGAACGTTACGAGAAAATAAAAGAACATTAGCTGATCTTCAACAAATATATTATGATGGACAACGCCTGGCTCAGCCTAGAATGCGATCGAATTTATGTAAGTATTTGCTGCCAATACCATGGAAGGAGGTAATAAATCCACTTGGCTTTAGAAGGGCCCCGTCCCTATTTCCCTGCACGTGGTGACATGATCTGCTGATCTAGACGCCCGATCTTAAAGAACGAGACCCCTATGGACTAATAGGAAGATCTTATTAATGCTACTTTTGCGGTCTAGCCTTTGGGAAACATGGGGAGAGCCCCTGGAAGTACACTACGAAAGCTTTGGTACAGACTGACTCCCCTGAACCTTGTTCTTTATGTGTTTGCGTTACAATTTCCCCGGATATATATACCTTACTCGTGTAGTTGACGACGAGATCCTCAACGGTTAGAACGCCTCATACGCGGACTGAAGCAGATCACATACGGCTAGACCTACTTGGAGATATAAAACGTGATTTATACGTACGACCCCATACTTCGGCTTACAAGGGGTCAGTAAATGCGACTTGATTTTAGATCTAACCGGGTTTCATGAGAGAGCATAGGGCTGATGGGAATATATGTACATACGTCGGTAGGCTCGGCAGGCTCGGCAGGAAGGGTTCGATACGAAACAGATGAGGCCACTTATTCATAAGCTGGCAACAAGAACGCGGGCGAATCCCAAGTCTAGCTTAGCTACATCTCCTATCTGAGCTAGGTCTACAAGATCGAGACCCTAATCGAGACCTTAGAACATGTCAGTACCCTACGTACATACATACATGACACATATCACATGCGCCTACATATGTATGTAGGCATGCAAGCCGCATGAAGTAACGGTCGGGCTGCGTCTGCGGCCAGGGGTTAGCTGACGAAGTTTGATTTGAGGTCTGGATTCTAGAATTCCAGCCTAGACCGTTGTCTGTTGCACGGCAGTCATTCCACCCTGGCCCACTCTTACTGTTGGTCCCCTGCGTCGCCTGGCCTAGACCGTCCCTGATCCATGGTGGACTATACACCTGGACATATGTAACCTAGGTATATGTATGCTACCTAGGTATGCACACATATATAATCACGCTGATCAGCAGCAATACATGTAACCACATACGTTTTGCGGCGTGTCTTATCATGTAGCTTTTTCGCATCCTAACTTAGAAGTTGGCTATTGGAAGGTAAACTCTAACATCTAATCCGTACAAAGGCACGTATTGGTTGATAGGACGGTCCAGAGATGCCGCGCTGATAACTAGGATCTAACATCATCGTACTTCGTACCTTAATATTGCTTGCTATGTATTCAAGCAACGCACTTAGGTTTCAGCGAAGTTAATTGTGTTCTCAATATCTTTATACCTATTTAAACTATATAGGTGCATAGGTAGATATTAACCTAACGGTTAAAGTATATCTAACTGGAAGATTTCGTTCGAACAAGGTATATGTTGAGTGGAAATCATCAAGTTAGACTGCTTCGGTATGCTCTTCAGCTGGTCCCTGGGGAAGACGGAAGAGTCTCGATAGGTCACGCTTCAGTTGTGTAGTAGGAAAGGTTAATTGCGAGCAAAGTTAGGTACCTGTATACCTTACCTTCAATGTTAGGTATATTTCAAGTCATCATTATATTCAAGATGATAGTCAAACGGAACTGGAATAAGCCGAGTAAGCTCTTAGCGAAGTGTGAAATGCGTTATGACGATTAATGCTGAATATCCGCATTTATGAATAAATATAACCAGATAATGCTATATAGTGGAGTATCATGATAACCAGTACAAGCGTAGCTGCCCCTCCATCAACCTTTGACTCATTTTCCAAAAATTAAAACCGACATGAGCACTTCCAAGTTCACCATCACAAAATCTCCGACAACAGCGCGAATTGAACTGCCATGTCGCAAAATAAAGCCGCGCGAGGCGGTGCCGCGACAAAAGGAAAAAAATCAAGCAAGCCAGGAGCTGAAGACAAGAGAGAAGATGTTCTTCAAGCGGTGGTATGTATTTCCCAAGCATCGCGGGGCATTGATGAGAGCTATCATAGGGCTAACACGGTACATGCGCTTCTGCCTATCTAGCTCATAGCAGATTCCTTTCAGACCAGGTTCCTCCCATTTTCTGTAGAGAGGCCAAGAGTATGTATATTCTACTAGTTTTGCTTGTTTCTGATTGTTAACTACGTCCGGCAGTGTCTCCTCCCACTTGCCAATATACCTCTCATCGAGTACACCCTCGAGTTCCTCGCCATGAACGGCGTGCAGGAAGTCTTTATATACTGTGGAGCCCATCATGATCAGATCGAGCGATACGTCCACGACTCGAGATGGTCCCCTAACTCAAGGTCCTGTCCGTTCTCTAGCCTCGAATTTATCCGTGTTGCCGATGCTAGGTCTATCGGCGATTTTCTTCGAGATCTAGACAAGCGCAACATCATTGGAGGGGACTTCGTACTGGTACATGGGGATCTTGTTTCCAATATTTCCCTTGATGCAGCTTTGGCAGCGCACAGGGCTCGCCGGGAAGCGAATCGAGACTCGTGTATGACTCTGGTGCTGCGAGAAGCTGGTGAAGGAGAGCACAATACTAAGACCAAGGGGCTAACGCCGGCATTTATAATCGACCCGAACGCCAAGCGATGCTTACACTACGAAGAGATACACCCCTTACAGACTGATCGCTACGTTACCCTCGATCCTAGCATACTTGAGAACCGCGAAGCAGAAGCCCGGACAGACCTGATTGATGCCGAGATTGACATATGTACACCAGATGTGCTCGCCTTATGGTCCGAAAGTTTCGACTACGAACTCCCCCGGGCCAACTTTCTCCATGGCGTACTGAAGGACTGGGAGCTGAACGGGAAGATGATCCACACCGAAATTGTTAACGAGGGCTACAGCGCGCGTGCTAAGAACCTTCAGATGTACGATGCGATTAGTCGGGACATATTGAGTGGCTGGACCTATCCATTTACACCTGAATGCAATCTCCTACCGGGTCACTCTTATCAATCACAAGGCGACAGTGTGTATCAGGAGGATGATGTCGAAATTGAGTCTGGAAGCGAAGTATTCGATTCAGTCCTCGGAAAGGAGACTCATGTTGGGTCCGGGAGCGTTATACAAAACAGCATCATTGGCCGAAACTGCAAAATTGGTAGCAACGTCCGAATTACTAACAGCTTCATATGGGATGATACTACGGTTAATGATGAGGCTGTAGTAGAACATGCGATTATAGCTGAGAGAGTAGTGTTGGGTAAGAAAGCCTTCATCCATGAAGGCGTGCTGGTATCGTTTGGGGTTCACTTGGGTGATGGTACGGACGTCAAGCCTGCTACGATGTTATCCCTTCTTTCTTGTGGTGGACAGCTCGTATCGGCACAGCCCGAATTCGTTGGTTCTGGTGGCAAGGGGGCACTCTTTGAGGATCTCGAAGATGATGAGACAGATGTTGATGATCCGTCGAGATTGCAAAAATCACTTATATACTCTCTCGAAGATCTTGACCTCTCCGATTCTTCTGTCTCGACACTCGCGGATGACGATGATTTGTCTGACGATGGGTCGGGTCCAATATCGCCCAGCGCTAGTCACCCCACCTCGAGATCGCGACTTTCCTCCTTCGCTTCCGATGATTCAGGAGGCCAGACATTTTCCTCCTTTCACTCAGACGCTGTTCATGGGCTGCTGGATGTTCTCCGCGGGATATCGGGTAACTTTGAATCAGAGAAACTTGAGTTCATGTCACTACGACTTGCCAACAATGCGTCTGATGCCGCTATGAGGAAGGCGGTTGCGACGGCCTTCGTTCGTCGCGCGGTCGAGCTTATAAATTCCGAGAATGATGCTTTGGAACCGTCAAAAGCTGCTAAGCAGGTACTCACCTCACGAGAGGGTGCTACGAATTTCGTCTTAGAGGTTGGCGTTGGTGATCATTCCGTATCAGAACAAGTCGAATTCGCGCTGGCGGTGCAGAAAGCGTGCGTGAGTAGTTCCAGATTTGTTGAAGTTGCCAAAACTGGCAACCTCCTTGCTGCTATGCTGCAGCAGATGTACGATCTTGATATCCTCGAAGAAGAGGGTATCCTAGGTTGGTGGGAAGACGATAGGGGTAAGGAGGACGGCTTGATGTCGGAGGTACGGGAAAAATGCCAGGCACTAGTTGAGTGGCTTGAAAACGCCGACGAAGAAAGCGACGAGGAAGAAGACGACGACGATGAGTGATGGACATAATCATAATGCCATCATAATGCCATCATAATGCCATCATAATGCCATCATAATACCATGTGAGACGAGTTGGGCCGACGCCCTTTTTATCCTCACGCTGAAATACCTTACGGCACCAACAGTATGCTATACTAAGCGACGGGGTTCCTGCCTGGGACTTCCCGCCGCCCTCGGCATCACCACATTAGCTTTGGGGGTAATCATGAATCCTACGAGGATATGGTTTGGGCTCATGCGGGGTAATGCCAGGGGGTTCATAAGGGGTTCAGGATTGCGTTGAAATATATGCATGGGATGATTAGTAGCGAGCTGCTATCGGCAGTCATAGTAAGAATTTGGCATAGGGTTCTTCTATTCTGAACATAGATCGAGCCATAATGAGAATAGAACAGTAAAATTGCAAACTTATTACCTCAAGTACCTAAGTAACTTGGGTGACGTGTAGGTACGTTGTGATTTTTGATTGAGCTTGAATGTTCCGAGCTTGGGAATGTTCTATGCTATTGGCGGGGGTTTTAGTTTTAGATGTTAGCACTTTAAGTTGGTACGCGTTATGCGATTAACACGAAGACGCGTCTTGACGCGCTTACTTCTAATCTTTCAATTAAACAATTAGTTAAACAATTAAACTTGCCCCTCCACCTGTCAATCTATATCCTTATTAGACACCTAACATTGTTGATTAGAATAATGACCGTATTGAATTAAATTTATAAAGTCTCGTCAAATTAATTCTACTAAAATGCCTCACTCAATATCGCCCGAGACCGATAACCAAAATCCCACCGTCGAAGAGACCATGGCCGACGCCCCTACTAGAACTGACGAGAGTCAAGATACCGACAATGATATTACTATGGCGGAAACAGATGCATTGTCAGTTCCCGTAAAAGAGGAGGACCAAAAAGACGTCAAGCTAGATGAACTATTTGCGGATGTAGACTCGGACGATGAATTCCCTAGTTCACGGCCGGGCGAAAATAAGTTCTCGAGCTCCCCCGAGGCTCCAGCATCGCCCATGTGAGATAGTCGAATCACCCTGACTGGAGGAGCACGTGTTTTAACAGATAATGCAGTAATGGGGCCGTGTCTATGAAAGCTTCTGACCCTGAGATCATGCGCATGTTCTACCAACGATTCTTCCCTTGGCGTTATCTGTTCCAGTGGCTTAATCATAGCCCGACTCCTACCAACGACTTTGGTCATCGCGAATTTGCTTTCACTTTACAGGGTGATATATATTCGCGATATAACTCCTTTCCTAGTGCCGACTTGTGAGTAGCTTTCAATTTCGATTTATCCCCATCTTCCACACTGCAGCTCATCATGTCTACTGTAGACTTCGAAAAGACGTACTACGTCTGTTACCGTCCCGTTTCGAAATCGGACCCGTATACACCACAAACCCTCGTGACCGCAAGACGTTGCGGAATTTAAACTCGTTTAAGCCGCTGTCTAAAGAGTTGTGCTTCGATATCGATTTAACAGACTACGATGACATCCGAACGTGCTGCGATAAGGCGAACATATGTAATCGCTGTTGGCAATTCATCACTATGGCCATCAAAGTAGTGGATGTGGCCCTACGTGATGACTTTGGGTTCAAACACATCATGTGGGTTTACTCAGGACGAAGAGGTGCGCACGCTTGGGTATGCGATAAAAAGGCGCGGACGATGGACGACCAGAAGCGTAGGGCTATTGCGGGATACCTCGAAGTAATCCGTGGTGGTGCGCAGAGTGGGAAGAAGGTTAATGTATGGCGGCCACTACACCCGCATCTAAGGTATGTCTACTTCTATCCTTCTTCGAAACTATAATGAGAGCATCTACTAACACTTTCCCTGCAGTCGGAGTTTAAATATTCTGGCGCCTCATTTCCAAGAAGACGTCCTAGAGGCACAAGACCCATGGGCATCGCCGGAACGGGCAGAACATCTCCTTTCCCTGCTCCCTGATAAAGCATTAAATGATAGCTTACGAAAGAAATGGGACTCTTCGCCTGGACGTGCGAGCACTTCGAAATGGGCCGATATCGACTCGCTCGCCCGTTCAGGGAGCGGTAGTAAGAACCTTGATACGAAAGCGCTGCTGGATGCCAAGCAAGACATAGTTCTCGAGTACACCTACCCGCGCCTCGATATCGAGGTCAGCAAGAAACTAAACCATTTACTTAAATCACCGTTCGTTGTACACCCCGGCACGGGACGAGTGTGTGTACCGATCGACACGCGGAAGCTGGAGGACTTCGACCCGCTCGGAGTGCCGACGGTACAGGGATTACTAGAGGAGATCGACACGTGGAAGGCTGATGCCGGGGAGGATGGCTCTGATGACAAGGTGAAGAACCTTCAAGACTGGGAGAAGACGAGCTTGCGGCCTTATGTCGAGTATTTCCGGAGCTTCGTGCTGGCGCTCATGAAAGATGAGCGGGATCCGAAGATTAAGCGCGAGAGGGAGGAGAGCGAAGCGATGGAATTCTAATAGGTACCTAGGTAGGTACCTGTTATAGGAGACATTGTGAACTTTGGTGTTCTCAGCTATTTCGGCTGTTATGGTTTGTTGGTATACACTCGGTACTATGACATAGGCATGGAGTTTAGGCATTCTACATTATTTGAGGCTGGGGCACGAATCATACTGTCAAATGCTTGTCTTTTCGAAGCCTTTGCTGCAGCTTGCGTTTACGATACTTCCTGGCTGAGGAGCTTCTGCTTTACCATAGCTACGAGGTCCTCATCGCTCTCCCCGTCCTTGCCGCGCCGGAAACAGGCGCTCGCGACACTAATGGTCTTATCCCTGTTTTTCATCCCATGAGTGATCTGCAAGTCCGATTTTGGGACGCCTAGGATCTGGAGATGTGCTGTTAGATGAAGTCTTACCTATGAAGTACAACACGTTCTATATCGATGTATGAAGGAGACTATACTACAGTCTGAAGAACATAGCAGCCCAAGAAGGCTCATAAGCTACCTACCTGCACTGCATATCTACAGGAAAGGGATATGATACAACATACATATAAGTAATCTCGATATTACTTACCTCGCTTAATATCTCAATAACGGCCTTGTTTGCCTTGCCGTCCTGCGGCGGAGCGGCTACGCATAGCTCGATGGACTCATCTGTGACGGTGGCAACTCCCTCCCGCACCTTGCTTGCGCCGGGTCGTATGTGACATCGCAGCTGCAGTATCTCGGGCGAGGAAGACTTGGACTTCTGGATTAGGGTTATGGCGTTGCGGGCGGCCATGTTCTCAACTTCTCATTGTGCTGTGGTTTTGAATGCAGTCCTATTGCTTATTGTTTGGATAGAAAGGATCCACGTCGAATAATGTTGTATTACTGGTTTGATGTAAGACGTGAGATGTGAGACTGGAATTCCATTGCTATCACATGTGTAACTAAGTATATTTAAGAAGCTTGGGCCATTCGATTTATTGATAAACACGGCTTGACAGCTGCAAGGGTGCCTTTAAAGTCTAAGATAAGAATGCGATAAGATACAATGCTTGTACATCGGTACTTGATACATATGTACCTAGTCCTTGACATAATTGCGACAGGTCAAATATCATTTCAAGACTTGGAACCGGCAACAACTTCGGTTGATTGCGTTCAAGTAGGTAATCGAAGCATCCCGGTTCGATATTTCCTTTTCGATTTCTTTTTCGAGTACATCTATCTTTTATTGCAGAACTCGACATGCGATCGTCACTTTAATTAATCGTGTATGCCGCGCAATCTCCGACTACCCACGCGCCTACGCCTACGCTCCAACATGGCGCTCGAGCAAGCTGGCCGCGCTGGTCACGGCTATACCCTCACGTCTCTTAGTCGTTGGTCTATTCAAAATAAGAAGCTGCCTCGTACGTCTCCAAGATAAACCTCATATATATATATATATATATACGGTGTTTATAGTGTTTCCTGCTAACAGTAAACTTTAGCCGTTAATGAAATTACTACTGTCCATGTTTACGACTTTGATAATACCCGTTCGCCTTCCCATATATTCACCTCCCTATCCCTTCCACAACTAACCATAAACGACTCCAGTATTCCAAACCCCTCTACCCAACCCCAAGATATGGAACGGCTCGACTCTAGGCCTATTAGGCACCCCTGATGTTTTTGTCAACGGCGGCTGGTGGCACGACTCGAGGATATTAGCTGCGACTGGCGAAGGCGTAGAGCATGAAGAGAAGCGAGCTTGGAATGGTTGGTGGAACGAGAAGATTGTGGAGCTGGTTCGTCTGAGCATGAAGCAGAGCGATGCCCTCTGTGTCCTATTGACGGGACGTTCTGAGCATGGGTTCTCCCAACTCATAAAGCGAATCGTTGCGAGCAAAGGCCTGGAATTCGACTTAATTGGTCTGAAGCCCTCTGTTGGTCCCAACAACGAGCGATTTTCGAGTACCATGAATTTTAAACAGGTCTTCCTTAGGGCGGTAATGGGAACTTACAAAGCGGCGATGGAGATACGCATTTACGAAGACCGCCCAAAACACGTTGCCGGCTTTCGCGACTTCCTGGCCGACTACAATGCACAGCGAATCAGTCTTGGACAACCTTCAATTATCGCCGAGGTCATCCCAGTTACTGAGCTGTCTACTACTCTCGACCCTGTTGTCGAGGTAGCCGAAGTCCAACATCTTATCAATGTTCACAACGAACTGGTCAAAACCCGAGCGGGAAGTGCGCGCAGCGGGCGTCTAGCCATCAAGAAGACCGTGTTTTTCACGAGTTACATGATTGCGCCAGCCGACACGAAACGGCTTATCAAGCTTCTAAATTCGCAGGTGCCGGAGATTACAGATTTGAAGTATCTTGCTAACACCATCCTTATCACTCCGCGTCCCTGCCCGAAGCCCATCCTCGACAAGATTGGCGGCATGAACTCCAAGATGAAGTGGGAAGTTGTTGATATTGGTTCCATTCAGGGTAACATCTGGGCGGCGCGCGTGAGGCCTGTGCCTGCCAATGCTACTTACCACACGGACAACCCGTCGCCCTCTGTCGTCCTAGGCTTGAGAAGAGGGGCCCGCCCGCCGGACGTTAATAAGATCCGGAACTGGCAGCCAATACCGCCCGAGAAATCCTTCGTCTTCGAGACAACGGTGGGCGAGAAATACATGCTTCGCATCGAGCGAGAAGACCAAGACGGAGACCACCAGTATGACAGCCAGCAGGAGAGATTCTCACACAGGGGCTCGAAGCGCAAGTTCCCAGGCGATGAGGATCGCCATCCGCGTCAACACGGTAGCAATTTCGGCAATAACGCCCGTGATTATCATACTTCAGCCCATCAAGGACGAGGCGGAGGAGGCGACAACCGTGGTCGAGGTGGCTACAGGGGTGGCGGTGCCTCCAGAGGTAACCGCGGCGGTGGTCGAGGAGGGTTCAAGGGTTCAGGAAGAGGCGGTAGAGGTGGAGCACATGGTTATCGCTCGTTAGACGACGTGGAGACACGTGAGAACCCTCAGAGTGGCTTCAACTCGTCGACAGTCTCGTACGACGACACTTTCCCCTCGTTACAAGGCGGCCCGCCTCAACTTCAGCCTCCTCTGCCGATTGCTCCGCAGTACGGCCAGCCATTCCCGCAGCAAGGGCAATGGTCGGCTCCAGGAGGACCCCCGACGCAGTCACGGCCTGTGGGCGGCCCCGGACCGGATTTGCAAAGTTTCTACTGAGTATATCTCAAAGCCTCGTTACAATGTGCTTGCTTCATAGGTATGTTTTCGAAGAATTGCTTAGAGAGATTCGTCCGAGTTGAGCCGTATAGAATAGTTATTATAGTTATAACTACTGATTTCTGGAAGTTTGACAAGTCGCGGGACCAAGTGGTTCCATAAGGTTTGTATGGGCATGCAGTTATTTGCAGCAGTGCATCATGGAATAAGCCTTTTTTTCTTTTTACGGAGTAGCTTGTATATATAGAATTGCATACCCTCTTGGAATTATTTTACGAGGACAGTGGACTAGCTAGGATTTAGGCGTTTATTGTTTTGGCAGGGATTCCCTAAAGTCGGAATGTGAACAAACCAACTGGCATTAATAAAAATTACTATTTTTGGGTATCGATATACAAGCACGAGAGATATGAGGAGTGATCTAGAAATGTACGTGTTAGTCTCGGTTCCACATAACAGCTTCGAGTAACAGGAATTTTGCGTGCCAGACAATAATCAGGAAAGATAGAACAATGGTGTGTTGGATGAATCATATTCGTGAAACACGAGTCATAAACAGCCTCTTAAAGAGAAATTCATCATAGAAAGGCGGGATGGTAAGAGAAAATGAGAGGATGGTTGACTTACCACAGGGTCAAGGTCTGTGTCTTCGGCGAAAGCTAGTTCACCAATGTACCATTTGTATGGAAGTGGAAGTTGGTTAGAACACATGAGGATATGCGATTCTATATGTACAGGTATCCCTCCTGTTTGTGGTCTTTTATACTTACCGTAGAGCCCGTATAATTGTTGTCGCTTTAATAATAGGCGCGACTTGTCAGCAGTGTTTTCATAGGAGCTCCTCAGTAGGCAGTATTCGCTCCCAGGCGTCTGGCCTGAAGATATGATTGCAGAATGTATCTGCTTATTACGCGTTTGCTGAAACGGGGTTGATGTCAACGCCGTACTTCTCCTTTAGACGCTGTCGCCTGCGCTCCTCGTAGCCCGGCGGTTTGATGCCTGTAAGGTTGAATTTTGTTAGTGTGCTTCTTCAGTAATAGCCATACTATGATAAAATAGCAAGGTATGGCGTGGTATAGTGTAAGTACCTCTCCCTTCTCCAATGTCAGAGATGGTCTCCTCAATGGGCCGCCGTCGGTTCTTCCGCAAGTACTCCTTGCGGTCGTACTCGTCCATACTGGAGACCTCGGTGCGGGACCCGCCGCGTAGGCTGCCGCCTGTATATTCGAAGGCGGACATGATGACAGAGAAGGCAGCACCATAGCCGAGGATAGGAGGGATGCGGCCGGCTGATTATTTCAGCGAAAATTAGCATGGCGAGGACGACAACTGCAAAACAGGATTGGGGATGGTGGAAAACGTACATCTGAGACCGATCGTGGCACCACCGAGGAAAGAGGCGATTGTCACGTTCAGTGTGTCATCCTTCTCTCTTAAGTTGGCAGCGGCATCTTTGGAGAATGTATACACGGTACCGAGGGCAGCTGTGGTGGGTTGCAAGTCAGCTTCCCAGTCGCAACAACAGCTCTCTATCGTCTACAGCTTCCAATTGGACCAGAAAAAGACGTACTGAACATAGCAATAGTGCCACCAGTCCTGCTAAAAACGCCCCAGACGCCGACATTGCGCTTCGCGAGGGAATTCTGCACGGCCGAGGCAACAAAGCCAGCACCTCCGCCGATCAGAGCGCCTTTTATGCCCGACTTGATGGCATCGCGCTGGTGGAAGTGGTGCTCCTTCGGATCGGCCTGGACGGAATATGGATTCGCCATCTTGACTCAAGCCCGAAGGAGGCTGGTTTCGGGATGGGACTCGAGGATTGTAGAGAAGAGTTGATGTAGGTAATTATGTGAGGGAGAAGAACCTCAGGTTATGTTATGTAGGTCAGGTCGTTTGACTAGCGGCTCCAAGCTTTTGAGCTTGATCGGATTGTAATCTTCCAAATTGTTCCGGGCCCTTTTTTTTGTTTCGTTCAAGTGGGTCGCACGTGATTATATACTTCTACCAAATCGACTTGTAAAAGCCGAATAGCCGACGCTGTATTGTAACCGCCCAAAACCGCCCAAAACCGCCCAAAACCGCACCAAGAAGTAAACGAGCCAAGCTCCCGAGACGAGACTCCCTAGCCACCTCCTACAACAGCCATCGAAAGTCATCAACCTCACCATCGCTCCCACGATCGACCACCGTCACGGCCCTTAATCTCAACAAGTTCAACTTGGACGCAACGGACTCGAAGCTGAAATTAAGGGCGCCGGCCGTAATAGCCTCCCAGATGTCTATTAGTGCTTCGGGAGGAGCCGCAACATCCACGTCTTCCGTATTCTATACTGAAGAGTGGGCAATGCTGGCTGCGCCGCCAACTAAAACTAGTTGACGGCGCCGTTCGGGCCGGACGAGGCGGGTGGCCGCGCGAAAGCACTGGACGAGTGCCTCGCGCAGTGGTGCGGCGATGGTGATGTTGGACTTCGGCATGTTTCGGAGGTAACAGACGAGAGAGGCATCGCAGAGTTCCTACATACATTCAGATAATTGGCCAGTAAGCACACTTCTGCATTGTACAACTAAAGACATATTGGCAACTCAACTCACTGGAGACAAATATAAAGCCGAGTTGGGGAGGTCTAGGGTAGATGGGTCGTTGGGATAACCAAACCAGAGTATAAATACATCTATGAATGATGATGCATACAGAAAGATAATCAGCATCGACGAGGAATACAGGACTACAGCTAGCATATAAATACATGTATCAAACAAGCTGTTTAGAGAAGCTTGGGTTGCTACTACTTTGCTATACATTTTACGGCTTTCCTTCGCTAACGTGTAGAGCAAGGTCTAAGCGACGTGTTCGCCAGCATATCCTTCCTTTAAACCAGGTATAGTTGGAAATTAGAGGGAGCGCAAGACTGAAAGGTTGACTACATGTAGGTATTCAACACATATATGTACCTAACCTAATATTATCTACGTTTGAATATTATAAGAGTTTTAGTCACAAAGCTTCACAATATTACGCACTACAACAGCCCAAATATAACGGCCTAAATATTCTATAATTGAGTATCCTTTATTTCGATTCCCAATCTAAGCCTAACTCCTATAATATCCTGCCTATAGTAAGCGTTCGGTATGGATAATTTGTAAATGCATAATTGAAGTTATTGCGTAATACTGTCTTTTATTTTAGAACACATATGTTCAAAATCGGAATATTTTCAGGATACTTATATACCGACGTATTTTGTATAAATTACGATTCGAGCACCGGGATTCAAGTGGCTGAGTGGTTGGTGATGATGACGATAAGGTTAACGTCTATTGTTGCTATAAGCTAGGTAGCTACAGCGAGCGTATCTATAGCGCCTTAAGACGTCTAGAGTACTTCCTTCAAGGGAGACAGAGCTAGAGTTTCGCCTGTCATAAGAGATCATCCACTTCCTGCCTCTGCATTCCATCCCCTCCTGCCTATAGCATTGCTCTACCTAGCGCCGGTGCCAGGTAGCCGACTTTGATCAGGAAAAAAACCGTCGAGCACGCCTTCTTATGACGACTCGGGAATCACCTTCATTAATGCCCGGCAGTGCCCAAGGAAAAACCTGAGTCGGAGAGTGTCATGAGCAGCCCTTGGTATGTGACCACTACGGAGTGACAGGTGACTAGCTGGTGAATAGCTTATAGAACATATATAATTTTCAGTGTTATTAACGCCTGCTTTCTCCTAAATCTATGAGGGAACCAAGGTTCCCTTATATATAACATAACGAATGACTAGCTGGTAGATAGCTTCAACCTAAATTTTAGAACCCTTATCACGTCATACGCCTATCGTAATCCTTGTCATCTGACAGAGAGATCCTCCACTTCCTGCCTATAGCATCCCACAGCCCCTACCTGCCCATAGCATTACTATATCCGATTAGCGCCGGCACTAGGTAGCCGGCTTGAATCAGGGAGGAAACTGTTAAATACGCCTTCTCATAACCGAGTTGGAATTACTTTCAGTGCCTGGTAGTGCTTGAGGGGAAAACTTGTGTTGTGCCCTTTTTGGTTGACTATGCTGGATTCGAGTCCAATTGTGTTAAGTATGTTTAACCACCACTCCATGTGTGTGGCTGAGTGGTTAGAAGGTAGTTTATGTAACCGGAAAGTGGATATTTCGGTCCTGGCGAATAATTCGGAATTATTTGTGTTTTTGGGTGTTGTATAGGGGTGTTGTATAATTTGTGTGTAAAAGTCCTTACTTTTGCCGAAATAAGAACACGCTGTTGCTTCGACGGTGTAGTTCATTTTCAACGAAGTGTTTGTTGGGGTCTGAGTTTATAAGTGTAGGTTGTTGTGAAAACTAATCGAAAGCCCAAATGGTTTGATGGTCGGTGTTATGTGGGATATGGGGGATCGTGAGTGTTTGCTGAAGGGCGTTGCTGAGGATGGTGTTAAAGTCCCAAATAATAATGTATAGTTGTCGAGATCGAAGGACTATACGAAGTGATTGTAGACGTTGTGGCCGTGTTGCTGACGAGGGGGTAGATAGATGTCGTCTAACTGGTGTCTTACGACACCATTCCGTTGTCTCCCTGATGGGTTAGGGCCCTTCAGCGTCTGTTACATAGGATCGGTGTTCTTTGGTTTCTGCTAGATTGATTCGTTGTCCTCGTTGTCCAGTAGGATGTGTCTAGGATGTTTACCACTTCGCCGAGATTCCAAAATAAAACACGTGCAATAGACACGCTCTTATAACTTCTGTATACCCAATCTTTATAAGAATGACTCCGGCATTTCAAGGTCGACTAACCAGGGTACATGCATAGGGTATTCTTCCGTGGCTCCTTGAATTGCTGCATTCACGAAGAGCGTCTGTGAGCCGGCCCTGAGCGGATTCTCGTCACCAGTGCAGTGGCTAGTTTTAATACATCCTTCGTGGCTAAGAACCGCCCTTTTCTTCGATTTTTCCTCCCCTATTTCGGGAGTGTCGAATTTAGAGCTATTTAGATTTGATAGCTTCCCGATTACTGCCGATTGTTCATTGTCGATGTCGGTGAAATGTGATGGTACTTCGCTGATGTTTTCTCTCCAGGTGGCCAGCTTTGCTCCCCATCCTTCGTGAATATGACCAAAGCAGTGTAGTTTTGGGCGGGCTCGAGCGATAGAACCGAAAAGTTGGGGACACCCTGTCCTGCGTCGTGAGTCGGTAAGATCCATTATCCCGTGGGGTGGGCCGTGGGTTATTGCTATATCAACCCCTTTCTCGATAGCAAAGTTATGTCCTTCTTGAGGACTATATTGGAAACCCCAGTCACTTAGTGACGGTGTATAGGGGCTGGCGTAGACTGTTAACTTTGCCCCATTTCCCAACTCGAAGCGGTGTGTGCCCTCTTCCAAGAAAACCACCCCGTCGCTTTTTGCGTCCTCGAAAAGCTGACGTATTTCGCCAAAGCCCCCATAAAACCTTTCTACTTCCTCTGGCTGTAAGTCTGGGTTTGAGGCGACTTTGTTCTTAAATAGTGGTATGTCAGCAGTAAAGTCGTGATTTCCTGCAATAACTAACTTGAGCGGCGCATCGATGCTCCGAAGAAGTTGAAGAGTTGTTTTGAATTCATCGATTTTTGATTCTTCGGTAAGGTCGCCGCAGTGGATAGCTACATCGGCGCCAATGTGTTGTATGTTGGATACATTCTCTCCGTGTGTGTCGGAGAGTATTAGGAAGCGAGTTTTGATAGCCATGATAACGGTATAATAGTAACTATTTACCGTATTTTAGAATTGAATAGGTAAAAGTTTAGTGATGAATTGTGGTAGCAAATTAATCAGTTGAAGTTGACGTGATGGATAACTAGTCGATATAGTGTCTTAGGCTACAGTTTGTCGCGTTTTTGAGTTGAATAGATAAACGGACACCTAGAAGGTACCTAGATAGTTTTCACTTGCGGTAGAAAAGCGATACTGATGGTTGATATGGTGATAGCTGACTGTTGATGGTTGATAATTTGTGTAGGTGGTGGTTTGCAGAAATTCTTCACACAATAGGGGATATGCCTTTCTTTTTATATATGCAATTTTTGTTGGGAGAGATATACATTTTTTTGAGCTACACGCTACCTTGGCTTTGGTAATTTAACCGTAAATACGAGACTTAACCGTCAATACGAGAACTATGCAAGTCCCTTGACTCTCATCGCTTTTTCCGCATTGCTTCAAACTCAAATATACATGAAATACTAAAATATGTATCTAGGTGCATATTACTCGTTGCCAAAGCTTTGTCTCTACTACATATACCTTTATGAAAGTTAGCTCCGTTATGTTAACTACTTGGTTGTGTTATTATAATGCTTCTATTTAAAGTAGTTACGCTTTAGAATAATATATATTATCTTTTCGGCCGTGCAGTACCGATATATAGTAAAGTTTTTTTTAATAGTCGAATACAATTATCTGTTAGTAGATATCTACCTAACTAAGTACTTCCAAGGTAAACTGTAAAATCCCCAAATGTATGTAGGTTTAAGAAGAACGTATAAGATTCTGGGGAGGTGTTGAGCTGGTTATAACTTATAGGGTCCGCTACATAGGATTGATTGCCTTAGGGGAGATATTATACTTTAAATGTATACACATATATCAAGTATACGCTGGATCTGATCAGGTCTTCTTAGGTATAGTCCCATGTGCTATAGACGCGCATTGGGTGATTGAGAATAAAAGGAGTACGCCCACTAGAGGTACGAAGTAGAGTACATAATGTAAGTTGACAGCTCTGTATTACCGGAGATTTGCCGATTGGTTCAATGCTTTATGCGGCACAAGGCGCACAAGGGTGAAACAAAGACGTCAGGTACTTCGTAGACCCGCCTGATTGATTGTTTTCCATGGTGGCGCCGTGGCGGAAGATTCTGGTACCCGAGATAAGCGATAAGCCCCAGCAAAACCCCAAGGCAAGTGGCACGGTCTTTTGGTATGTACCTTGGAGCTGCTTTGGTAATCCTCAGAAAGCTTACTGCCCAGGTGATGATCCTAACCTAAGAACTAGCGCATAACTCAGTTGCCTCCAAACTCGAGGACTACGCATCTTCCCTTATGGAGCTTCCTCAGCCTTTATCTGAATACATGTAGGGAATCACTTAAGCTACAACCTCTCTCTATCTTACGCGCGCCTTCTCTGTTGAGGATTGCCTGGAGCATCGTTTACGTGCGTTTTGCGCTTTGCGTCGCATTTATTTCTTTGCTTTTCTTTTTTTTATCGCCCCCGATTCTTTTTTTAGGTCCCTGTCTTGATTTGACCTGAGATCATTGATCGTTGATCGAGTGCACTGGGATGCAACTGTGAGTTTATGCCTTTATTCTTTTCGTCTCATCCTAATTCTAACGCCATCTGTGTGACCAGTTGAACCATACTTGTTTAGTTATGAGAACATCGCATCCTTCTATCCAAGGTACGGATATTCTTAGTTCTTTTATTTTGTGTTCTTCACTTTTGTGAGCAGGAATAGACCCCCTAGAGGATTGTCTGCCTCAATTCTTAGTCACAGCTCCGTTCAATATTTTCGGCTGAAGGCTGGAGACTGGAGACTGTAGGTCTACTTTTAACTAGGATGACTTTATCTCCAGGTTATGCTCTTACAGCTGCCTACTGAGTTTGACTTCGGCATGTGCTTATGATGGCCGTCCGGGGGCGTTAAATAGTTGGCACCTATCCCGGGATCTCGGTACTAGATGTTGGACTGTCATCGACGAACTCTATGGATTAGAACTGGGTTTGATCCATCTGTTGGGAGGAAAAGGAGAAATAGTCGAACTTGACCCCTTTCTGTCATGAAAGCGGCCCTATACCCCAGACCCCAGACCCCAGATAAGGGCTAAAGGAACTATATATGGAGCTTGAGCGTACAAGTGTACTCGAGGCAAGGAGGAAGAACTTGGTCCTGGACTCGCTTTTACTTTAATCTTTTACTATAACTATATGTCAGCTATATGTCTTCCGCTAACGCACATATTCTAGGGACTGCGACCAGCCCTACTCACGTCCGATATATAAACCAACAGGCTAGGGTGACGTCGTCCTAAGCTAGAGATAAACTTTGCGTTGCAAGTAGAGTACTCATGTTGACTCTATTCTATATCTTACGAGGTTGGTCTACGATTTTGATATTTCTGCGTCTCCTCATGCCTACCTATACTTTAGTTACTGTTTGCTACCTAAATTCCCGACCTTCTCTACCCTTTTACAGCAATTACCCTCAGGTTGAATCAAGCTGTTCACTCTAATCAACTCCCGCCTCTTAGATTACATGCCTTCGAGGGATTAGTTGATATCATGGCCTCTATCGGCGAGCTAGATGATGCGGCAGAGCTCCGCCAACTCCAGTCGGTAGCGATACGTAGTCTACAACACCTACCAAATCCTCAACGTGAGTTTTTATACGTGCCTGCAAAGCTGTTCTGATTTGATGAAGCCATGCTGATAAATCTAAGCTCTCACATCTCCTCGCTTGTTTCGTCAGTTCCTTGGTTCCCAGTTACCGGATCTTGACTTTAACTTTCATTGCACAAGTCACGAAATGCAGTTGGTCGCAACCCAGTCATTCCAAGACTCAAATATCTGCTTTGTTTCTACTGTTTGTTGTCGATGCCGCTACCATTTCCATGTTCAGAGCAATTTCAACCCTGTTCAGCCGTATAATGACGAGCATCGCCATCATATGCTCGTTCCTTGTTGTCGAAAATCTGCGGAGGACCTTAGGGAAAACCGGGCAATTTATGATGACACCGTTGGTTATGCTCGGTACATCTGCGTAGCTGATCAATGCCTATTCAACGTGGAGATATCCGTACTACCTCATAGGATTCCGCCGGAAGACGTGGATAAGTTCTATGACAATGACCGAACTACACGCAATCTGATCTTCGCAAAGGAGAGCGATCCAGAGCGATACTCGGACTTCAACGAAGTACCAACCATGAAATCAGAGACTATACTCCGCAGATACCTTACAGACTCACTCCAGTCTATTAGTGATCAGCCATTAAGGATTAACAAGCGCAACAAGAAGTTCTCCGTGTGTATGGGTAGTGATTTCGATGACCTCCTGAAATATTTAGGGTTTTGCGAAGGAGCAGACGCAGAGACCGGCGAGCCATGTTGGCTCATTACCCCCCCTAACAAGGAACAGAACCCGACCCCAGTCCGAACGCTACGAGCTCGGATGGAGGATGCGCAGGTAGAGCTTGACATCCTTATCAGCGATGCAACAGTCCCTGCTTGGGATAAACTACTGCAGGTATTTCAAGGAGACTTTCCTAACGGGCCTGTCGACGCGAATATCTCTACAGTCACAGAACCAGACTTGGCCCTACTAGGCTGTTTAGCAATGTACCCGCCTCTATATTTCAGCTGGGCTGCTATTCTTCTAGCTGGACTGCGCCCCAGGTACCGCGACGAATATCTAGATGCCGCCCTGCGCTGCATTCAGAATCGTAGTGATGATGCATCGACTGAGATAATCATGTACAGGTCACGGTTCGACGAGACATCCCCTATTGACATGAGAGTGCAGGAAGCTTTTGCGTTCTTCCATGCCTCTCCCCATGATGACACGACGTCGGATTGGTTTTTGACGAAGTACTACGAGATGGCTAAATATGATAGGACTGATGAGTTCAAGGCCCAAGCCCAACAACATCTCGAGGCCATTGGTAGCTACCTGGGAAGGGATCTTGTGAGGGAAATTGACCCCAAAGCTTCAAGGACAACAGGGGAGCCAGGACTCATGACATCGCTTCCTAACGTTTTGGGGAGAAGAATGAGCATTTCCTCGGCAACAAAACTCCTGGGTGTGGAGTCGGACTGGACGGCGGAGATTATTCGGGGCTTTGTCCAACAGCGGGTGCAGGTAAGTATCTATCTTTGATGCTTCTACTTGGTGTCTTTCTAATATCACACTAGGACGAAAACGCAGACAAAACTAAGATCGTTGAAGCTGTCGATGTCCTATCTGAACTTAAGCGACAGCAAGATAAACCTGAAGAAGCCGCAGAGCTGCAGCAGATTGCCGAATTTGTCAAGATGACTGGGTATGCACCGATGCTAACATCCCAACCTCACGCGTCACCAATACCAGGAAACTCCATTAATACACCTCCTGGTCTAAAAAACATCGGCAACACGTGCTACTTAAATAGTCTTTTACAATATTTCTATAACGTCAAGATCATACGCGACATAGTTCTGAATTTCGACTCGGTAAAGCTTGACCTTGACGAGGAGACGGTTGGACAACGTCGGACGGGAGGAAACGGCACTAGCGTTAATATCGAAGAAGCCATCGTTGCCAGGCAGTGTGAGCGACCTATCATTTGCTATATTTGTTAGGAGGTGCTGACCTATAGACAGTTGTCGAGATGCTTCAGGGGTTATTTACCGATTTACAAACAACTACTGAAGCCGCCGCGCAGCCTTCGCAGAAACTTGCGAACACTGCACTATCGTCAGCCAGAGACATTCTGGATCGGCGATCCCAGAATATCCCCCCGCCGCTGCCAGCACGCCCGTCGCCAGCACCCCCAGTGTTCTCCAAGGATAATCCCGATACAGCGAATGGAGTGACAAACGACACGGTGAGCATCACAGTAGAGTCGGTGAATGATAAACTTGAAATGGCTAGTTCACGGAGTTCTCAAACGCTGGTTGATGACGGGGGAGACGTACCGATGTCGTACGTTCAGTTGGAAACCCCGGATGACAATGCTCCCGTTATTCTGCAGTCTCAAGACGATGTCAAGATGCAAGATTCAATTGAATCCTGGACCCTCGATGATAAAATGGCAGAAGTTTCGCGTCAGCTAGAACGCTCGGATAGATCAGGGACGGAGCAGCAGGATGTCGGAGAAATTATCGGCAATATACTTGAACATTTCATGCGGGCAATTCGTCCGGACGGCCCCATGCCGGAAAAGCCGGAGTTGCAAGCAGACAAGATTACGGAGACGTTCTTCACTACAATAGTTAATTATACTGTCAAGACTAGGAAGGGAAACTCGGCTAGCGATCTAGTCTCTTACCTAGAAGAGAATCCGTTGAACGTCGAGATTGTTCCGGAGCGGTGGATCACAGCGTATCCAGAGGAAGCCATCCAAGCGCCGGAGGGGACGGCTGGTAACACGGGCGGAGCAAACAATGTGCGATGTACATTGTTTGCCGCCTTGGATCGGTACTTCGCTTATGAGCCAATCGACAGCGGGGATCGCGCACGTTATAGTAGCATTAGATCCCTCCCTCCCATTCTGCATATCTGCATCCAAAGAAGCACACCGAAGGGCAAGAACAAGAACCCTGTTATCATACCGGAGACTTTATGCCTCGATCGTTATATGGAGGCCGAGAAGGAATCGCCGGTGTGGCTTGCCCGGAAAAGGTCGTGGGCGTTTAAGGAGCGCATAAAGGAACTTGAGGCCAAACCCTCGCAGGATGTTCGAGACGTCCCTGCACAGTCTCAGCAGTATAATGTTCGTGATATTCCCAACATCTGGTTTAAAGCGTGATGAGAGTGCTAACATGGACTAAGGAATTTAAGGTAGCGGATTTTGAAGATATAGCGGCTATGGTAACGTCGGCCCTCGACAATGCCGAGGATGCGCATGTGCAACAAGCATTCTCTGATGACTTGAGACTGAAACGCAAGCTACCTGAGCCATTGGAATATGGTCTATCCAAGAAGATAGCTGCCCCGGTGTCATTTACTGACCATTCGTTCTGCGATAGGTTCGCTGATATGTCCTGGGAGGCCACTGAGCCTTTTGATGAGATGACTAGAAAAGAACTTCTCGACCTGCGCCAGAAAGAGGAGACAATTTTCGACGCCATGCAGAAGGAGAAATACAGTATCCACGCTGTAATCTGTCACCGCGGTGGTACGTCCGCGGGGCATTATTGGGTCTGGATTCGAGACTTCAAACGCAATGTCTGGTATCGATACAACGACGAGACGGTGACGGAAGATAACCGCGGTACAGAGGCTGTGCTAAGCGACCTAAACGAGACGGGTGATCCGTATTACGTTGCGTACGTTCGAGATGAGATAAAAGATGACCTAGTTGATGTGCCGCAGCGTCATAAACTTGAGGCTAATAATTCCCGGAGCGCGAGTCAGGATTTTGAGATGATTGAGGGTGTAGCGTTCGACTCGGCCGAAGCGTCTCCTATCAACGGTGGGCAAGCTTCGCATTAGTACTGATGGGTACCTACCATACGATCCTGATATACCCCGATTTCTTGCGTCGTGGATTATGAGACATGGTTGCATTGGCGGGGAGTTCATTGCGAATTTGTTGGGTTACAATACCTCGAGGTAGACTAGGACCTAGGTAGGCCGGCAAGGCATATATCTGTTAGACGAGCTCACAATTAAGTCTGATTGGCTTGGTAGTATTTGCACGCAAGATAATAAAGTGCCGCTGACATTAGTACCTGTGTAGGTAAATCTATACGCGTTTCTATAAGTCATTATGATGCTTCACGACCCGAACAAAGAGTTATTTCACAATTGCGACGCAGTAACCCCTCCATTAAGTATGGGGAAAAGTGACAGGAAACAGATCAAGACAGTACCTTGCGCTCACCCTTGGATACTGCCACCGCTGCCGTTATTACTATTATTATCAGCAGGGCCAGTAGGCAAATGGCTCAGATCTGGTAGCACAGCAGCTCGAGACTTATCCAGTAAATCCGGCAAAGCGGCAGCATCGTCCTTGCAGTAGATCTTGTCGTGCCGGGGGTCGATCCATAGGAACTTAACGGTGGACCCTAACATCCTAAGCCCGGCCTCAGACCACACGGGCGCAAAGGTGTCGAGAACAACCTGCCGCGCCTCCCGGTTTAGGTGGCATAACAACCGCGCCGCGGGCTGCCGGTGCTCGAGGTACTCCCGCCAGTGCGTCTCCCAGTGCTCTGGGAATACCCCCGTGACTAGCCACGGGTATTGCGGGAGCTTCTCGACCCACCATACGCAGGATAATGGACATGCCATAGGGGCACATGTCAGGACTAGCTGCCAGATGTAGCGCCGCAGCGCCGGCGGCAGCCGGTCTAGAGGCGATGCGGTCTGCGGGCGGAGTGCTTCCTGAGGACTGTTACTCCGGGGCACCAGGGCCGAGTCCTCCGACGCGAACCCTTCCGAGGAGGGGCCGGCGTCGTCAGTTGCGGAGTTGTCTTTTCCTGCTGTGATTGGTTAGTTACCTAACTACACAACCTAACTACATAACCTAAGATATCTAAGGGGAGGGGTTGGGTTGACTAGAAAAGGGGGGAGGGGTGGACGAGGGTACCTTTTTTGGGACGGCCGGAACGCGGTGGGATTGCGGAGGACTTGGCGCGGATGGCGGTGCGGATTTGGCTGAGGGAGTAGCCGGTTACTTCCTCGATGCGCTTCTTGCTCATGGAGGCGTCGTAGTAGAGGGTCCGGACGCGGAAGCGCTCGCGCTCGGTGAGGTGTTTGGTGTGGATCTCTTTTGGCCGGTTTCCTGGCGGCATATTTTTGTTTTTTTCTGTGTTTCTTCTTTTTTTTCTCTTCTTTATCCGGGTTCTTGTTTATTTTTATTTTTTTTCTTTATGTCTTATTTGGTCTTTGATGCTATAAAATAGACTGATGAAGATGGCTGATGATGACGACGACGACGGGCGTAAGCTCCGGATGGATTGGGGGAAAGAAAGGTGGAATGAAAGTTTTCCCGCGGTGGGCAGTCGCTGATCGGCGGACTCTGGGCGGAGATGCGAGATAGTAGCGCTCCGATGTCCGTGCGACGTGTCCTATTTGGTTAGCGTGTCTTGGTGATACTCGACAGGGGTGTAAAACTTTCTGCGCGTTATTGCGATATCGACTTAAGCGGCCTCGGATTCAGGGGGGGATATACCTAGGTAGGTACTCACGCCTTAGGTACATGTATGTGTAGATACCTATGTGGTACCTTATATGAACCTCCCTTACCCCTATTCTCTTTTAATCTACCTATTCAGTTATCTGTAAGTATATTTTCTCAATATTAATAAGGATCATAGTTAGTGAATTATCATAATATAATTAGGTGGCTCTAAATTGAGTCTGAGCACTTTAATATTAAAGACAATAGCATGACTAGTATAAAAGTAAAACCTAAGAGCACGTTTAATAGTGCCGCACCAAACGTATCATCACTTAATCTACTTAATTTGGGGACTAACTATGTCATGTAGTAAATACTTTCTTGGTCCAGTGATAGGGAACATAAGGTTAACGAGTATTACACATATGGAAATGGAAGAATGGTTTTTAACTCCCCTGGTAAATGACACGCACTATGAACACTCAATTCAGAGTCAGAAAGAACGCGAAATCTGTAAAGTACCAGAAGAATCTACTACCCAACCAGAGTATAGCTTCACTCCCCAAAGCTCTCAAAGGATTCCCCGCTAGCGCGAAGCTCTTGTCCAGAGTCGAGGTTGTATATAAGACAATGAAAGGCTGGAATACCGTGTGTTCAGGTAAACAATACACAGAATACTAGTCTAAAATAGTCTGGTCGTGAGGGAGGTTTTCTAGTACTCCTCGTACTTTAGTAAGTAAGCTTAGATTGACAAGCGCTATTCTAAAGCGATCGACTATAACGAAAGTAAAGGGGGCATAAGGCCCTTATATGTATCCTTCCGCACAGGCCCACTTATGTACCGGACCGCCAGACCCGCAGCGGCCGAGCCGGGTTGGGACACTACTACCCGGGACTGGTTTGCGTAATTGTTAGTCCATAACATCAAGCTACCTCCTACGTAGGAGGTAGGTAACCTCGAGAAACTAGAGCTGATGCTTGGTATTATGTGCGCGAAAAGCTAACGGAGAGAGCCGCTGCGAAGAGGGACATATTACATGTAGGCAGTCTACTTCCAACAGCTGTTTTCACGAACGTCAGCCTCTTACTAGTAGTTACGGATGTTTAACTTTCCCGGCCGGATGTTGACTTACAGAATCTTGCAGGTACTGGTCCAGTTCTCCTTGTCGCCATAGGGTATCATAGCCCCGCCCTATTTAGTATTAATAGCACTTGGTCAGTATCCTACTGCTTTGCTCAAACAGCTCACGCGTTGTCTAGACGTACAAACTGCGGGCCTGCCTTCCCGGGAACCCAGACCCCCTCGATTTGGCCAATCGCATGGTACAGCTTCTTGCTGCCTTCGTACCCGCCAAGGATGGGGCGGCGGGAGGGCGGCGGGCTACCCATGTTTGCATCCACGAATTCCATCAGCTCGGGCACGAACGGCAGGAGGTCATATTCTCCGTGATGGTATATCTCTTGGCCCCCATAAGGGACCCTGCACGGCGCCGACGGCCCCAGGCTGGGTACCACCTTGCATGGGTGGACGCCGCCCTTGAAATTAAGTGCCGAGGCAAGGTAGACGGGCTTGTGGTCCTTCTCCGCGCAGGGAGCTGCGTGCACAACGTCTTCGTTCGGAATCAAGCTGTTTGTATGAAGGCGGACGCGCGTGCCGTGATTGGCGTCCTCGCGGTATAGATGGTACATAATGGAGTCCAGCTCGCGCAGACCGAGACTGTCGGCGCCGCTCTCTTGCTCACGCCAGAAGATTTGATGCGGGTCGATTTCATCCCAAGACCCGTTTGGTCGTTCGACGAGGAGCTTGCCGTTCCCGTTCGGACTGCTCTTGACCGAGCTCACGGGCTTTGCGGACGCCATGGCGTGATTGTAAAAGTCCTTTCGCAGGTCGGGAGCCACGAGGTCCTCGGGATACCACTCTGCCGGTGAGTTTTCGTTAAACTTGACAAGGTATTCGTAATGCTCGAAGGACTCGGCGGGATCTTCCGAGGTGGCTGGTTGGATGGTCTTGACGTGGCGGCAGTGCACAAGAGCCTGCGGTACGACATCGTCGTAACCCACGGGCTGACTGGCTGAAATGCCATGGAGGTCTTTGATGGGCACAATACTATGGGTCGCAATACCACCGCCGACACTCAGGTACTTGAATCTGCGCACCCTGCCAAACGCCACCGGGTGTTCAGTGATGATCCTTAGCACCGAGGTTGGGAGGTGTCGAATCCAAAGCCGGTTCACCTCGAAGGAGCCCGCGACTACTTTGTTGAAGATGGGCGTGTAGCGGCTGCTCTCTAGTCCGTACTGCCGGGGAGACTTTGTGTCGACCTTGAGCACACCACGATAGCTACTAGTTCTTCTCTGATTCTCGGTAACGGCATCCTGTTCGATAGCATCGAGGTCGCGAGTAAGAACCTATCGCTGGTTAATTATCTGTATAAGACACGACGTTACTCATCAAGAGCCGGGATGCTGCTTGCCTCAAACGACTTCACCCGGATCTGGTGGGTTCTTTCTGTCACGGTGCTGGAACGATTCTTCTCTTTCTCGAACAGGGCCCTATATTTGCTCACCAGCTCGCGGTGATCAATGAGCTTCTGAGCGTAATACCCGTACATACGATCCTCCTCGCCGAAGTTGAGGAAGATCATCTTGCCATGGTCGTCAAAGAAGTCCTTCGCATATGCCTTTAGGAACATGTCTTCCCTCGATGGGTCTATGCCGCCACGGCGACCGCCACGGCGTCCGTGAGCATCAAGATCTTCAGGGGGGATAGTAGGCTCCGCGGGCAAGTGGCCAGTGCGGAGCGACTCCGGATCCGACAACTGGGGAAGTCTTTCGCGAGGGGCAATAGCACCCTTGTAATGAAAGACACGCTGGTTATCACCGGCTCGGAAGTGCGCCAATTCGGAGCCATCGCCGTTCCTGACGAGCGACCTGCCCTCCACTCGAAATATCTAGAGGAGAGTCATCAGAGTAGCGTTCCAAGTAGAGTTGACTGAGAGAAAAGGGGGATTCACAACTGACCCTTGTTGTCTTCCCGGGTTTGACCGTTCCTTTCATCGAGCTTGCCCCGACCATGCCGTCACCAGCGGCCAAAACCACGCCATCGAATATGTCGCTGCCAAGGCCCTCTGTGTTTCCTTTCTGAACATCTCTGACAACATTCGTGGATATGTCAATTATGCCTTGAGGATCATAGTGACCCGTGCGTGAGCTCTCGATCCCTAAACACAAATCTTACTTAGTATGCTCTATCTTCAGCATGCCATTAATCTTGCAAGTGCTTACCAGTTAAGATACCGTCGGCAAGGATGCCGCCAACGACACCGGCCAAGACCGGAGCAGCAGCGCCCCCAGTTGCACCAGTAAGAGCCGCAGCGCCCAAGACAACAAGAGTGCGGGAGGCTGACTCTTCGGAATGTATGGCAGCCTCGGTGTCTCCCATGGCGAGGTGAACGACACCTATTTACTATTAGTATACTGTATGAGATGCCGAGATTCACATTTTCCTATGTAGCAGGACTTACCCTTGATGTGACCGACGACCGGAATTCCATCGGCGAGCTCGCTGAGGGTATGGAGTGGATGGTCAAAAATCTCGTTGAACATATGTTTGGCGCCGTCTACGAAGCCAATGCAGAGGTGTCCCAGGGACGCAAGCTGAGAGCCAAACATTTTGTCGGATAGTTTCAAAAGGGGATACAAGGGCGAACAGACTGATGATGGATATTGAGTTTGAAAGAATCCCGTAACTTTCAGTCAATCGTGCTATAAGTATTAGCCGAAGGAATCTCCTGGTTCTTAGGTTCTTAGTATTAGAGACGATATCAGTCAGGCGTCGTGGTGCCCGACTGCAGTGTGAGGGACGCGGTCAGCTAGCTACGGTCGTCGATCTTTGACGTTTATGGAAATCGTATTATGTCGTCTGTCTGCCTGCCTGCCTGCATGCATGCATACTAATACACATCTATCGATCTATTCATGTATGTATTATATAAAAATGTACGACTAGGGGGTGATGGGTGGTAGATATGGTCGCCGACACTACAGACATTCCGATTTAATAGGGCCTGCAGTTGATGGTGGTCACATCGGGAAACTATCATTAGGCACTACACTTTGAAAAATGAAACCTTCAGCTCTCTCTCCCGCAAATAGCTTGATGTGTTGCGGCCCAGTCTAAATTCCAACCCGCCTCCTGGCGATTCCGTGAGATGACGAATGAGGACATCAACAAGGCTAAGCAGAATCCACTCCGATCGCTTGTTGAACCTCGAGAGGCACCGGAAATTCCCTCTCGGGCGGCACAAGCCCCTTGCCTAGCAGCTCCTCGTCAGTTACCCCAGGGTTTTCCCTCAACTCCTGTTCCAACGCGCGCGCTTTTTCCGTAACATCCTCGATGCCAATGATCCATTCATCCACCCAGGTCGCCGCTACTGAACTAGGGATCCCGATTTGAATGCTGCGGTAGCCTAGTTTTTCCAATCGAGGCGTACGCTCTGGGTCCCATTGCACCTTGACGGCTGATGGCTTTTCTCTTGGGGGTTTGCTGGCTTCCGTGGTATCACTTGGCGCAATCCCTTGGCCGGGTTCTGTTGTCAACGTCGCCGTTCTTAGCAGCGCGATAAAGTGCTCGTGCTTCATTTTCAGCGCCAGGATCCGCTCTTGGTTTTTGTCCTTGTACGAATATCCCGCGCGGTACATCATCCAGCACCAACTGGGTTTAATCCATGTCATGCGGGTAAGTCGGAACTGTGGTGAAGCACATAGCTTTTGCTTATTGACGGCTGTAGAAGCGATTTCGCTGTTGTATGCTTGATAAACCGTAATAGTTTCTTCATCATAATAAGCCCGAATTTGGCGTTGTTTAATAACCATTTCTCTCCGATCTGAGCCTAGAGAAGCCATTATAAGGGTATTTATTATGCCTTTGACTTCCTTCAACGTCCTAGTAAGCATGTATCGGTTGTGTGCCAGTTCCCTAGTTTGATAGATTTTGCACTGGCCTCCCCACTTGTAACTAGGTAGTGTATGTGTTCGATGTGTTCAAATAGAAGACTGAGGAGGTCAAGGAGTGGATGAGAGTTGTCCGAAATATATAAGCCATGCTTACCTACCTGGTAGGTACCTTAGGTACTTAAGCCCCTAGGAACTAGAAAACTTGACGCAGCGCACTTAGCGTCGAACAGAAATAGGCATTTAATACTTTCGTGAGAGTTAATGTTGACGGGAAATCGCATGAGATGACCGATGAGTATATACGAGCTATTATACATAAAGCTTGAAAAAAGATATAAACCCCTTATTAAAGTAATTTTATCCCCTTTAGTATGATTTCCAAATAATTGTACATACACCATAATTAACCACACCTTAGATGCCCACATTCTACACAATAGTACACCCTGGCCGTGAGGGGTTACTGGTAGGACGTATGTCCAAGTTATTTAATTCCTTGGAGACAATTATCGGAAGGGGTTTCTTTCACAGGGGAGACTAGTTCGTCGTGATCGTCACTCATTATACTTAAAATATATTTTTGGTCTGCTTCTTCATCCGACTGCGGTATACTTTGACCGATGGTTCTTTGATTCGTGTTCGAACCATGTATCTCGATTGTTAAACAACTCGTCCTCACAACCCGAGATGATCTCATTTTGCGACATTTCGACTCGGTCGTCAAAGAGGACTTGCTAAGTACCGGTTAATATGTAGTCAGATAGTCGTTCACGGTCGTCGGCTATCTTACTCAGCCCTTCTTAGATGCATTGGTTACTCTACATATTGATAGTATGTGATTGGGTCCATAGGTATATACATCTATGAGGGGTGAGGTCACACACAAAACCCCTCACAATTTCCAGGCCTGATAATGATTGCAATACTCATCTACTCAGCATCGAAAAGAACGTAGTGTTCATAACAACTCAATGTCTGGCTTTGAGATCGTTGGTGTCGTGCTTGGCGCTCTCCCGATCGTTTTTAGCGCTTTCGGGAAGTTCCAAGAAGTCCAGGACAGTTTCGATGTCGGAAGAGAATACAAAGAATGCGAATATAATCTTAGATGTTGCAAACCATTTTTCAGGGCCCGTCTCAGGTTATTATTGTCAGATTTAACTGAGGATCAAGATAGGATAAGAGAGTTGTTATCAGATCCGGGAGGTCACTGTTGGCACGACAAGAACATTGCAGATTTACTCATGCATCGATTTGGTGAGGACTCACATAACCCTTTTATGGATTACATAGGACATACCAGAAATAGCCTAAAGGCTTTCGACGATGAGCTACTGTTGGAAGCGGACGTTATACAAGAATTTTTCCAAAGGCGAGTAAGTCGCTAAAGAGGTCATAGATATTTAATAGGAGGTAGCTAGAGCTAATAATCGTGACCAGAAACCTCAAACGTTGAGGACTCGCCTGCGAGAATTAGCTACGAAAGATAACCTTCGATCCCAAGTATATAAACTAAAATTCAGCAGCAGGAGGAGCATTCGCTCAAAACTGTTCGAGAAGCTGAAGTTGTATGATTCTCAGCTTGAAGGATTATTGGATAGGCATCATTCTCTTAGAGCTATGCTTCGGTAAATTACTCGAAGACCAACCGCACCGCAAGGATGATTGGCCTGTTGGAGAAAATGACACACAGAAAGACTTATTCGATGTCATTGCAGCCCAGAAATGGAACGACGAAGTCAACGAGGAAGCGGGAAACGACTTTGACCAAGCAATCAGATGGTGTCTCGAAGGGCACCATAGCACCCCACCTGAGAAATGGAGGCATGAGATGCTTAGACGGGTTGTCCAACCCCTTGAGAAATGTCACAAGTACCTTTCTCAAGGATGATACCGTTAAGGTTATTCGAGAATTGTTTGTGTACACAGTCTAACGAGCTTGCCGATGTCATTGTACTGAGAATATGATGCATATGATATTGGTCATTTCATCTCAACATTATGACTGCCCGACAGGAGAGTACTCAAGTGTGGTGAAGACCCAAGTTGCTAAACCTACCTCCTAGTGAATCTAACTAGATGGTTATATGTTTACCTTACTAAGAGTAACAACCCTTTGTAAAGGCAGTAAAAGAAAAGGAGAGGAGAGAGGAGAGAAGAGAGAAGAATATAGGGACATATATCGAATGTGCCCAGAGATACTAACCTGGAATAGATACTGAGTTAAGGGATGTAGGTGTAAAAGGATGCCTAATATATCAAAAGTTAACAATGTTTCTATTTCCAAGAACTCCTGATAACTTACACCAGCATCAATTGTTATATTCATTTGGGTTAAGACCCAGATGAGATAAGTTCCATCGCCTAGTTTTCATGCCTAGAGTTCGATGACTTGCAATATATTTATAAGATCTTATATTAAAATCAGCCGTAACGGAGGCTCTCGATAGCCCCGGTATTACAGCAAATGATACTTTAATAGCAATTAGGAAGTTGAAGCGTTGGGAATTGTCCCTCATTGGTAAAATGATTTGGGCTGAAAAGTTAAACTAGCCCGCACTCACCACATAGGGGCCAGTGCTAAGAAACAGAGCTATCAAATCAATAGGTAGTTATATCATAAAATCACATGTTTACCATATATTACCTCCAGGAAGACATCTGATATCAAGTGGACGAGATCCTCAGACTTAAGGAAATCCAATATACGCCAATAACTAAAGCGCTTGAGATGCCACCAAATCCCACCAGTAATATTTCCAAGTCCTATTTGAAATCCTTCCTTGGGATAGGTTCACCAATTGGGGCGCTCAAACCGCCACCTATCAGCCGCCATTCCGCCAACCAACTGACCACCAACCATCCGTGTCAGACCTTCCATTCATACGTTTCATCATCGTAACATACCATCTAACCCCCATGTGCCAGCGAAGACGTGTTTACTGGGCTTGTCTACACGAGGACGTCAATGTCACCCCGCCGTCGCCCCTCCTTTATTGCGCTAATGCCACGCCACGAACGGACGCTGGCAGCGGCGACAGCGACGGAAACAGCATCCGCCATAACGACCTCAAGCCGTGCGCCTCCGTCGATACACTCCCGCTCACTGCAAAGCACGATTTGTTTAACGCGGTTATGCATCCGGATAGTTGCGAGGTCTGTGTCGCCGATAGCACTACTACCGGCCTATCCGGCCGAGAGACTATAACGATTGACGATGAACCGTCGACGGGCGATGACGGAGCTAATAATATAGAAAATTACCACCAGGACGTGATAGGAGACTCTGAAGAAGACATGTTCGATTTAGATTGGATTATAGACGACCATTTGCTTCAAGAATCTCAAAGGACATTTAGGGAAGTGGTGGCCGGGGAAGAACAGCCCCCCGGCTCCATCGACGGAGTCTGGTTCCCGGATGCGGGGCCCGCGTCGGAGGGGGATTTTCAACTCTATGATGACGATGATGATAGATTCGTAGAAGACGATATGAAGGATATTGGTAGCAAGGACGGGCATATGACACCATTGTTATAGCATTACGCGTTCGTGGTGTTGTTATGGTATCCAAGTTTGGCATTATCAAAATACTGGTACCTCTTTTTTCGTACTCCTTGAATAAAGGTCTAGCTAGCTATGGCACGATGTGGCTATATCTACGAAAGTTGGGTAGAGGTGAACTAAATAGTCTAAAAGACCTTACCGACAATATCTCCTGAATAGGAGACGAAATTACTGAATATTAGTAGGATATGCCTTCAACTCGAAGGCTTCAAGTGTGTATTTACAGAAACAGTCTTTTCCTAAATATCTTAGCGCTAAGTCAAAGCACATAGCAACCATATTCTCGCAGTTATTAAATTTGCCATGTCTCCTTATATCCGAAGACCTCCTTTAGTAATAGAAAGCGCAATTTCCGCCCAAGTAAATATGAAGTAACAAAAAACCATCAAGAGCAAGTGAAAAGGAACAAAAAAAACAGCTTACGTATGTCTCCTTAAGTATCCCACGCCTCGAAACGACATCCAGACCACGCACGTTTCACCGCAGCGCGTTCTGCTTGCGTGCATGTCGGACCCATCGGCTCTCAGGGGCCGGACCCAGATGCCGGGATCATTTACCAGGGGTCCAGGAACGAGGTGAGCCTCATAGTAGCGACGGGCGGTAGTCGATCAGGTGCCGATTCCCGAATAGGAGTGCCGAGATAGGCTCCTGGGGCAACCTGAAGCGAGGAATGATATTTGAGTCTGTCCTGCCCTGAACATTTCTCTCAGCAATTCTTGGCTTTAGTAACCAATCGCAAAGCATGTTTTGCCTACGCGGTCCGGGTAGAGTTGTGATTACAAGGTATCTTTGGCTTCGTCTTGACTTTACTGTTTGCCATATGGCTATATGAAAGAGCCGCGTATCGGATCGTCGTTTAGATAGACGTTTATATAGATGTCCTACTCTGTTGTGCACGTATTAGATACTCAAGCAGAGAGATATTTAGCATTATTAATCGGAGAATCACGATCAATAGAACACAGAGCGCGAGTATAAATCTAACTGTAAAAAGATATTGCACGTTTGGTTAAACTAGATACAAAGGTATATATGGTATCGACATCTACTATAGCTCCGAGTTTCCAACTTCATCTCCGTATATCGTAGACACATCGCCGGCAGCCGGAATCTAAAGAGGTATCCACCGAGCCCAAAAGGTTTAAGTATATATTAATTTATCTCATCATGGTTGGTCCGGCCAGGTCATAGAGTATGGTTTGCTTGTCGAGCTAATTAAGAGTCCTGGCCACTTTTAAGTCTACGTGACCAGTCCAGCAAAGAACGCACTCTACCCCGAGCGAAGGAAAACCAGAAATTGCCTCCGATTAATACATAAATACAGTGGCCATCTGCGTCCGGCGCCGGTGATAGGGTGATGCTTTCGAGGTTTATTGGCACCATGTCGGCCAAGTCTTGTATATACACAAGTTTAGAAGTTTTCTTTGCCCCAGACGAAGGAGAAGCTATCGAATTCGGTTAGCTAGCTGTCCGCAGAAAAGCTTCTCATCAAATTACAATCATGAAATTAACTTACCCAGGTTCGCTGTACTTATTACAGAAGACGTGAAGTACACTACCGAGACCCTTGGGTCCACAGAAGAATACACCCGCCTCAGCCGGCGAATGTAGCTTCCTGATACCTCGGAAGATCATATCCCAGTTAGGACGTCCGAAGTTTGTCGGGCTGCGCAGTCCAGTGATTGTGTCCTTGTCGGCGTTGGCGTCGTTGATCATGATATTTGTCGCATCATCGGCCTTGATCTTGGCTGTGAGATAGGTGTGGATCTCGATTCTGTTGTCAACATCCTGAGCTTCGATGGCCATCAGTAGGGAACGGAACCATTCGAAAGAACCGAAATCTCTGCAGATCCAGAAGAAGTACACCTTCGCAAGGCGGGTCTTCTTCTGCGGGTAGTTCATCCGATACCAGATCGACTTGAGGATGGACGCGAAGGGCGTAACACCAATACCGGCACCGACCAGCATGGAAACCTCGTACTTGAACACATCTTCTGAAGCAGAACCGAACGGACCGTCGACATATACTCGGGGAAGAACTCTCTTTAAGGCAGGATCAACCTCGTTGTTCTGACCGTCAACACCTACAACTGTCGATGCGTCCTTCTCCTTCCTCTCGAAGTCACATCCGAGCGCTTTAGCCACACCCTTCGTGAAATCACCAACCATACGGATATGGATCGAGATATAATCCTCTTCGGGAGCGCTTGTCAAGGTGAACGGGTGGTATTGCCAAAGAGACACTTCCGGGCAACAGAAGAAGATATACTGCCCAGCCTTGGTTTTGGTGTTTTCCTTCTTGATTTGAATTTCGCAAACGTTACTCGGGTGCTGGATAACTTTCGAGATATAAGTCTTGTGACGTCCACGTAGTTCACGGGCAACTCGTTCGGCTAGATAGGTAAATCCTCCGACCATCCAGTACTGCCAGAAGACACCAATAGCGGAGGTACCGATCGAGATACAGAATGGCGCGAGATCGGGCTGAATCATACAGAAGGCACCATGGAAAGACCAGAAAAGGAAGAAGACGATAAACATGTGGTGAGTGTACCAGAATCGTTCGTAGTTTGCTCGTCTCGGCTTCTCATACGATGTCAATACCATGCCTGTGAGCGCGACCAACATGATATAACCCGTCCAGCCTGGACCAGATACCAAGTTGGCGACCAAAAATCCGTAGAATCCCAGGTTGTTCTTAGCAGCGATCTGCGCCAAATTGTTCCAATGGGCGATCGTGTGGACCCAGGAGAAGAAGAAGATGGACCAAGCAGTAGTGATATGGAACGTAATGTTCTTATCGAATTGGATAATACCGTTGAGAGGCGTCTGTCGCGCCATCGAGATGAATGTCCTACAGACCGGCAGCAGAATCAAGGCCACATCCACGTGGAGAACCAATGCTGACGATCTAGCAATCATATAAGTCGGTCCAAAAGTATCTCTCGCTACTTGTAAATTGTCCTTGACGGCGTAGTTGACGAAACCGAACGCGAATACTAGGGCATGGAGAACCATGAAAACGAAGACGAAACTGGCCGATGGTTAGTAAAGAATCATATCAAGGAAACTCACGGTTGGTACAAACAATCTTCGGTAGCCCTCGTTGATCATCCACTTATCGAACCTTTCTCGCATCGTCAACTCCTTTTGCCGTTCCTGCGTCATCTCTCCCGACAGCAACATTCTTGTTAACGGCGTCCATCTTGACCTCTCCGAGGGCTTCTCGCCCATATCGTAGTACGACATCTTGGATGAAGGGCGTTGGTACGAATTAATTATTTCGCGGTCGTTGTGGAAATTCGCTTTTCGAACAATATCCAGTCGTCTTCCAAGTCCACTCGTATCTCCAAATACGATCACCAACCCGACACCACTAATACCCCCTCTTCTCTATTAGACTTTTTAATTATATATCGGAATCGCGTCCCCGGGTGCGGGAAAAAAAAACAGGTAATACTAATTCAGAACCTGCTGAACGGGCAAGAAGCCATAGAAGGAAAGAATCGGCAAGGTAAGGGATGAAAAGAACAGTCAAAAGAAGGTAAGGTTGGCCTGAGAGCTTGCTATAGCAGCTGTCGGTTAGCCAACGCAAGAATCGAATAGCGCACCTACGAGAACGAAGACGGGAGGGGAAAGCGTTTGTGAGTAGACGAAGGGAGAGGAGAGAAAGGTTCCGAAGATCTCATGCAAGAGACGGGAAGGCGGTGGATATTATGGAAGACTGCCAAGAATAGGAAACATCAGGCCATACTCGTAGATCATCCCTGGGTACAGCGCCGCAACGAGGTTTTACTTAACGTCAACTCTGCTATAGCTCCATCTAGTAGTAGGCCACGAAATTCTCGAGAGACCTCACAATTTGCCAGGGGGGGGAAGAATACACTATGAGTGATGTGATCCTAGGGGTTACTAAAGAGGATAAGGGGAAGACAAGTATGAAACCATGTATCAGTAACTTATGGCGGTAGTATATCCAGGCATATGCGACCAGGTACATGTAACATTTATCAGGGGTTCTTAGACAGATGGGTCCTCGATCTGGACGACAAGCGACAAGTGGTTACAGCCTTACCGCAAACGGTTTCGAGGCAATTGAAGTACGAAGGAGGCTCAGGACGTCCACGTTTCTAGGTTGAATTAGACTAACGGGTTTGGGTGTAAGATGCGAGTATTGTGCATCTTTGCGATGACGGCAATGGTAGTAAATAAATATAAGTGCTCAGATAATAGAAAAATACTTGTCAATCGAAAAAGAACAGCGCTTTTGCTACCGTTATCGAAAGTATTCATCGAAGAATCTTCGTCCATGACATATTCCGTTCTACTCTGCCGAGCCAGGACTGTCTGATGTTCGGATCCTCGTCCAGGTCCAGGATAGGGAGGTGGGTAATGGCACCACTTCCATCGCGGCGACACGCCTCGATACAAGAGAGACACAAAAGGGCCTGTGCAATCCTCGGCCAGGCTAGAACTACATGTATGTATCGTAGCTGGGGGCGGAGGTCACTTCGTGGAAGGGTTAGGAGGTAGGAGGTACAAGATGAAAAAAGGAAAAGAATATGAGGGGGATCAAGCTTGGACTCGGTTTGGAATGTGGAGAAGTCGAGGAAAATCTCCGACGTTTTATTGGTCAGTATTCGTAATATCCCCCGGCGCCTGTGCCTCAGATTGTTTCGTCAGGGGGTCCTTAGACAACATTCGAGACTTGAATTACCAAGGGTCCCGTAGCAAAAGGAGCAAAGCGCCAGTAGAATATTATGCCCAACCCACCTTGAGTGCTTGTCACGACGTGGATGAATCAAATAGAAGCTTCACTTTTTCTTCTTTGGGATCTTGCAGGTTGTTAAAGAGGTATTATTCATGCCATCATGATATGATCAATCGATACGAATATATCCTTTAGTACGGATTAAACAAAGTTGGTTTCTCTACGAAATCCTCAGACATTTTACAACACAACTTAGTAATTGTTAAAAATACGATATTTAGGGGGAATACCAAGGAAGCGCTATACAATTTTGGCAACATTAGACAACATCAGCTAAGCTTGAATCTATTAAAAATTCCAGGCTTAGTCTCATCAGCCGCTTGACGCCAGCGAAAGCCGCTCACGGCGCAGGTCCAAAATGTAACCACCAGATTATTTCTCTAGAAGCAAACAAGCAACATAATAAATGATCACATCACCAACCTGGTAACGATTTAATTCAACTCGAGCCTACCTACCTAGGTAGGTAATCTACAAATAAACATCCTTACCGTCACACGATGCGGCTAGATCCCAGAGTCGATCTCATCAAGTAGTAAAAGATCGCACATCTATATATGCCTATATATGCCTACATAGACCACTATATCCCGCGCATCAGATCGATATTCTTTCACATTCCCAAAGTTTTCTATATATTTCAGTATCATCTCCCTTTCGCTCTACCTCGATGTCCTCGTGACTTAACGCCGCACGCATCTAAGTTAGAAAAGACCGAACGAATCCCCCCAGATCCTACAACCTGGAGACATCCAAATCCGGATATCAAAATATCTCCTCGACGTCTATATTTGTACCTCCCTCACTTGCGGTAGGATCATGTACATAGGTGCAACGATATACCCAAACAAATGTCTTACTATTTAAACCAACACACCATCACCGTACGACCGGCGGTGAAATCATAAGTTAGATATAAAACTATTGTTTATACATTAGGTAACTAGGTAGTCTATGTACCTGGGTTTGGCGGTTAAAACAAGGGGTGCATGTGGGTAAATGCATACGCCACGTTTTCATATATCTCACTTCCTCTATCACATGTACCTAAACAACAAATCGAAACGCCGTATTCTAAAATATCTTTACTACTCAAAAAAAAAAAAGGCCCCCAAAAGGTTGACCCGGGCTGATCCTGGCATCTTAGATTGGTTGGCTTTACGTTAACGTTACAGGTGACTCGACTTATAATGGCAAACCCTAATAATCCTTCTCAAGGCTTGACATTAATTACTATTCATCGTATGGGCTGTCAGCTGTCACTAGTTGGGATAGCATCTATAGGAATCCGAAGAGTTCTTCAGACTATTCAGGCCATAATAAGCCCTAGAGCTTATTAATTGACTCCACAAGTAACATACGGGCAAGTGAAAAGGGAAACGTGAATGCATTAAAACAAATCTGTGATGAATGTAAAGGAGGACTAAAATGTAAAGCCAGAGAGTTCCTCCAGATCACTCCAACATATCATGTCTTTCGTAGAACTTCATCCTCCTTAGCAAGTCATTCTCATTCCACTCCCGAAAGCATGTGCTCTAATGTTCATTGAAGAGGCACACTAAACCATAACGACGAATGGACAGACACTGGTGAATGCAGATCGTATTGCCTAGGTTGGAAGAAAAAATCCATGTCCCTTCCAGTATCGCTACCGATAAGTGCTATGCTCACTACCTCCGATGCCAAGCGTCATTCTTCGCCAGCGAATTCTCCTTACTCGTTATCTTAGATGGCATACTTGCGAGTCCACTCGCGGGCCGTAGCTTCATATCTTGCCCGGTCGGTCTTGTAAACGTGGGCGATCTCGGGGACGAGAGGGTCGTCGGGGTTAGGGTCGGTAAGCATAGAGCAGATTGACAGGAGCACTATACAATGTTAGAACCAGAATATGTCTCAAAGTTAGCATACGACATTTACCTTTAGAGATGGTCAACGCCGGGCTCCATTGGTCCCTCAAGATGTCCAAGCAGATGCTTCCATTAGAGTTGATATTCGGGTGGTAGATACGAGTTGTGAAGTTGACCTTAGGAGGCTTGAACGGGTAGTCTGTCGGGAAGTGGATTGCGAGGAAGAAGACACCTCCAGAGTATGGCGAATCACCCTACAACGTTCAGTTAGTACTGCGAACCGATTTACAATATATAACAAGTTCGGCTAGAAGAACTACCACTAGCAAAGCACCAGCCCGTGGCGTACACGGCAACATGCGCGCGCAAAGGAACAGGAAAGGCGAGGGGAACAGAGGAATAGCTTACCGGTCCCATGATCGTCGCTTGCCAGTGGAACTGCACAGAGAAACAAGAAGTCAGTTATAGTTCATGACGCGAGGCTTCCTAAGGTATAGTTGTTCGTGCCCGACCGAGTCATGCGGCGAGTAGATAGTATCGACGCTGATCATTTTTTTTTGGTGGGGGAAAGATGATGCCTACCAAATCTTCACCAACGGGACCAGCAGAGCATGATGAAGGGGGGTCACTAATAGAAAAGAGTATTAGCAAAATGTCCAAAGTATATCCTCCTAGTAAAAAAATCATCCCTAGCGATGGTAGACGAGTATGAAGTTTTCCTTGATGAGGCTGTATTGTATCGAGATCCCCGCCCTGCCTTTCTATGGCAGCCCCACCTTGGGCTCATTCAGGATACAGACGAAGTACCATCGCCAAACAAACATTTACTATGGTAAGAACAACAAAAATCGACATACCGGCCCAGGTCTGTGAGTTCCTTGTTGATTCGCTTCAACGCCATTTCGTAGAGGTGTGGGTTGTGAGTTTGCGGTTTCTTGTTTTGGCCGGCAGCGGTATCTCTACAGAAGAGATCAACTACTTATACTTGCGGTCAGTATGGAATGCGGGAGAAATGGATAGAGTTATAAAGGCAAAGGTTTGTAACCGTAAGGAAAAGGGGGATGTTATAAAGAACAAATATAAACGTACCAGAGGATGGAAGTCCGGATGACTACGGTCAAAGTTGAGGATATGAATGAGGACAGGATGTGGTGTCGTTGTTATTATGATTATCGTTGTCGAAATGATTGTTTGATGGTGACTGTAGATACGAAAGGGTTGGTAGCGGGGGAAAAGGGAAAGTCAGGCAGGTCTTTCAGGTGACGGAATGAATGGAAATGGGAATAATTAGGTCAGCACAGACCAGTCATAAAGAAACGGACAGGGCGGGTAGGCGCTAACACCTTTTTTTTTCTTTAGTCCAATCAATTTTGCAGTCGTCTTGCTTGGTCTTGCTGGTCTTGCTGGTCTTGCTGTAGCTTCTCCAAAAAAGAGTGGCTGAGAGTGGCTGAGAGTGGCTTAGCTTACACTGCTACGCGGTGGTACCTGGTTTTGTACTGGATGTGCACTGGGCTGACTAGTACCTGATGAGTCTGACAAAAATCACAAAATCGGCAAGACAAACCCTGTTTGGACCAATTGGAAGGAACCGTTTTGCTCCCTTTGAGCCCGAAGAGACGGCGCCTTAGGCTTGTCTGATCGGTCTGGTTACACGGAAGCACACAGATCCCCACACCGCCACCCTACCGTCCAATCCTAATCTATTAGACCTACTAACCGCGCCTGCACTTCCCAATCTCTACCACTTACAGCTCGTTTTCGCCTCAGCTGTCAGCAATTGTCACGCTTCACATTACTCATGCTGAATAACAATACTTTAGTTTGATTTGTCGAAGTTCTTTGGGACGGTTGGAGTAATGTGAACCCGCATTATGACTTGTTTGGGTCTGTTCGGATGCCTTGACTCTATCTCAGCCTAATAAACAACATCTTCCTTACGAGGCCTGTAGCTAATATTTATGAATGCTTCATATTGGAAACGCTCAAATCCCTTCCAAGTTAGCTTCATAAGATAACTCGCTAAATACCCAATAGCTACGTTGTTATACAAAAGCCTGGAGCCCAGTTATGGCTCTTCCGAGAATGAGGCCTGTACCAGGTTGGTTAGCAAACGTCATCAGTTTTATGGCGGCTAACTCACTGTGAATATCGCTCTGCCCTTCATAAGTCTGGGTCACAAATAGGTTGGCTACATGCCTTCCGATTCCGTACTCGTCGCTAACCGCATTACCCCCGAATATTTCTTGCAGCGCCCTCGCGTTCACAAGCGCACGGTCACAATTTTGTCTTTTTACCATGCTAATCATATCCGGTGTAGCTTTCCCTTCATCCTTAAGCCTACCAACCTGTATCGATGCGAGCACGCCATACGCAGCATCCGTCACAGCATCCGCCAGCTTCTTCTGCACCAGCTGATACTTGGCAATAGGGTTACTCTTGAACTGCTTCCGCTCTAGAGCATATTCCCGCGCCCGGGCAATACAATCTTCCAAGGCGCCCATGGTGCCAAAAGAAATACCATACCGAGCGCTATTTAAGCATGTAAAGGGGCCAGTCAAGCCCTCGACATCGGGGAACATGTTTTCTTCCGGTACCGGGCAATTGTCCATATGTATCATACCTGTAATACTAGCCCTAAGTCCGGTCTTATTCTTGATAGCCGGTGTCTCCAGGGTGCCGGGAGGGCAATCCTTTTTATCTATAAGGAATCCCTTGATCTTGCCAGTCTCCTGTAACTTTGCCCACACTAGAAGCACATCGGAAATGGGGGAGTTGGTGATCCAAGTTTTAGAACCACTTAAAAGCAAATAACCCTTTTTCGTTGGATGCGGTCGTGCTGTCGATTCCATTGATCCCGGGTCGCTACCGTGATTGGGTTCTGTGAGTCCAAACGCTCCAAGAAGTTTACCCTTCGCCATATCGGGCAGATACTTCTCTTTCTGCTCCTTGGTCCCAAACTCATAAATCCCACCCATAACCAGCGAGGATTGCACCGACATGCCAGATCGGTACCCGCTATCGACTCGTTCGACGGCTCGAGTAATCAAGCCCGACGCCACTGTCGATGCGCCAGCGCAACCGTAGCCATGAAGATTCGCGCCGAGGAGGCCAAGTTCACCCATTTCGAGCAAGATAGCCGGATCATAGTACTCGTCACGATACGCCTCTGAGAAGTACAGTCAGCGGGTAAGCTATTGGATTATATAAAAGACAAATTGTCACTGGAATAACTCACGTAAAACCCGCGGCAGTAATCGCTCTTGGCAGTATCGCTCTGCGGTCTCCGAGATAGCTAATTCCTCCTCAGTGAGCAAGTTCTTGCTCGCTAATGGGTCTTCCCAATCAAACGAAGACTTCGGGGCAGAAGCATAGCTTCTACTAAAAACCTGACATCGCCATGCAGGCACGGCCAATGGCCTCGTAACGCGCGATATTACCGGACGAAGCATGACTGCACTCTCAATCAGGAAGAATTGAGGTGAGCACAATGGGGATTCCCTACCTGAAGCTATCCATGGCGATGATGGAGGCGGTTGCGGGGCCGAGATCGAAAACAAACGAATCCAAACAAAAATTAGTGGAATGGCGCCCCCGTTCGGCGGCCCTCGGCATTCCTAGAGCGGCGGGAATATTCGGTAGTAACTTCGGCTAACGGCGGATTCTTACGCTAATAATTAAACTCAACACCAGAAAATGCATAACATTGCCTCAGGTACCTAGGTACATAATGCTAGGTACCTCAGGGCTGTATTATGTAGACTTCACGATACATATCTGAAGTATATGTAGTTCCCATGCCTTCCATATCCACGCAACGTCCCGATTACTCGACTACCTAGGTCGATATACCCGTTGGTATGGTACTATGAGTCCTATACGATCTCATACCTAAAGGATATATGTTACCTGTTACTTGCCTGTATAACAGCGGGGAGATACACAAGGTAAGAAGTAAACTCTAAAGCAAGGAGTAAGCAGAAAGATCGTTTCAAGAATCGAACCTTCTATATGTACTCCGAGGTCCTTGAAGAGGAAAGTAGCACAGATACCATCTTCATGCCGTGGAAGCAACTAGCAACTGGAGAATATAATTGCAGTTTCATTACTTCAATTAGACCCTAGGTAATTAGCGGATAACTTATCATCTATACCTTCACTTATACAAAATCATTCCTAATCCTCCTCTCATATTTCCTTATCAACTTAACGATCCTATACCTAAACCGACACCTAGAATCATGCCCTTTGTTTTTACCAAGTGGCGATAAATTTTTGAAGCCTTTTGGTTCCGTATTCGCCATCGCCTGTCGTCTCTTTCCAAGTATATCAGCTCCTATTTCGTGAAGCAAACCCCCGAAGAGTCATGATACCCTCGTTATGCAAGCTATAGATTATGGGTATTCACTGCTCACCGCAGAGCAACATTTATTATCCCCCAACTCGACGGGACATTCCTATAGCGGTCAATGTCATCCTCATAGATGTCACTCTCATAGCTGCAAATCGGCCCCCGCCGAACAACGATGGGATGAGAACAATCGAGAATTCGAGGGTGGGCATTGGCTGTTCTCTCCTAAACCGCACACATTCCATTCACGCCCAACCATCTCCGGGGCCTCTTTCTCTTGCCAGGCGCGTCGGGCCCCCGAAGCTTGTAAAGATCGGCCCCTTACGCCAGTCAGCCCGAACTCAGTCGGCTCTGAGGACCTCAATAACCAATGGGAACGTAGCGCGGACGACGAATTAATTTCAAATTGGCTGTCGGGTGTTTCTTATTCCCACTGTCCAAACCATGAGACCAATTTGACCGGGCAAAGTACCCCGGGTGCTTCTCCAGACGCTCCAGACTCAGGTGGTAATGTAGATGTAGGTCCAAGCTTCACTTGCCCAAGCATCATACTACAACCTCCCAGGCAAAATCTATCGACTGCGCAGTCCGGGACTGGCCTTGATGGTCCACTTAGTTCTGAAAGCGACAAGCTTTCGAAAATACTCCGGGGTGGGCTTAGTGATTTAAAAGAGTCTAGCCGAAGTGCAGATCTATCCGGCGGCTCTCAGAAGCTCAAGTCTAATACATCTGGATCTATAGACTGGGAGAAAAGCTAGGGAAAAAGAGAACCCCGTCGGAAACATGATGTATCAGAAATGTCAAACTCCGGATTTCCTCGTCGTACGCGTCTAGTCGATCCTTCCCCAGTTGATAATAAAAACAATGAAGACAGCAGCAGCAGCAGCAGTAGCGAGGATGTCTCTGAGAAGTCATGTTTATACCTTTCGCAACCCAATGTTCAGTTCCACGTTATTCAAAGACATGCTCATAACTCATGCCCGGAGTTTTGTCGACAACTGGATGATTTTGAGAGGCCACCGTCAAGACTAGAGGTACGTGTCCCTATTTATCGACAACTCTATCTACTAAAGGTAGTTATATATCTAGGGTCAAGGCACCCAAGCGCGAGCCCATGAATTACGCCCCAAGGTTGACAAAAGCCGATACCGGCATCATTTACGTGTCCGTAATATTGTCACAAAGCAATTCCGGTCTCTTAGACAGAGGATTCGACGCTCAGGCTCTTCAACATTTTCTGTTCGATCCGAGTTTCCTGCTCCACGGCATAGTAAAGAACGCCGGCTCTTGGCTCGGGACTCCATGGGTACTTGGCCGCCATCTGGCGAGGAAAGCCCATTGTTTAATACTCCCGAGTCTAATGCTACTAACGCCAAACGTATCTCTCAAGACATTGGGCGTCACATCGACCCCTTGGCTATGGCTAGTGTGATGATTGCCACGGCGGAGCTTGACCGGCTCTCATCGAGGAGGAGTCTTGACTTACTCTCTAGAACGTCTGGCTCATCAACGTCAACGGGCGTATCGGGAAATTCTCCTACTTCGCATACACCATTCCATAGTGGTGTCACGAGTCCTAACAATGAGATATCTGCGTCAACCTCCACAGCTCTTGATATGCCTCCAACTATTCCATTCAATACGCCCTTGTCGTCGGATCCACAATCTGGCGTTATAAGCCCAGTGTCTAAATCGTCACGGCGGCGTGGAAAACGACGAAGGGCACAGCGCAGTCGTTTATCGGAAGTTACAATACCAGATAATATTGCGTCACCAGCGGAGTCTGCCGAAGAGTTCAATGAAGGTCTTCCAATTTCAGTTACTCATATTGAAACTCTACCAGAATGTTCAAGTATGCCCAGTAAGGGAACCGAGGAAAGTCTCTATCCTAAGCCATTAATAATCAGCCGCAGCGGTCAAGAAGAGTCTAATTCATGTATTGACGATACTTCAGAATATGCGCAAGAATATTTCCCTAGGTCTGAACCTCTTGAGCCTGTCCTTCTCCCAGCTGACTCGGGGAACGAACTCGGTACCTTGCAGCGACTCTCGGGTTCTTTGGCTTCGGATATAGAAGACGTGATTCCGGCTCGAGTCTCATCAACTGGCGAAATGTCTAAGACTGGTGACGAACCATTGCTACCAAATATGCCCCTTGGGCTTGGATATAATTTTCTAATGCCGACTGCATCTTCCAGCCTAATAGTACCAATAACGCCAAGAGAAACATATAATACCTACCCAAGCTCTACCGCTAATATAGAAGGCGATATCTCGGCCGTAGGGGCTGTAATTGACTATACAGTAGCGACAGGTCAGCCAGATAAAGTAGCGGAACCCGATTCCTGCCACCCAGATACCTAGTCGGAGTCTCAGGGCGAACCTGGAAATTCGGATCCTTTTTGTCCTATCGATTGCCTTGAAACTAGACGGAGCAGCCAAGATAGCCTTCCGCGACCGCTGACGCTAGCGAGATAGAACACGGATGAGACTGTACACAAACTAAAGGCGGACAAAGTGCGGTATATACTGGAGAAAGTAGCCTAATACAGGTTGCGGGATAGTGTTAGGATAGGGTAAGGCATTTGCGGGGGTGGAGAGAAGGGTATGGGTTAGGGGCTGGTTTAGATTGATAGTAGGGCTTGACTTTGCGGTTGCGGATATATAGACCTAGGTACTATATTACCTAAAATAGTAGAATAATATGTCCTATTAAGCTTTATATACCTAAGTGAATCGCCGTTCTAGTGAAAGTTTTCATCAAATGTTGGATCTTACACTATTTTATGTGGAACTAAATTTCTAAGTTATTAATTGTTTGCTCAGGGGTTTAACTCTTAGTCGGTATCATTCATAGGTACCTACACCTAGTTATTATTGCCCACACGCAAATTTAGGGCAATGAACAGGACAACAAACTACAAATACCGAGACACCTTCTCTATTACCTAAATAACTAAGAATCCTCTGAGATTGTCAATCTCAAGTTGTCTCGGCCGAGTCGAATAAACTCCTCGCTAACCATCTAGGCTATCCCACCACCCCAATTTTCGCCCCTCTACCAATTCATTGTTAAGCTCGGATCTAGTCATAAGATCTAGTTATAAGAATACTTGCTCTCACGATAGATGATTCCGGGATGCTATTTTCTGGTATAAATTCAGCGAGCCGATCTCCCAGAGAAATACTTTTTATAAGTAAACCTGTAAGTTAGATAAAGAAATCACTGTTTTTGTGAAGGGGATACCTGACACTGCCTCCTGACTTTCTATGAACCGTAGTCTATCGGGTTACGTAGGTGGGGAACAGGAAGAAACTGATGTTATAAAATGGAATTGCTGCAGAATTAGCGAGTTAGGATGTCTTCTCGCCTGGGTCCGCATCCAATCCACTTGACCCTGACGCCGAGGAAGTCTTCGATGAATGTGACGTAGTCCTGGGCCTCCTTGGGCAGGTCTTCAAAGTTCTTGGTGCCGGTCGTCGTGGTATTCCAGCCTTTCATGGTCTTATATACGACCTCGACTCTGGACAGGAGCTTCGCGCTGGCGGGGAAACCTTTGATGAGCTCGCCGGTATCGGGATGCTTGTAAGCTACCGCTACCTGTATCTCTTCAAATGTATCGAGGACGTCGAGTTTGGTGAGATTTAAGGAGTCGTAGTGGTTGACGCTGTTCGAGTACTTTGCCGAGACTAGATCCAGCCAGCCGCAGCGGCGTCTGCGTCCCGTGGTCACGCCGAACTCGTGTCCGATTTCTTGGAGCTTGGTGCTGACGTCGCCGAAGTCTTCCGTGGGGAATGGGCCGGATCCGACTCGCGTGCAGTACGCCTTCAGGACGCCGATGACGGAGTGTACCTTTCGGTAGTTGAGGTTCAACCCAGCCATTACACCGCCGAACGTGGTGGTTGTCGACGTTACATAGGGCCAGGTTCCGTACGTGTTGTCTAGCAGGGCTGATTGCGCGCCTTCGACGAGGATCTTTTGTCCTTTTTCCTGGGCCTCCTCGAGGAATTCGACATCGTCTACGGAAAAGGGGCGGAGTTTCTCACGGAAGTTCTAGGGGGTTAGAAGAGTACAGTCGAAGGGGCAGTATCTTTACCTCGAGCTCTTTGATTTCCGCCTCGACGTCATATCCGGCCAAGTCCCCGCCGAATCTTAGTTTGTAATCCTTCTCCGTTGCCCTGATTCGGTCTCCGAATTCATCATTGTCAAGAAGATCGGCGAGAAGTACGGTGCTTCTCTCGGCCTTGGAGCTGTAAGCAGGGCCAATACCTTTACCTGTGGTGCCTATGTTCTTCTTGCCAAGCTGCACTTCGTGAAGACGATCCACGGCTGCATGAAGATCAAGGTTTAGTGCGCAACGCGTTGAGACTTTAAGTCTCTGTTGGGCATTTACGACTCCTTTCGCTTCGATGCTAGCAAGCTCGGAGAAGAAAGTAGGTACGTGCAGGACAACACCAGGTCCAATTATATTTATTGTTGACGGATGAAGGAGTCCCGATGGCAGCATGTGGCTTTAGACAGTTAGTGGTGTTAAACAGGTAGAGTGAAATGTGATACTTACAAGTCGTATGATACTCCTGCAGCAACAACAGCTATGCGACCACATGCGCATTAGTATATATGTTTATTTTTGAGAAGACGAATAGGGGCATCTTACTGTGACCACAGTTTCGCCCGCCGGTGGCTCTAGCGCAAATCTGAACATCGGAGCTGAGGATATCGCAAAGTTTGCCTTAAGAGAGGCGTATGACAAAAGTCATCTTGTTAGGTGATGTCTTATGGGTAAATCAGTAAGTAACAGCCGACTTACCTTTTCCTTCACTAGACGTATAAGACAGGTTAGCAAGAAAGGATATAAACAAACAGTTAACTAAAAGTAAGAACATGGAATTCTTACTCTCCCCATTGAACACCCAATACGATCGTAGCCATGGTGGGAAAGTTTCTTTAACAGAATGTAGCGCGTGAACGAAGACAAACGACAACAGGGAGACAAACCGGACTTCACGTCTCGGGTATTTATCTTGTTATAATAGCAATGGCAATTGAGCTTCATGGAGGGACAGTGGAGTAAAACTACGAGGTATACTCTAGTAATAGGTTCTACGTGAGATAGTTACTAGGACTTCAACTAAATGATACAAACACCTAAATAGACAACACCGTCGGTTATAGCCGGGCTCCGGTCGCTCCTCCGTTTATGACCCGGAGCCCATTGGATGCTTTTACGGTAACGAGATTCTCGACTCATAGCAAACACCTTATTTTGGCAGCGGCATTTATTGGACTTGAGCTAAGATGAAAGTTTTTCGTCTCATCAGTTTTTATTGGGCTAATTTGAAATATGATTCTTCTAATTTGAGTGAACGGGGAATAGACCGGAGACAAGTGGACACTTTGTAGACTTACGGACCCGTTGCTCTGGGCTGACACTCAAGTACCTGTCTAAGTTCCCATAGGTTCGATTCTACTTCTAGTCGATCTTAGATCCTTGAACTGGCCACTGATAGTATCACGAGTGAACCCGGGCTTGGTCTTGTAGGTTGAGACGGATAAGGACAAGTATTCAAAGATACTGTACTTATAAGCCCCTGTGTATATACGTCATGCCTTCGTCTATAATATCCAACACAACCAGATATAATACCATGGCACGGAACATAAGTAGTTCCAAGCCTCGAGGCTTTTATTTATTCTTCGAAGAAACCCAACGCCGTGCATGCAGTATTCATACAAGTCCTACTGATTATGGACCGATATATCCCACAAAAAGGGTAAAAACATTATCGACTCCCATCGCCACTCATGCCAACCATTTCGTACTCTCCAACTCCATCTCTCCCTCTACCCCTTCCACGGCCCCTAGAGAAGCCCATCTCTTCATCGCCTTGATTTCCCGCAGCCCCGTTCTGCGCTGTAGCAGCGGCGCCACCCTCCGTATTATTATTCTTCGCGTTGCCTCCAAAACTGATGGGCCGCAATTCCCTCCACTGGCAGCCATAAGTACCTCCCACGACAGTTACGGCGCTCGAAACTATTGCTGTAGCCCACCAGGCAACGTTTCGCGGTAAAAAGCCCGTATAAAAGGTCACGACGACGAGGTGGATGAAGTGGAGGGTAAGCGCAAAATCGATTACGAGCTTCGACCGGCCTATGAAAGCTACCATAGCTACTATGCTGTATCATCATATTATTAGTATCATTCCGCCTAGATCCGAGGACGAGGGGCACCAACGCAGCGCCGGCGCAACATAGCCAGATAAATCCCATCAACCACCCTTGCGTCGTGTCGCCGCGCAGTTCCGCCCAGCCGAAAACCAGGTCCAAGCTAAACCGAGTCCCGGCGACTAGAGATGTGAAGAGCATTAGGACAAGCGCGGCCGCGTAGTATATGCTCTGCAGCGCCGCGATCTGGCCGAGGATTCGTAGAGGGGGTAGTTCGTTCACGGCGCCAGCCCGCGGAGGTCTCCTCCGTCTAGCCATTTTCGAGTTCTGGAATAAAGGAAAACGGAAGGAAATGGGTCTGAACCGCTGCGTAAAGTTCGTCTGATAGTACCAAAAAAGTATTTGAATGAGTGGATGGAAAAGAAGTTGGATATTATTCGCTTCGACGTCGCGCTATGAGGCTACCATTTCTGAATGGGGGTTTCGGTGGTTGATCTATTATATTAGGTACGTAAAATTGCTAGGTGAGAAGTAAGGCGCGAAAGTGTTAAGTCGTAAGGAGGATGGTGTTGTCGAAATTCTTGAATCATCTGGGCTTTGGCTATTATTAATTTGACGAAGGTTAGGCTAGTCTAGGTCTAGTCATGCGCCTCGTCTGGCGATTGTTCAGAAAATCAATTAGCGGCCCATATATATGATGGGGAAAAGGGTAACGTAAATATAATGGATTATTAGTGCAATTATGCCAAAATTAAAAAAGTCGGTTATATTATACCTAATATAGTTAAATATATTATAACTATTAAAATTTATATATTTTAAAAATTAATAATAAATATTTATATTTTATATAATTTAAGTAAATATTTTTTAATAATTGGTATATATTTATTATATAAATTATATATTGTTTAAAAAAAATTTAAGTTTTATAAATTATTTTTATAATAATTAATTTAAATATATATAGTTATATTTTAATAAAAAAGATATTAATTAATTAAATTTAATTAAATAATTTTATATATATAAAAAAATTTTAATATAATTATTATAATTATTTATAAAATTAAATTTTTTATAAAATTAATAAAGCAAAAAATGGTTATATTATTATATTAATAAATTTGGTAAGTAAGTATATATATTTATTTTATGGGGTAATTTATAAATAATATTATTAAAAAAAAAAAAAATTATATTATATATATAAATATAATAGTTAAATATTATAATTGTAATTATTTATTAAAATATATATTTTTTAAAATTAAATAGGTAAATAATTAATATTTTAATTTATAAAATAAGTGTTTATTAATTAAACTATTTAGTTTTTAAATAATAATTTTAGTATATATTTAACGCCTTTTAAATTTAAGTAATAATTTATTTTTAAAATAATTTTATTTTTACCTTTTTTTTTTTTTTATATATAATTTATTATAAAATAAAAAATATATATAAAATTATATAATATTAGGTATATTATAATATTTAATTGTAATAAAATTAATAATATATTTAAAAAAAGAAAAATTAAAAAGGAATAAATTTTTAATTAATTTTTTTTTTAGATTAAAATTTACTTATCTTAATTTTAAAATATAAAATATAATAAATTTAAAAATTATTATTTAAACCTTATTATTTATATTATTAAATTAAAAGTTATTATATTTTACCGTATTTTTTTAAAAGTGGTTTAAAACCAATTTTCCTTTTTAAAGATTTTTTTAAAAAAAATTAAAAAAAATTATTATAATATTTAAATACTTAAATTAATTAATAAATAATATTATTATTTATGATAATATTTTTTAACTATTTAAATTAATCTTAAATTATAATAGTAATATTTAATTTTTTTATTATAATTATAAATAAATAAATATATAATTTATATAATTATAATAATAAATTTAAATTTTTATAATATTTAAAAAATAATTTTAAATTTATATATATTAATAATTAATTGTAATATAAAATATATTATATTTATTTTATTATTTTTAATAAAAATAAAAATGATATAAATAAAAAAGTTGTAATATTATTAATTAATATATTTAATTTAATTTTAAAAATTTTAAAAATATTAATTTTAATTAATAAATTATAATTTATTTATTTTATATAATATTTTATTAACTAAATAATTTTTTTTTTTAAAAATTGATAATATATTAATAATTTAAAAAAAAATAAAAATATTTATTTTTTTTAAATAAATGTGTTAAATTGCAAATTTTATTTTAAATGATTAATAATAAAAATTTAAAATTTAATTGTAAATAATTATTTATATTTTTTATAATATTTTTATTTATTTTTATTATTTTAATAAATTTAAATAAATTGGATATATGTTTATATTTTAAATTAAATAAAAAACTATTATTTTTTATATATGTAAATTTAAAAGTTATATTAGTAAAATTTTTAATATTAATATTAAAAATAAATAATTATTATTTTTTGGTTGGGAAATAAATATTGGGAGTATTAAATTTAATTTTTTTAATTTAAAATTAGTTATAAGTCTTTTTATTAAAATAAAAATCTATAATATTTAGGTTAAAGGTTTTATTTATATTATTATATTTTAAAATTTTATTAAAAATTTAATTATATATAGTATATAAAAAAAAAAAAAATCTATTAAAAATAAATATTTTTTATTTTTAATTTTGTTAAATAAAAAATATTTGCCATTTTTAATTTTATAAAATAAAAAATGATTTTTATTTTTATTATTATTATTGTTTAAGTGTAATTTCTTATTATTAAAATTAATATTTTTATTAAATTAAGGCAAATAAATATGTAAAAAATTAGGTTAGTATTTAAATATATTTAAATTAAATATTTTTTTATATTTTTTGTTAATTTTATTATTTTTATTTAAAATTAAAACTTTAATTTTATATTAAAATTTTTTTAAAAAAAAATATATAATATTTTTATTAAAAATTAATTATATAAAATAAATAAATAAATATTTAACAAAAATATTTTGTAAACTTTTAATTTTAATATTTTAATATTTTATAATAATTTTGTAGGTTTTATTATTGTTAAGGTTTATATAATTAATATATATTGTAAGTTAATATATTTTAAATAAAATATAAGTAATAAATTTAAGGAAGAAAATTAAAAAGTTATAATTTTATAGGTAATAAAAATTGTTTTGAAGTGGAATTTTATTTTTTTAATTATTAAAGATATTTTTATCTGTATTAATAAAAATATTATTTATTTTATTTTGTTTTATTTAAAATATTTTTTATTTTAAAATAATATAAATTAATTTAATGTTATTTAAATTATTTAAAATGTAATATGGTTTAATTTTTTGGGTTTTAATAGGTATTAAATTATTTAAATTTATAAAAATTTTTATTTAACGTTAAAATAATAATATATTTTTAAACGGTATTTAATTGTTAAAAATTAAAGTAATAATATAATATTTTTTACAGATTAGTAAAAATAGAAACAAAATTAAAAAAATGATAAAAAAGTAAATTTTAGTTTTAAAAATATTATTATTAAGTATGGTAATATAATTTTTTATATTTATAATTTTAAATAAAAAAGGACCGTTTAAATTTATAAAATCTTTACCTTTATTATTTTTTATAAAATTATTTATTAAAATATAATAAATATAATATATTATTAAATATTATATATTATTATTTATTATTAAAAATTATAATATTAAGTTATAATTAATTATAAGAAAATAATACAGGTAATAAATATAAATATATTAAAAAAAATAAAGATTAAAAATATATAATTTTTTATTTAGGTAATAAAAAAGCTATATAATATTAGGAAATGTAAGTTTAATAAAAGAAATTAACAAAATATTTATTAAAAAATGTAATAAATTTATTTTAGAAAAATTTAAAAAAAAATTTAAAATAAAAATATTTTAAGAAATATAAATAAAAGTAAATAGGTTTAAAATATTATTAAAAAAAAATTTTTTAAATTTTAATATAATATATTAAATATAATATTATATATTTATAAAATATTAATATATATTAATTAATATTATAAAATAAGGTAAGTTAAGTAAATAAATAGATATATTTTTTATTTAATATATAAATTTTTTAAATAATTTTTAAAAAAATTATTAAGTTATATTAAAATAGAATTTATAAAATTTTAATAATAAATAAATATTATATTTATAAAGGTTAATTATAATATATTATATTATTATTATATAATAATTTAATAAATTTTATAAATTAAATAAGGTCAAATAACTGTATAAAACTTAATTATTTATAAATTAAATTAAATATATTAATTTTTAAGGTTTATTATATACAATTATATTATTAAATTAATTTAAAAGATTTTATAAAACTATATTTAATTATATTAATTATATTAAATTTCTTATTATAGACTTATTACCATCTATTAATTATATTATTTAAAATATATTTTTTTTTTTTTTTATATATTAATTTAAAATTTAAATTAATTAAATATATTTATAAAAAAATTTCCTTATATATTAATATAATATATTTATTAAAAATTAATAAATGTGTATATATGCGTAGATTATATAAATTAATATAAATTAAAAGATAATTAATAAATATAATTTAATATAAAGTTATTTTTACCTACTATTATAAAACCAAAAAATTGGTAAAAAAAACAATGATTTTTTAGGGAATTTAAAACATTAAAAGTTTTATAATAAATTATAAGGTTTATATATATATATATAATTAAAATGCTTAATTTAGGATTAAATTATGTAAATATTTAATAAAATTAAATAATTACGTAATTTTTGACTGTGATAATTTTATTTTGTAATAAATTATAAAATATTTAAATTTATTATGGTTTTATTTTAAATCTTATTTTAAGAATCTTATCTCGGGGGTCTTATTTCGGGTTTTATTTTAAATAAATATTAAATTTAATTAATTTAAAAGTTATTATAAAATAAAATAAAATAATATAAAAATAATTTTATTATTTTGCAAGGAATTTTAAACTATTTATAAAAATCTATTATTTATATATACTAAATAATTCCTTTATTTTAAATATTTTATTTAAAATCTTAATAAAAATCTTATTAACGGCATTTTAAGGAATAAAAAAATTAAAGGCATAATTAAATATAAAAAAAAAAAAAACCTTTATTTTATTTAATTAAAAGTAATATTATTATTTTTTAAAAATTATTTAAAATTATAAATTATTATATATAAATTATGTAAAGATTTTTATATTTGAAAATAATAAAAAGAAATATTAAACATTATAGGCCATAACGTTATAAAGTTAATAAAATTAAAAACAATATAGTATTAAATATACTGCATTTATTAAATTAATTTAAATATAAAAAATAAATAAAATATTATATTAAAATTATTTTTTTTAAGATTATTTAATAATATAGATTTTATTAAATAAAAGATATATTTAAATTATATATTGTTAAATAATGTTATTAATTATATTTTTAATTTTAAAAATATAATATTTTAAAGTATTTTTTTTAATATTTTAAAATTATTTTTATTATATAATTTTAATAATTTTTGATTAAATATAATATATATTAAAAAAATAAGAAAAATTTAACAATTTTAATGATATAATTTATGTTATATTAAATATTATAATAAAATTACAATTAAAAATAAAATTATAATTGTAAAGTAAATATTTATTAATGTTATAATATGTTATAGTATGTTATATATAACGTTATAATTAATTTATTAATATTATTATTAAATTTATTAGTAAATTCTAATATTAAATTATAGATTTTAATAATTTTATAATTTATAAATATATGTATTTAAAATTATATTTTTAAGATTTTAAATATATTAATATATTTACATGTATAAATTACGTAAATTAATGTATAATTAATTTGGACTTTATATTAATAAAAAAAATATTAAAGCAAAATATGTAAATAAAGTTTTTTTGGGTAAATATTTAAGTATAAAAACTATTAAACAGAGTAAAAACTTATTTATTATAATTATTAAAATTTATTTTTACTATTTTTTTTTTTTTTTTTAAAATTTTACCATTTTAATAAATAATAATAATAATAATAATTTTATAAAATTTATACCAATAAAATAAATATATAAATATATATTTATATATATATTTTTATTTTTATTTAATTATTAAATAAAAAAAATAAAATTATTATTTAAATTAAATAAATATTTTATAAAGTAATTTATTTAAATTAAATAAATTATATATATTTTAAATTAAATTAAATTATTAATTAATTTATTTAATTTATTATTATTTTATAATTTTTAAATATAAAATTTATTTATTACCTTCTTTTTATTTTAATTATTTAAAAGATTTAAAATTTTTAAAAAAAATATTTAAAATAAAAAAAAAAAGTAAAGAAAGAATGTTAATATATTATTGTAGTTTCGGTTGTAATTTCCTTTCTTTTCTTTTTTTTTTTTTATTTTAATTATAAACGGTATATATATTTATTATTTTAATAAAATAACTAATATTTATTTTTTTTTAAAAATATATAGTATTTCTTATATTAATATATTATAAGCTAGCGTAAAATTTTATTAATTTTACGGTATTAATTTTTTTCGTACAAAATATTCTTAAGTTTTACCTATAGATTAAACTATTATTATTATTAATGATAATAATGATATTATTACCATTTCTTTAAAAAAGCTGATTAGAAAAATTCCTAATTTTAAATTGTACAAAAATTCCGATAATTTTATTCTAGTTAATTAAAATACTTTTATTTACTAATGCCTTATTTTTTATTTTTTTATATTAAAAAGTAAATATATTCTTATTTTTATAATATAAATATTTATTTTATTTAAAATAATTAAATAGTTAATTATTAATTTCTTTTTAAAAATAATAAAATATTTTAATATTATATAAAATAAATTAATAAAAAAAAATCTTTTTGCAATTTATATATAATATTATTTTAATATTAATATATATTTTATTAAATAAATTTTAAATAAAAATAATAACTTTTTTTTACCTTTTTTTATTTTTAATTTTTTAAAAATATTTTATAATTATAATATTATTATATAATTAAAATAAATTATTAATATTAATAATTAATAAAAAAGATTTATTAATTAAAACTTTAAATATAAAAAAAATTTAAATAAAAAATATCTTTTTATTTTTTATAAAATTTTTATTAATAAAAATTTTATTAATTTAAATATTAAAATATAAAAAGTAAATAATATTTATATAATATAAAACAATTTTTTTTTAATTAAATTATAAAATAATAAAAAATATTGGAAAATTTTTATTATATATTAAAATATTTAAATAATTTTTAAAATTATTAAAAATAAATAACTTTCTTTTAATATTAAAATGGAAAAACTTTTTCCTTTTATTAAGCTTAAATTATAAAATAAAGATAAAAATAATATATAAATTAAAATAAAAAGATTTTTTCTTTTTATTAAACTTAAGCCTTAAAATAAAGACTATTTTATATAAATTTAAAATAATAAAAAAAAGCATAAAATATTTATTTTTATATTAATTGGCTTTAATTATTACCTTAAATTTCTTTAGCCTTCTTAGTTAATATATAAAAATAAAAAGTTATTTACTTTTATTAAAACAATTTTAAGTTTATTACTTCATATAATACCTCCGCCATAACTATTAACCCTAAAACGTATTAAATTTTTACATTATTACTTATTTTTATTACTTTTTAAACTATTAAAATTATTTATTCCCTAATTAATTTATTATATAAATTTTATAATTAAAAATATTAAAAAAAACCTAATAACATTATTAACTTTTAAACCTACCAATATTATTAATATTCTCGATAGTAATTTTAATAATTTTAGAAATATTTTTAAGAAAATAATTTTTATTTAAATCTTTTCTTGTATAAATAAAGTTATACCTTATCTTCGGCTTAAAAAATAATAATTTAAAATAATTATAATAACATACACTATTTTAATAAAATAAATTAATAATTTACATAAATAATTTAAATTAATAAGTAATTTATATAAAAAATAAATAGTAATTTTTATAAAGTAATATTACTTACAAATTACTTTACCAGGCTTTTTATATAAATTACTTTATAAAACAAATATATATACCTAATTATTAAAATTATTAATAAAATAATATAATTACTTTTTGTCTTATTAATTTTACAAAAGGTCTAAATTTATTAATAATATTAATAAATATAATAATATATTTTTATATATTTAAAATTTTATGATTAAAATAAATTAATTAATATAAATTTTATTAAAATATAACTATATATAATTAAATTATTATAAAAATAATTTATAAATAAAAAAATATAATTTGTAAATAATGGTATATAATCTATAAATAAAACTAATTAATTTATAAATAATAATATTTATTTTATATTTTTTAGTTATAATAATATATTTAATAATAATTACTTATATAAATTAAATTAGTTTAAAAAGGCTAATTTAATAATACCATAATTATATAATAATATCGTATTTTTATTAAAATATTAAAAAGTAATAAAAAATAAATAAATAAGTAAAATAATTAACTAAGCCTAACGGATTTGGTTAAATAATCTAAAAAATATTCCTGCAATTTTTATATATTAATTAAATTAATTAAATTAATAATTATAATTAGGTTTTATTATAACTTTTGCCATACCATTTATATCATATTTCATTATTATCTTTATTATTATTTTTATTATTATTTTCTGCATTATTTTTTATATTATTTTCGTTATCCAATTTTTTTTAAAAACGCTGTCAATTTTTAAAATCTAAATAATTTTTATTATTTTTATTAACTTTATATATATTTATATTTGGTATAGTTTTTAAAAAGTTTATTTTTTTATAAATTTATTCTTTACGCTAATTTATTTTTTATATAGTTTAATTAAGTTTATTTTTGGTTAAAAAATTTTAGATTTTTTTTAATTTTTTTTTTAATTTAGTTAAACTATTTTGTAGAAAAAGTAATGTTAAATTTAAGCCGCAAAGATTTTTATTATTAAATTTTATTTGGATTATTATTTAAAATTTATTATAAATTTTAATAAATAGTCAAATATAATTATTTTTTTTTATACAATTTAAACCAATTTTTACAAGATAATTTTTATATTATTTAAAAATATTTTTAAAAAAATATTAATCAATATTATCATTTTTGATAATAATTTTAATTTTGGTTAAAAATTTTACATTAACATTAAATCCCTATTGCAAAATAAAATTAAAATTAAAAAAAAAAAAATTTTTTTAAAACTAACTTTATACAACATTTTTACAATTTTATTACAAACAAATCTTATATTAATTTTACCTAATAACAAAAATATCAATTTTATTTTTTATAACTAACATATATATAATTAAAAAAACAATTTAAAAAATAAAATTATTAAAAATTTAAAATCTTTAATATTTTAATTATTTAAATAAACCTTATAACATTATTAATATTTATATTTTAATTTTTAAATATAAACTTATTTTTTAACATATTAAACAAAACATTTTAAACTATAACCATTAAAATTTTATACAAATATTATCTATACTTTAATTATAATAAAAATAATTATTAAATATTATTACAATTTTATTTTTATTTAAATATTTTTTTTATAAAAAGATTTAATAAATATTTAATAATAAAGATAATTCTTTACCCCTATTTATATAAATTATATAAAATATATATTTTAACCTTTATATAATACGTAAATATTATTTTAAAATATTAATAACAATATTTTTAAATTAAAAGATTTAATATTAAATAATAAATCTTAAATAACTATTAATTATATTATATATATAAAATCCTTAACGTTTAAATTTATCATAACTATTAATATTTTAAACCTAATTAAATTTATATATAATAAACTTTCCTTTTTACCTTCAAATATACCACATATAACAATAAACTACAATAGAAAAAAAATTTTTTATAAATTTTATACAATATATTCTTATATAATATTAAAATAAAATAAAAATAATAATAATATTTATACAAACCAAAAAAAATAATTTTTATTTTTATCCTTTACACTATTATATATATATTATTATTTTAATTTACCTAACCAACCAAATTTAAAAAATTTTTTTTTTAAAATAACTTTTATAACATTTATTTTTTTTTATTTTTTAACTACTATTTTTAAACAACGTTTTAAACCAAAATCTCATCAAATCCGTTAAAACTATTATTAAATAATATTATACCTTTTATTATTTAATTAATTACATATATTTTAATTAAACAAATTAAATTAATAAAATAATAAAAAAATATTTTTTTTTAAGTTTTTTAATATAAATCCATTTTTTCGTATACAATATTACTTTTATAATTTTTAATTTTTTATTATATAATTTAACATTTTACATAATAATTTCCATTAATATTTTTATTTAAATTTATTTAAAATTTATTTAATAATAAAGTTTTTATAAAACCAAACAATAATTTAACATTTATACAATTTAAAATCAATAAATTTCTTTTCCATTTTAATAAAAATATTATATAAAATAAAAGGAAAAAATATAAATAAAAATAATTAATATATATAATATAGCCTAATATTTCAAATATACCCCTTAATTATATTTATTCGTAATTAACTAAATATTCATATAATACATAAATATTAATGTATAATTTATAAAATATATAATTAATGCGTGGCTATGTTATTATTACCTTTTTTGGAAGGCCCCGACCAACTTTTTTAATTTTGGCACAATTGCACTAATGATCCACCATAGCAGAAGCTCCTCATCTAACTTTAATTCTGAGCTGCTAAGCCGTTGTTAGGTAATCAGTGCTTCAAGCTTTAGTGGGTACTTAAATGTATTACATAATTAGAAGGCTTCACCTATCGGCATTCAGCTTGATAGCTTCAATATGATAGCGTTGATAAGTCGAGCTCGTCCCGCAGAACTTTATTTTCACAAATCCAAAAGACGACGTCATTCGGCAAATACGACTGGCTAATCCGTGTTAACAAACCTCTTAACCCCAAATCAAACCCTCTATTGCTCGGCATTGAATACCTACCTATCTACTACCATGGGCGTCTTCGGTTTCTTCAATTCCGCTGACGAGAAGCGCAAAGAGGAAGTACGCACTGGTGCGCGTGCGCCAGATAGAACGGAGCGGCAGCTATGCTGGGATGCGCGCGACACATTCTACAAATGTCTAGACAAGCACGATGTTATCGACTCGCTAAACGGCGACGGCAAGAAAATTGCTGAGAAGCAATGTGCGCAGGAGAATAAGGGTTTCGAACAGAACTGCGCCAGCGCCTGGGTGTGTTCCTATACCTCTTCTACTATAATTACCTCTTAATAGGGCATTGAAAGATATAGTTAGGTCATAGCTAACCTATACCTTCGCTACATATTTGTAGGTAACTTACTTCAAGCGATATCGAGTTGCTGAGCACCAAAAGAAGAAGACACTGGAGAAGTTACAACGAGAGGGTGCGAATAAGATGGCAGTCGAAGGATCTACGAGGACATAAGGCGATTGTCCTTGTCTGATAGATATAACTTGTATTACCTATCTTGTACATAATCCAGAAGCATTAAAAGAGGAGTTATGGCTTGGGAAAAGGATACACATTGATATGCTCCCTTCTGCTGGATTTCTATTCATATATAATAGTCGAGGGCTAGGTTTGCGGCAGCTAACTCGCTCTTTGCCGGTATGTGAGGCCGCCGATGACTTTGTAAGATTTAGCAATCTCTACAAACATTAGCTTTCGTCTTAAATTTACGTCGTCTCGGCTATGGCAAACGCTTAAGCCAATCGTGGGGTTATGCATGTGTTAATTTCTCTAGAATGTGATGATCTAAGCTATGACATACATACACTGTTGAGACGTGTATCAACCAAAGGATTTTAGATTTAGACGCCTTTCTAGGAACATTATTCGCTGTGGGCTGCTGGTTCGGAGCTTTGGTCAGCCTTTTGCTTGTGACATTGGGCTCCCTAATTGCGGGCTACATTGAGAGGAGGCATCTAGCATTACCCGATATGAGGTTCGGGGCAATGACAACGGAGTCTTCATACCGTAATACCTTTTTCTATGCATAACCGGCATGATCTACAAGATAAATATATAACACTAGCGACACTTTTTCGATAGGTCGGCTCCATGATAAGATGGAGTGGAGTTTTGCCGTTCAAACCGAAAAAAGGCTTTTATTCTTATTTTTATAAGTCTCGGCAGCACAGACGGCGGCATTAATCTTAGTATCGTTGCGCGGAGATGGCTTATACGTATAGATATACTGTCGTGCAAATGTTATGAATTACCTCCCAAAAACCAGAAGCATATTCATGTCTTGAATACGGCCGATACCTAAGTTTCAGTATATTCGTCAGCTTTAATATTCTCTTTGAAAATACAGCATGTCACAAGTTGAAGATCGTTGGAGAAGTTGGTGACTTGTCTCGGAGAGTCGGCAAAGAGATTGACGAGAAGCAGGGAACCCGAGGGTGCCGGGTTACACCTGGTCGAGCTGAATATTTGATTAAAATTCTTAGAAATCGTGGCTGGAGCTGCATTAAGCTGATTGTCCCAATCTTCCTACTGTGTACACAGGGTCCAAGTCGGAAGGTCGGCAAGCTAAAGCCTTGGTATTTTCGATTTTTGAGATTGCATGAAAACGGAGATTGGAACCCCAAGAACTGACGCTGAGACGTGAAACCAATACAATAGATGTTCGCTGGCTCATATGGATAGATAGAAAAATTAGATTAGAGGAAGAGGAAATCATAGAAATGGGCGTCAGTTCCGTTGAATATGACATAATGCCGTAAACCGAAATGGATAAGAATCTCTGTGATTATCGAATCGTCGCGTCCGTCTATCCTCCTTTTTGGCTCAAGGTCCACTAGCCCAGTTATGCGGGACAGCTATGGATCCCAATTACTGCATATCCACATCGCGTCTTCCATCCGGGCTTATTTTTTCTTCTCTCTCTGCAAGACACGTCTGCATGCTTAATGCAATAAGACAGAAAGAGCGCAGCATTTCTGTGGGATACTTGCGAATACCTGAGTGAGCTAACCCCATCAGGAATGATTTGGAAGTGAATGATATAAAATACATGTAGCTTGCATACAAACACTTATACTTCGTAGTATATGTAAATATTACCTGACAGGTCGAATCGCATTGATATTAGGAAACTGACTTATCTATTGTAATAAAGGTTCCAGTTCTATAGTGTAGCATAGATGCTACGTACGTATTTGGGTACCGTATTCCAACGACTTATGTAGGTATATTTATAATCGACGCTAGGCCTTGTTAGGGTATCAATATTCTCCCATTGACTTATGCGAGACAGGTCGTGGCTGAGTCGATGCAATTAAGGACGTACCCACTCGCAGTTATCCACGTTAATCTAGCCAATTATAGGGTCGCATGGTGCCCAACCTCTGTACCTACTAACTTATGTATCCACCCACTCAGCTGCCAACTTTGTTGGTTTACACGACAACACAATCTTGCACTCGCATCTTCAATCCACCCCCTATCCTCAGGTGTCACCAATACCAATACCAATACCAATTATAGCGACGACGACATCAAACCAGAGGAAACCCGCCAAATAATATCCGTTTTGATTTTTCCTTATATCGTCCTCCGCATATCCCTCGCCCGACCAGCATAACCATCGTCTTAAGACATCAGGTCGTGGGTGAGGGTTTCAGGTGCATTCGTTCGGAATCCCACTCGAACGACGCCCAATTTGCGGATGCGAAATATGCCTACGTTCGTAAACGACGAAAACTCGCCCATTTATTATCAAAACTCTGGCGTCGTCCATCTCAGAAACAATCACGAACCCGATTTCCACAAGCTGACTGATCCTAAGGAAGCCTTTCTTCTAAGACCGTTGTCTACGGCAATTGACACGAATGAGAGCTTCGACGACAATTCATCTTCACATTCGTCACACAGCTCTGGCCCGCAGGTACGAATGAATGCGGATGGGCTACCCCCTTCCAGCATGACACCTCTGCCCAATGGCAGGTCAGGTAGAGACATGAACGGTGTGGCTTCGGCTGGCCAAGACTCCAAGTATTATTCAAACATGAAAGGACCTTTGTCTGGAAGGAGCTCGTCGGAGCGCCAACCTACTACTAATGGCATGTCGCCGGCCTCTGAGAGCCAGCGTAAAAATATATCCGAATCTCAAATAAAGCGGTCTTCGGTGGATTCTCGTACTTCACAATATCCCATCGAACTACCGCGGAGGTCGTCAAATAACGGTGATTTTCAAAGCACAGACAGTGCCTACAGCAACAATATTGGTTCTACACCACCAGAGAATTCGGCTTCGAGTTATTTGCTACCTAATCCTTCATCTTCTAATCTTGATCAAGCTCAACGCACTTCTCCGTCGCCTCAGAGATTTTCTTCCCCTCCGCATTATCCGCCGACCGGTGCCTCTGCATCGACTTCGGCACTGCAACCACCTGCGACTGGTCTAAAACATCGACACACGTTGGAGGTGCCTAGGGCTCAACCAAGCCGAGGTTCGAGGGATAGTAACGATACGGCATCTGCTACTGGCAGATTCTCTCCTACTGCGGCCGGGTCATCGCAGCGTCGAGGGTCTCTTAACTTGGGAAGACGGAATACACGTTCCCTACACTCCGATGTGCCTCGTGACGAAGTACTACCAGATGACGACGCGTTGAGGTGGGCTGAAGCATACCGACAGAAACGGGCAAAGAAAAAGAAGCAAGAAGAAGATGATGACAGAGTTCTGGTTGGAACTAAGGTCGACGAGAACCACGCAAATTGGACAACAGCATACAATATGTTAACTGGTATTCGAGTGTCTGTCTCGCGTACGAACGCCAAACTCGACCGTCCCCTGACCGATGCCGACTTTGAAACTAAGCAGAAATCGACGTTCGACATGTATGTCTCCGCCAGAGTTAAGCTTGTGTTCCATATACTAACTAGAGTAGTGCGGGTAATGAGTTGGTTCCCTCGGCAAAATACGACTTTAAGTTTAAGGATTATGCGCCCTGGGTTTTCCGACATCTTCGCGCGCTCTTTAGGTTGGATCCCGCCGATTACCTGATGTCGCTTACAGGCAAATATATATTATCCGAGCTCGGTTCTCCGGGAAAGAGTGGTAGTTTCTTTTACTTCTCAAGAGATTACAAGTATATCATCAAAACCATCCACCACGGAGAGCATAAATTTCTACGGAAGGTCTTGAAAGATTACTATCAGCATGTTACAGAGAACCCGAACACCCTCTTATCTCAGTTCTATGGCCTGCACCGCGTCAAAATGCCATATGGGAAAAAGATTCACTTTGTTGTCATGAACAATCTCTTCCCTCCTCACCGCGATATCCACACCACGTTTGACCTCAAGGGTTCGACTGTAGGACGAGACTATCGAGAGGAAGATCTCGAGAAAAACCCACGCGCCACATTGAAAGACCTCAACTGGCTTCGACGGAAACGGCACCTCGAGCTAGGAATACAGAAGAAGCAGCTGTTCTTGCAGCAGTTGGAGCGTGACGTTCGGCTCCTGCAAAAGCTGAAGATAATGGATTACTCGCTTTTGATAGGCATCCACGACTTGCGAAAGGGAAATGAGGAAAACCTTAGAGACAAGACTCTACAGGTATTTAACCCTGGGGGGGATAGCCCTTCGGAAGAAGGGTTCGATCCTAGCTCTGTCCTCATGAGAACGCCGTCGAAGCTGGAAAATGCACGTAAAGCGAGGGAGTTACGGCAAATGATTAAAGCCGAGCGGCCTGTACCCGTAGGCCAAACCAGCAGTAGAATGCCGGACGAGCTAGCTGAGGGGCATACTCGAGGTGGAATGTTCTACAGTGATGATGGTGGTTTACGGGCAACACACGAAGACAACACTGCAGGTGAAGAAGTTTACTACCTTGGAGTCATCGACTGCTTGACCCATGTGAGTTGCAATCCCATCCACATTTATTAGCGCGCTCTTGTATTTACAACTAACCTTTCGACAGTACGGAGTTATCAAGAAAATAGAGCACTTTTGGAAAGGCCTATCCAGTGATCGTACCCAAATCTCTGCCCTCCCACCCGAGGAGTATGGCGAGCGGTTCATCAAGTTTATGTCTGGTATCACAATGTCTCCAGAAGAGGCCGCGAGGGATGCGCACGATCGCGAAGCCGCTGCAGCAAGCGCTGCAGCTGAAATGGAGCGCACCAAACAAGAAGCTTTACAGGTACCTGGATCCAGTAGCGCGCCGCCTGCACCGTCGTATTTACCACCCGCACCGCCAGGTATGAGAAGCCCGAACTCGCCCGAGCCAAATCCTACCATAGAAGAGGCCATGAAAAAGGCTACAAAGAATGAGAAGGATCTTGCTAAAGAGGAGCAAGTCCCGGAACGTAAGATTACAACCGCTATATCACCAGGAGCGAGATCCAACTCGCATGCTGTTCTACCCGTTGTTGAGGAGACGGCGGAAGCGGGCTCAGTTGGGGAGCGAAGTCGGGGCGATAGCGCTAGTGAATCCCGACCCTACACGCCATCGATAACGGAGAGGCAGGATGGATTTACTACTTTGGGTCCTCATGGTATTGGAGGTAGGGGCCCACCAACACCGCCGAAGACTAGTTACTTGGAGCCTAATCCCGGATACGAGGAAGAACGAAAGAGGGGCGGCATAAGTGGTGGATTCAGGTTTCTAAGGAGCAAGATCAGTCGCGAAAGCCTTGGAAAAGCCTTACCACCAGTCCCCAGGTAAGAGCCTGCGATGTCGAGGAATATTGGGGGTGTTGGCGTTTTGGTGTTAGGCGCCAAAGGATTACTAACTACATTTACTGGAAACATGAATATCGAAGACCAGAAGCAAGTAATATTGGGAGGATGAGGAAACCTAATGAGAAATCCAACTTTGGGTCGATATCGAAGATGAGGGCCCGAAGCAGAAGAGGAATGTGAACGAGCCGAGCAACCATCATCAGCCTTGTTGAAGTGATGGTCTATAGACGAAGAAACCGGAGCCGGTCTTTTCATGCTATTATCACTGTTTCAGAAGAAGAAAGGAGCGTCAACCGATTATTAGCCTTTCTACATTTGGCAGACTGCTTTTTTGAGCACGGGAGAGCGTTCCTTCCCCCCTATTCCCTTTGTTTGCTGCTGAGCATATCATTGTGTTTGTACAGAAAGACATGATACCACCATTGCATAAACTGCATGAATCTGACGAGCCTGCTGTTTCAATTCGCCTATTACTTATTTTTTGTCTTCAGGTGTTTTTTCCCCCACGTGTTGGGATTCAATATGTATAATACCATAGACCTCGACGGCTCTGACGCGTTCGTCCGCCGTCGGTGGATGCTTAGTATTTCTTTAGAAGGTTTATAGAAATGAAAGGGAGTTGCTCCATCCGTTAGCGGTTGCGATCTGTTTATTGTAATTTAAGTTTTGCTTTTTAAGTGGCAGATGTGATATCCTCATGTATGTTATTTGTCTCCTTTTCTTTCCCTTGATATCGTTAAGGGTGCGAGTAGGAAGTGAGAGCATAACTCTATTAAAGCAAGAAGACTCAGACCTATCTAATACTAGGCCATTGCTGAATTCGGTCCCTCTACAATAGATATTCTAGTTGTCCAGAGCCCTTATAATCCCGTTACCTTGATTCCACTATCACATCCACTCGCTCACACGCCAGACTTAATTATCTCAGCCGCCATCTCCGCGACCCCGTAAACCGTAGCCTGTGGATTTGTCCGCGGAGTGGTCGGTACGACGCTAGCGTCGCAGACCCTCAGGTTTCGACAACCGTAAAGACGCAGTTGGGGGTCGACCACGCCGCCCATGTTCCGGGGCATCATGGAACAGGTGCCTGTGAAGTGCAGCACGCCTACAGCCGTCTCGCGCGCGTATCTTCTGGCGTTCTCTGGGTTCGCGAAACTTCTTTAATCAATGAACTTGAAATAGCAATTCCTCTCGACATATTTATCTAGGTAAATATCGTAGTAGTCGAATCCGCAACTGAAAATAGCACTCTGTTTTCCCGATCGAGAAAATTTCCCTCGTCCTCGCCTATCTTTTCAGCCACGTTTTTTACTACGAAAGATTTTCAGAAATGCATCCCATGATTCCTTGTTCTCCCAGGTCACATTACCGTCAATGCGTCGAACGGGATATCCGCTAATTTCCCCAGGTGCATGATAGTAGGAGGCAACTCTTCGTTTGGAGTCGTCATTCTTTCGGGCGCGGTTGTTGAATCAGTAGGTAGACCCATGCCCGGCTTTTGTTTTTGTGTTCCGAGAAACGTAGTAACGTGTGTGTTAAAAAGGCATCGTTGATCCAAAGAGCGATTTTACGAGAGGGAGGTGGACAGTGTCGTAATAAGTGCGGAATTGGGACGAGGAGATATCCCCTTTACGCTGGATGAGTGCAACTACGGTATAAGTCATGCTTACTCCGTCTCAACTGATACGGTACTAGGTTGCATAAATATTCTATATTTTTGTAGACCAAGTTTCAGCATTCACGGAGGAGCGCTCATCCCTCACCTTTTATAATTATGAGAGTTTGGTATTCTGTGTCACTTACGTTATGACACGGTAACGTACACTGTAGAACAATACTTTGATACGGCGTGGCGTTGGGCTTCTATGTAGATCTCCGGAGTTGAAATGACGCGGGACTACTACTGCCAATGGCTAGAATTGGACGAGAATGAGAGGGGGGTAAAGGTTGTAAACCTTGAATCTGCCAGCCAAGAAGAACGGATAACGGCTCGAATAGTTCGAATAGCGTACTACCTAAGAAATGTCATCGAGATCGGTCTCTGCCCTCCTTCTAAATACCTTGGTATTCACGACTACGGCAGGGAGCATACACGCCACAACACCTCCGGGCTGTCGATCAATCCCGAGAGACCCCCCCTGGCCAACACCAGAGCAGTGGGACCTCCTGAATCAAATGGTAGGCGAAAATCTCATTGCTTTTGTCCTATACCTGATATAGGTGTCGGTTCAAGTTATCAAGACGTGGCGCGCGTAACCTGATCGGTGATAACCGATTTGTTTTTGATGCCACCAGGGGCTGGCAGCGAACAAGATGTAGGCCACGGCTATAATGCTAAGTAATAATCTGAAAAGATATTCTCATCTATTAGCTCTCGGACATTTGTCAATGCCGTATAAGGGTTTGGTAAGAGATATGTTTGCTGTGAAGAGCATCTTTGGATGAGCACGGTGAAATCACGAGATGTAGAGGAGAAGAAGTGGCGTTGTGGTGAAAATAAGGAAATGATGGTTGATGTAGAGCCGCTACCTTACCTGCAAGACCGAAACTAGATATATATGGAAGGCACATTAGGTACCATATATTGATGCTGCTGTGCGAATATAGGATGGATTTGACATAAAGTTGTAAAGGTGTAAGTCGATCAGGGGCGCCGAAGGGTATCACGTGACCTAACAACCCCTGTATCCCCCTTTTATATATTTACCTTAGGTTCATTCTCCTCGTAATATTATTAGTTAAAGGAGGTTTCGATAGAATTATAAATTAAGTTTTTCACTTAAGGAATTCCTTATGGGGCCTGAAACATTTATGAGCATGCGAAGCTTTTCTTTTGTTGATCATATGTTGTAAGGAAAGTCTCGACTCAATGGGAGTCTTGTCGTCCGTTCTACTTCTCTCCCCGGTCTTCTGGAGCTACTATCTATTCTACAAGACTCTCAAACCCTACCCCAATGCTTAAGCGACTATCATTAAGCTAAACGATTATCATTTGCTGAGGTCGAGTAAAACCTGCAGCGTAGTCTTAGTCCGTGGCGATGTGCGAGTCTATCAGTAGAACCATGTACGTTCTGGAAAACTCGACATCAACGTAAATCGGCGTATTATCTCGTTAAGCGGAACCATATCTAGATCGATGATATATTTTTTAGGACTGTAGTTCGGAGACGCATGGATGAAGAACTCCACAAGGTTGGCTATGCGTCGGGGACCGTCTTCCTCTAAGTGGTCGTGGGCGAGACAGTGGTCACTTAGATGGGCATAGACAAGGGAGAAGAAGTCTCGCACTTCACTCTTCTTGAGTGGGCCATCTTTGAACTTGGGATATAAGAGCTCACACGTGGCGAAGATGCGGTATAAATTAGTCGCTATGGTAAGCCTCGGAGTCGTCTGCCAGGTTCCTTCAGAGAGAAGCACTATAAAGATAGGTGTCAGAGTAAGACTCTTAGACCAGGCTACCTAAACAACCAACACACAACCAGCAAACAACCATGGCAAGTAGTACATACAGGCGTTGAAAGCAACCAAGTCACAATGATCCAAGGGCCATACGCTGCCAAAGTCCATCGTAGGAAACCAGGTATATGCTTCCTCATTTGTTCTAGGTTGAGATTCGTCAGAGAGCGAATGGATGAAATAGGTGGCAGGCATTTCGTAATTAGAATCCATTTTGATCCGTTGTTGCCTTGCTGAGAAGCTAGAGTTATTATTGAAGAGGTCCTGGAAGTTATTGATAATATGAGAACTCAGAAAACGTCCGCATTCGCGACTCAGTTAGGTGTAAGAGCAACTTAATTAAGGGGATAATAGAGAGTATTAATATTCCTTTAAAGTATGGAAAGTGGTTTGTACTCAGTAGAGGCTGAGTTGGCAATGAAGAGGGCGTAAAGAAACAGGGCTGTGTTATGTTGGTCCTAGGACAACAACATTCATTAGGGATGTACATTGTAGTGCGGGACGGGATTTTGATATCACCCGAATGTGCACAAATGAATGCATTTAGGAAGAAAGTAAGAATGATTGTTTTTATGTAGGTACATATTTATTATTAGCACATTACTACTACATAACTGCGGCAACCAAGTTGGTACTTATTGTACATTCTTGCACATTCACATCTTATCCTTGGTAGCCTTCCAAATTATCCAGCTTCTCCATACTGGCTCAAATATCGTTACACAAACCATCCTGGTATATTATTATCCACGTGCTAAGTGTAATATCTACCTAGAATGGATCATAATTGCACTATTTTGATTAAAAAATATTGTACAAAACTTGAAGATCAGATAGCACTGTTAGAACCTCTGTATGATACCCCTAGGTTGAAAAGAGCCATTTTCCACTTCATATTCTAGAGTTAGTGTGTGATATATGTCCTCTGATAGATAGGGCGAGACCTCTTCGAATAAATGTATTAAAACTACCCAAAAGTTTAACGTAACCCCTTACTGGCTCGAGGAGGGCTAGCGTTCTGTATGCCTTAGGTAGGTACCTAGGTAGTAAGGCTTTTGATATGAACAAAGGTAGATTTCTCCTGTACCGTTATTAGTAGAAATGGAGAAGGCTATGCTTCTCCTATTATACTTGCTGTCTCTCGAAAAGATACTTGTGGCATCTTTCGAGAGGACAGACGACCCGTCGTAACATTTCTCGTCTCAAATCTTCGGGCGGGATAATACGGCACCCATAAAGACACCATTTAACTGCCTCATTAAAATCAGACCCTGCCTCGTCTTTCACCTTATTGCTCCATTGCCGGGCAGCAGCAGCATCAAATGCATACTTTTGCATTTCAGTGAGTCCATGAAGTCCATACGCCTGACGAAATTTCTGTTCTTCAAGAAGTTGACCAAAGCATAGCTCTAAGAGGACTATGCCCAGAAGCTCCAAAGACCGGTATGCCTTTTCAACTCTCTCATTACCAGTTATGGCCAGCGAAGATTTTTGTTGGGGTTCCTTACCCTTAGCCGGAGCGGAGGCTATGAGTTCGCGTTCCAGACAAGGTTGATCTAGGAAGCCCACACCGGAGTTCTCATCGGCGATGAAAACGATATCTGTTTTTTCCAGGACTCTGGAAGCCATGGCGTCTCATGTAACTGGACAAAAGAAGATGCTAAGATAAGCGAAAGAACGTATCGTTGCCGCCGGCTGGGCGTTGGTACCGCCCCCCTACGGAGGATCTCGTCTATGGTCATACTTTTGAGTTTCTCTCTTTGACGTTGTGATTCCTTATATACGTAGTACGCGCCGTTTTGACTAGCAAGATATCCATAACACTCGCCGTTCTCGTGCTTGAGCGAAGTACAGATACAGGAGATCAGCTTGGTACGGCTAAACTTGGCTATTCTAACAATTGTAATTTGTGACATACAGAATGCCGTGGCTTTGTCCATTTGTAAGACATCTTTCGATAATGTGAATCAGAAACAGTGCGGTTGAATTCGGTAGTCGGAGCGTCGAACCTCGGAGTTGAATTGGCACCGTGACCCGCAACTTGGGGTTAAGTATATCCGGGGACGTGGGGTACGGTGGGGGAGATAATCGGCCCCTGCCCTGTAGGTGCTCCCCTGTGGGGTTATCTTAGACAGGGTGGTCGTGCCGAAGTTGGCCCATAGGTAGGTACATGTACCTAGGTAAACTTGGAAGTTGCATGCTTAAGTCTGAAGCTTCAACGTCACGATCAGAAGCTGCGTCTACCGGGAAAGGCAGGAATATTAGTAACCCGGTAATCGACAGAAAAGGCCATCCGGGTCCTCCGAGCTTCCGACTGCGGCAATAGCCGTAAATCTCGGGAGACACAAGGCCCAAATCGACGCTTTTCACTTACTTACTCTTACTAACACCACTTTCCCCCCTGTCTAGTGAGACTAACATATGCATTACGCTGAGTATGAAAACGGAAAAAGTATACCCGCCGCCTTCAACCTAAGTGGCTTAGGTTTTATCATATCTGGGTATGAATGATATTATGACATCATCTAACATTTCTGACGGCCTTGACTTTTGTATGCCGTGTCCACTTGTATCCACCTATACCCACCTTGTTCCTACCAGACATATTCTTATTCAAGAATTATAAGAGACTAGATAACCTTGGTAGTGTTTCTACTTCTCCTCTAACTTCATCCCATTATTTAGAGCTTCTCGGCCTCTTGTCCTAATACACATTAAACATCTAACACACTACACCGTAAACATGCCTCAGCCAATCCCCAAGTCGGACAGCTTAATCGACCTCTTCAGCCTCAAGGGCAAGGTCATCGTTATTACCGGTGCTTCTGGCCCTCGAGGAATGGGCATCGAGGCCGCTCGTGGCTGCGCTGAGATGGGCGCTGACCTTGCTATCACATACTCCTCGCGCAAGGAGGGAGCCGAGAAGAACGCGGATGAGTTAACGAAGACCTATGGCGTCAAAGTCAAGGCTTACAAGTGCGACATAGCTGAATTCGCCAACTGCGAGCAGCTCGTCCGTGACGTCGTGAAGGACTTCGGCCATATCGACGGCTTTATCGCTAATGCTGGTGCTACTGCTGATGGCGGCGTCATTGATGCCTCGAGAGAGGATTGGGACAAGGTCATTCAGGTCGACCTGAACGGCACAGCATATTGCGCTAAGGCCGTCGGTCCTCACTTCAAGAAGCAGGGCCACGGCTCCTTCATCATCACCGCCTCCATGTCCGGCCACATCGCCAACTACCCTCAGGAGCAGACCTCCTACAACGTTGCCAAGGCCGGCTGCATCCACATGGCCCGCTCTCTGGCTAACGAATGGCGCGACTTCGCTCGGGTCAACTCCATATCGCCCGGGTACATCGATACCGGCCTGTCGGACTTCATCGAGAAGAAGACGCAGGAGTTGTGGTACTCTATGGTTCCCATGGGCCGTCCTGGGCTGGCGAAGGAGTTGAAGGCGGCCTATGTGTACTTGATTAGCGACGCTAGCACGTACACGACCGGCGCTGATATTGTTATTGATGGTGGATATACTTGCCGATAAATGTAAGAGAGTGTCAAATTTCTACATAGATTGATACCGCGAGCATAGACGTGGCGTCCGGAGTCGATCAATCACATTATTTATTACCTTTTATAGAAATAACAGGTAATAATTCCGTGAAGCTTTATATGGCCTTCGGAATATTTTCTCTGTTGTTTCACGTGGTGTATACCTAGATACAGGTGAAGGACGTCACAGGTATTAAAAGTAAAACATCAATAAACGTCGGTTCCAATGCAATTACCGGTAGAAACGTCCACTTTATGGTATGTTACATTAAAGGTAAGAGAGCGTAGCTCGTTTCTAATTAGTGAAAGAGGTCCAAGGAAAAGCATGGAAAATTTATACTTTTGAGATGCAATAGTTAGGTAGCCCTAAGAACCGCCACTGGTGGGTTGGGACCGGTTAGGCTGGTGCTGCTAAGATTCTAGATGAGGCCGATGAGGCACCTAGGACAAAGGATATGTACTTTCAGGAGGTGGTAGCCTCAGGTTTCCGTCATTTAGGTTTGGAATTTCCCGCCGAACAACTTCGTTTGTTCCATACCTCCTAGATCCACTTCGTGATAAATCTTCGTCTTTGAGCGTCTATGATTTTCTTTCCTATAACTTCCCTTTCTAAACCTCGGTAGTTAGAAATCTCGATCGTATTGTATCTTCAATCTTAGTATGAACCATATTCTAGATAGCCTCTTCTTGTCGGGATACAGGGGTTAGTGATAGTTAGATGACGTAGTATGAGTTTACACTACCCACCGGCTAGCTACAGGATAGGAATATATATAGGGCACTGAAATTCCCTCTGATTTATATAGAAGCTGGCGTTAAAATATATTTCAATTAGTATATTACATGCTTGGGCTATATACCAGCTACGTATCTGTCGCTCTGTGGGTAATATAACATACCAAGGGTGATATCTGACACTTCTCTTCAAGAAAGCAGCAGGGTATCGATTAATACACTAATTTCATCAAAGCAAAATGATGAACTTGGATGGCATATACCACTGCAGCCTCCAGAATAACGCAATTGAGGTGAAATTTGTACCTCACGCCGATAGTCCGTTCCATCCCCAATGCCTTCGCATCACGTTCCATCGGACCATTCGCGTCCCCGACAATCGTAAGACAGTCAAACTACCACCCGATCTAGGCACTTTCCCTCTATTTGGAATCCGTGATTATGCCCATAAGCTTCCCCCAAATATGGTAGCTAAGGGCGGCTTGTTCCTGTCTATGTACCAGAAAGAAGCTATGTGGATTGATTTCAAAGCGGATTGGCCTTTCATGATAAAAATCTACGCTGGTGGCGTCAATGTCGTCTCCGGCGAACATGCCGCAGAGGATAGTGGGACCAAAGATCGCCGTCGACGGGCACTCTGGGGCACGATTCAAGACTATGTTGTGGCCCCTAAACAGCTTTGGCTCGACGGTATTGCCACGTCTCCCGGTGTTGTAAGACAGTTTGTCGCCATGCCAATGGGACAAGGCTACAGTGTCGAGGCACAGCTTACTGGGGAAGATACCATCGGCGGCCTACAATTTGAGATCACGCCATCGGCTCCCAGAAACGTCATAAAGCTATTCGTTCAGATACTCCATGGCAGATCGTTTCCGATCATGTGTTCGCCCCCATATACGATCAGTGCTATTAAGAATTCGATATACAATATAGAGGGAACCCCGCCTGACGACCAATATATTATTTTTGGTGGAACAACGCGTGATGACCGTACGTCAACTCGTTACTACCTATCTAAGGGTTCGTGCTAACATCTATATAGACGAAACACTTGTTGGGTGCGGTATTCAACCGGTAAGTAATACCTTTATACATCTTTAGTAGTAAGACCTACGGCATGAATGCGATTCAAGGCACGCAAGTTTGAATGCATTTAACTCTAGTTTTAGAATTCCGTGGTTTATATGACGCCAAATGTCCGTGGCGGCGGTCCAAACCCTCATGCCACGCCTATGCGTTTTCTTTCTAAGCGTTTTCGCTCTATGGCCATCGCGGCTGGAGGTAAAATTGTTCAGGGCATTGAAAAGGACGACCAAGACAATTGTTGCTGGGTCGAGCACATGACGATGACGATCCCGGTGCAGATACTTAACAGCGCCGGCTTCCGATCTGTCATGGGGAGAGACCCGCCGCCCTCTCCCGTTAGCGCAGAGACTTATGCTGCCGAGGGGCTTCCGTTTTTCGACCTGCCCGAGGAGCCCAGTACTATTGCCGGGAACTTCGACGCGGTCAAAAGCGTCAATGAAATGGACCAATCACACGGCATCGCTACAACTAGCGACGCATCGATAAACCCATGCCTCATCAGCCTCAACAAGCGTGGGAGGCAGATCACGGTCCCGAACCGTCATATTCTTCAAGTACGTGACCCGAACGCCTTGTTGGATCCGGCGGGTCCGCTTCGTCCTTTTCGTACTGTCGCCGAGCTGGAATATGAACGATATGAAGGGATTCCCTTGTCGGACTTGCTCCCGTAATATATGTCACGGTAGTAACCAGCTGAGCGTCTATATAAGCGATCTACTCAAGCTCGTTACACTCGCTCGTTTTACTCCTTTTAATACAACCTACTATATTCCAACTAGATCTAGGCACCACATAACTAAGCACACTAAATACGTGATAATATACAAGCTTCGTATTGTCTAGTAGCGGTGATATTATTGCTAGTACGGATTACAAGGGCCAAAATCCATTGTGCTACCTCGGCGCCAGCCCTATGGAAGGCTTACGGATTTAGCATCCATTTAAATTAGTTACACGGCGTTATCGCCGAGAATATCGGTGATTGGGATACCCCTGATAGAATCGATGTCACACCCCCTTGCCCCCCATCTTAACATTGGAGAAAGCTTGTCTTCCTACGTAAGTTTCTCAAGGGACTTGAATACATAGTTTAGGTAGATTCCGCAGTCCATAACTCATACTTGGGGGGTTAACTTTCGTCATCGTGATGATCAGCTTAGCCAAGAAATGATATCTGATTTACATGCTCTAGTTTTAGTTTCGGTGAAAGATATTGAGCTTTACATTGTAGTACCTAAGTTACTTGGACCCCTTTCGTAGAAGTACAACCCCCACTCCTGACGTTTATCTTATCTGACCCCGGCTTCAGCCCTTGTCTTCAGGTCGTCTTGGCGGAGATGTAGGTTGCTTTTGCGAGGGCCTAAAAATCCTATCGGCTCTTCCCGCTGGTCCGGGCCACCACCACTTGTGTCATAATCCAGATAGAAGGCTCCGTTTACCGTCAATTGGTTGAATCCCGTGTCAATCGACGGTTATGGTTTGCGGGTGGTCTAATGGGAACCCTGGCTTCACGTGAGAGCTGGCCCTTTGATGGAACCTCATTTCCAACATTGCCTTGCACCTGGTTCTCTTACACCATGTGCAGTTCGCCTGCTTACCTGCTTAATAATTTTAATAATTTCGGGTCGTAAGTTATCAGCAGGCTGGGGTTTGGGATGCAGCTCAGCTTGCTGGGGAGTATGCAAAGTGATAGGCCCGAATCAAGGGTTAAGAGTAACATTTTCTTTTAATTCCAGATAGTTATATACATACCTGGGTATGCATTCTATATTATTTCCTTTCTTGTTACTCTACTCTACCACACGTTATGGATACGATACCTTCATAGCTTTTTTAGCAGTGTGGACTCGCCGTCAAATACTTGAGAGTAGCATGAGATAACGAGGAGATAGATAGCTTATCTCTAGCTCGGGCACGGTGGATAAGACAAGACTGACATAAAACAAGACTAATTCCTAGTCCGCAAGAGGCGATTCCGGTGGAGCTCAACGGGTTTTTTGGTCTTAAACATATCGCTACAGTCTGATCCGATATACCTCCCTCGAGACTCAATCAATTCATCCGGCTTTTTTCTGGACCGGGCCGGCTAGATATTGTTACTTCGGCCTTGAGTCTACGGCCCTACCGAAACCGCCATTTCTTATTGCTCGATTGCAAACGACACTCCGAATATGTCCGACTCAAATATTAAGGCGCAGGACGGCGTGGCCGAGACCGCGACGGATCCGACGTTCGTTGTAGATGAGAAGAAGCTCTTGCGCAAGCTTGATTTACACATTATACCTCTTGTTATGCTACTTTGTGAGTGATATAATGCCTTTATTGAACCTTCCATCCTTGGGACTGTTTGGGTTATTGTTATTCGCTATTATGAAATTTGTAGCAACTAATGTCAAATTGTACAGATACTTTTAGTTTCTTGGACCGGTATATACCCCGCCAATCATCCATCTAGTAGGTAGGAATTGGTTTCTAACTGGCTCTAGTGTAAACATTGGTAATGCGCGTCTTTACAGTATGGAGACAGATCTTGGGCTGGTAGGGAATCAGTTCCAAGTAGCTGTCTCTATCTTCTTCGTCACGTGTTAGTCACCCTTCTTTAAAGTGAAAGTTACAATATCTTGAGATATAGAGGGCTTTGAGTCCGTTCAGCTCTAACTTTTCGAGGCGCGTAGACCTATTCTTTGAAGTACCTTCAAATTTGGTGCTGAAACCCTTGACGCCTTCTCGATATATCGCCTTCATCGCTTTCGGCTGGGGAATTATTGCGACGTGTACGGGGTTTGTTCACAGTTATGGTGCACTCATTGCCGTGCGTGTGATTCTTGGTGTTGTCGAGGCTGGGCTCTTCCCGGGGCTAAACGTCTATCTGACGTTCTTCTACACGAAGCAAGAGCTTGCTCTTCGTGTTGGTTACCTATTCGTTAGCGCCGCTATTGCAGGTGCTTTGGGCGGATTGCTAGCTTATGGCATTGGCCAGATGGATGGAATTTCTGGATATAAGGGGTGGCGATGGATCTTTATCATCGAGGGTCTCCCGAGTATCGTCCTAGGCGTCGTTGCCTTCTTTTTCCTCCCCAACGATATCGACCATGCCTACTTCTTGACCCCCGAGGAGAAGAAACTAGCGAACGAGCGACACTTTCGCCACTATGGGTTCACCGAGAGCGCGCAAAAGTTTAGCAAAAAAGATATGTTGGCTGCATTTAAGGATTGGAAGGTTTGGATGTTCTGTTTGGCCCAGTTCGGCGTAGACACGTTGCTATACGGTAAGCTTTGTGGTCTTAAAACTTATAACATCTATAAGAGTAACACTCACATCTTTAATTTAGGCTATTCTACGTTCTTACCAACGATTATCCGCGGTTTGGGACAGTGGTCGGCTGCGGAGATCCAGTTGCTCACTATCCCGTGTTATTTCGTTGGTGCTGTGACTTACATGGGAATCGCATTTTTGTCGGATCGAATGCAGATGCGCGGCCTCTTCACTGTGGCTTTTGGTGCTGTTAGCGTGGTTGGATATGGCGTTCTGCTCTCGAACTCATCAGCGGGAGTACACTACTTTGGGTATGACTGGTTATCAAGTCGGCTTAGAGATATAACTAACAATCTCCAAGTTGCTTCCTAGTCGCCACTGGGCTTTATGTTACTGTTGGTTTACCACTGGCTTGGGTTAGTGCTCAGTGTCGATTCGGATTATATTTCGGATTGCTAACAACTTGAATCTAGCTACCAAGCAATACGCCGCGATATGGCAAGCGCACGACAGCCAATGGAATGCAACTCACTTCGGGTAATGCTGCTGGTATCATGTCATCATTTATCTAGTAAGTCATTAGTAATTGCTTGCAGTATATTAACGTTACTCAGTGCTTAACAATTCTCTAGTCCTACCGCCGATGGACCGCGCTACATCGTGGGAAACGCCGTCTCTTTATCTTTAGTAGGTATGGCCGCGTGCCTTTATGGATTCTTGTGGTATTGGTTCGCTAGAGAGAACAAGAAGCGTGGCGAGGGACCTCTTACTCCGGCACATGAGAACTTATCTGAAGATGAACTCGCCGAACTAGGTGATGAAAGTCCGAGATATAAGTATACTATTTGAGATAACTTGACTGAAATATAATTTAAGTGCCTGGATTTGAAATTGAGAAATATTTCTATAAAGTGGCTTTAGAGTTGTCACTCGATCCTTAAAGTGTTCTACAGGCTCGGGATTTCGAGGCGCATCATGCCAATGTTGATTCAAAAACGATAGAATGTATCCTGCATAAGAGACTAGTGAAACAATTTAAACTCTATTCAACTTAATTTGCATGTACGAATACATACAACCTATTGAAGTGTTTCAAGTGACTAGTACAAAGTTTGCTACAAATATAAGAGGCAAGCACTGACCACCTCACTCTTGCTTTCAGAGCTACCCACTTTTCGCGATTAGAAGGCGCGTCAAGCTTCAGTTAATTGATTTAGGGCGCGTCAGTTTCGCATTTCTCGTGACATCACTCACTCTAATCTTCCTCACCACTTCATCTTTTTCCACGCATAACAAATCACCGGTTTACCTTCATTTCTTTTTAGTTTCCAATCGTTCTCACTACTACTCACACTAGGCTGCTTCAGAAATACCTTAATCATGGGTATTAAAGGCCTATTCCCCATCATCAAAGATGAGGCTCCTGCTGCCATTAAAGAGGGTGACATCAAAAGTCAATTCGGTCGCAAAGTTGCTATAGTGAGTACTTCCCAAGACAAAGTATCTAAATGTTGGCATGCTAATCTTAAAATGACAGGATGCGTATGTGTAACCTCATTTTCATCTAATACGGGAAGCAGAAACTAATTCACAACCAGTTCCATGAGCATCTACAGCTTCCTAATCGCGGTCCGCTCCGACGGCCAGCAACTGACGAACGAGTCGGGCGATACCACCTCCCACCTCATGGGCATGTTCTATCGAACTCTACGAATGGTCGATAACGGCATCAAGCCTCTCTATGTATTCGATGGCGCACCCCCCAAACTAAAGTCGGGCGAACTTGCTCGCCGTTTCCAGCGTAAGGCCGAGGCTAAAGAAGGACTCGAAGAGGCCAAGGAAACTGGTACAGCCGAAGATGTGGAAAAGTTCTCTCGCCGAACAGTCCGAGTCACCAAGGAGCACAATGCGGAGTGCCAGCAGTTGTTGAAGTTCATGGGTATACCCTACATTATTGCACCAACTGAAGCCGAAGCACAATGCGCCGCCCTTGCTAGAGCTGGAAAAGTTTTCGCAGCAGCCAGCGAGGATATGGACACTTTATGCTTCGATAGCCCAGTCTTACTACGTCACCTGACCTTCAGTGAGCAGAGAAAAGAGCCGATCCAGGAGATTTACGTTGATAAGGTCCTCGAGGGGTTGAATATGGACCGCAAACAAGTCCGTCAAGCCTTTCCTTCAATCACATCCACATGCCAGACAAAGTACTAATCGAAACAGTTCGTCGATTTCTGCATTTTACTTGGCTGTGACTATCTAGATCCTATTCCCAAGGTCGGACCTAGCACTGCTTTGAAGCTGATACGCCAGTACGGTACACTTGAGAAAGTGGTTGAATACATCAAGAGTGACTCCAAGTATACACTACCTGAAGATTGGCCCTTTGAGGATGCGCGAGCTTTGTTCTTTGAACCGGACGTTCGCAAGGCAGATGATCCCCTTTGCGACTTCAAATGGGATAAGCCAGATATTGAAGGACTGGTCAAGTTTCTGGTGACCGACAAAGGTTTTAACGAAGACAGAGTCCGCGCAGGCGGTGCACGATTAGAAAAAGCCACCAAGAGTTCACAACAGGCTCGGCTAGAGGGCTTTTTCAAGGTGATCCCTAAAACAGATGAGGAAAAGGCTGTTCACAAGCGAAAACTCGAGGAGCAGAACGAAGCTAAAAAGAAGAAGCTGAAGGAAGAAAAGAAAGAGAAGGCTAAAGCTAAGGCGAAGCCTCGCGGTGGTGCGTAGTGATTTAGTCACTTTGGGACTATAGTAAGCGCACTATCTTCGGAGCTGGTTCAGTCGAGCAATTTGTGTTTATCATCTGGGTGGGGATTGTGCTTGAAAACTGGCGTCGTCGGCTTTGCAGGCTTTGCAAAAACCGGAGTTTACGGTAATGAACGGGCGAGAGTTGATACCAACAGCTATGAAAATACTGGTGCTTTAGAACTTGCTAATGAGGAACGTTAAGTACTACTAGTATTTTAATGAAGCTAGATGAGTTGATCATTGCTCTCAATTAATTCGTCTTTACGATCAAGGCAATCGGATGAATTTGTTGTGAATCGCTAACCGATGTGGATTCCGATCGGGTCCGGAAGGAAAACTGGGACCCGGGATCTTGACCGATATTGCCCGACCCATAAGTCTATCATAGGTTATTACCAGGTGCTGACATAACAGTTTTCTGGAAACTAAAAATGTCTCTAAAAAGGAGTAAGTTCAAAGACAAGGTCACATTATCACGAAGTATTCTGTAGAAATATGACAGATTACATAAATAGGTAGTTTATAGAAGTAAACTAATTTTACCATGTAAACGATACTTCCAATGTGGCTTGACGCAAACAGCAAGGCCGAAAGGCCGACAACATGCTGACCCACCTACGCAGAACCGTTGCGTTTAATTGGTTAATTCTTCTGATTTAACAATGTATTCTAGTGCACGTTCATTTCTTCGTCGCGTCCATGCGCGGCTATTTCGCAAACGGAAAAGATGTCTGAGATGGCCTCATTCCAGTGTGATACTTCCTTCTAGTTTAGCACGATGTTCAATACTATCTAAATCCGTTTCCTTAGTTCCCGTACCCTTCGCCCCGTTTTATACACTATTAGATAGGGCACTTTGCTTTTATTTCCACAAGTTTAACTTACTTCAAGTCTTCGCGGCTTCCCGCACTGGCAAACTTATCGGAAAATCTAGGTAGTTACCTAATCTTATACCATTTATTAGACATGTATAGCGGCTATTGGAATGTTGACCCTTTATCCTAATTATTCCTATTTCAGCAGAATTACATGAAAACTTGTCCCCTACTTCTGACACTAATACGTTTGTCCCCTTTCCCTTTGGTACAATTTCATTTACATCGTCATCCGGTATAATGACATTGTAAATGGATCTCGTTCGATATTTAAGGTTACGGATTGTGCTGGTAGGGTACGGACTCTACCGGTTAGGGCAAGAATGGATATATACGAGCAGGACCTTTTCAGTTGGCAGTGCCTCCCAGTTCCTGACCAGCCCGCTGATTCAATTTCAACGCCGCCTTTATACCATGCGGTAATCTCAAGCATCGAGAAAGATGACGCAAATGATTTGAGAGACGACCCGTCTAATACACACAATCATGTATCTGGATCAGATGAGATCGACAATAATTATCCATACCAACAATTGCAGGCTGGTACTACGAGGTTAGATACGTCCTCCAGCGAGCTGGAGGCAAATCCTTACGAAGGCTGGGAAACAGCTCCGGATCTACCAATCACAAACGCGCCTAGAGAGAGACCTATTGCCGTAAAAATTCCCCAGTCGACCCTAACCCAACCAAAATCTCTTTTCCAAGGTTATATTCCACCTGCCACCCAGATTAAGGAAGCAGACGCGTTGTCAATACTATTTGAAACTATAAAGGCTCGACAGTCTCTTGAAGACTATGTCGAGTTCGATCTGCATGATTTTTCTATATATCTAGACTCCGATCTTTACCCTCATGAGCTAAGGTCTCTGCAACATCTCGCAACTCGCCAATTTTCTGATCATTTCTATTTTGACGGAGTCCTTGGATGTGGCGAACAACGTTTTTTTCTTAAGAAGATACCCTTCCGACAACTCCCCATTGGGAATTACGGCAACGAGGAACATACCGTGGGCGACCAAATCTGGATACGCTCGGAATATAATGAAAAGAGGAACCACGAAATTTATTACAAGTTGAGAGCCCCGTCAAGCGAGTACATAAGGTTCCACGAGCCATTCCTCTGGATCGTTGACCTTACCAAGCATGTGCTTGACTATTGCGACTATTTGGAGGGGAATGGCCGCCGGGCTGTTTTGTATGACTTTAAATCTGACTTCAGCATATGGGCTCTGCAGAACCATAGGAAGTCGGCAGCATTTAAACGGTGGCATTCCGCTAACCGGAGTAGCGACTTTCGTGGAGCCATCATCGCCAATGTGGAATTTATCTGGAAAGAAGCTCATGGTCTAGATTCGAAAATTGTTTCGTGGCATGGATTTTGGGCTGAGATCAAAACATTAAACCGGTATAAGCCGAATCTCGAGATAGGCCAAGCAATATCTGACGATAGTAATATGATAGACCGCAGACCTCCAAAGCTGAGAAAAAACGGCCCAGTATCTCCGACAATTGTGACACCGTACGTCAATGATCTTTTCTCCCATATGATATTTGGGAACGTGCTTAAGCAAGTAAGCCCATCGACGTCAATTGAGAGAAAGCGAGCAGCTTTCGTGCAGAACAGTCGTCCAAACGAGAACACGAGCCCGCCTGCGGTCAAGCGGAACGCGTATGATCATGACTCATTTATTGCTTCGATTAGGGAGGGAGATGTCATATCTACCAAGCCAGATGATGAGAACACTGATACAGAATGGAAGCAACAAAAATCAAAACATTGCCAGGGGGAACATTTGTGGTTTGGTCTAGTGCAGAAAATCCACCGATCGCCCAAAGGGAGGTGTTCTTTTGATGTAATCTGGCTGTATCAACCGATCGACACCCCCTGCGGCATCATGAAGTATCCCTGGAGCAATGAGCTCTTCTTATCAAACAATTGCACGTGTCATCACGGTACAGCAAGGGTAAAAGCTGATCAGATTCTCTCTACGCATGGCGTCGAATGGTTTGGGAATCCCTCTACAACGGCGGAGTTCTTCGTTCGTCAGACCTATCTCTCTGATGATTGCCGATGGACTACTCTGAAGAGAGAACACCTTACGTGTGAGGAGGACAGGTTTCATAAAAAGACATCTTACAATATTGGAGATGCAGTCCTCGTTGAAACCGACCCGAAAGCACTGCATCTAGAGACATTCATCGTGGAAGGATTCTTCGACGAGGGCAAGAAGCATTACGTTAGATTAAGAAGACTTCTACGGAGGAGAGATGTCGATAAAGTAGCTTCTAACTCGCCCCCTAATGAACTCGTTTACACGAACCAACTTGTGGAGATTTCTTCTCGCAGAATCTTTCGACATTGTCTAGTCAGGGCATTCCGGTCTGGGGAAAATATACCCAGACCCTATGATTTTAATGGGACTGGCGACCTCTTCTTTATGACACATCAAGAAACCGAGACCGAAGAGGGCCAATTAGCTTATGTTCCTCTCGATACGAACCTAGTGCGCGGTCTACGGATGGGGTTCGACCCCTCTCAAGGGCATATATCACAGAAACTACAAGGTCTTGATCTGTTCTGCGGCGGAGGAAATTTCGGACGCGGCCTGGAAGACGGCGGCGCCATTGAGATGCGCTGGGTTAACGACATCTGGAATGAGGCTATTCATACATATATGGCGAACTGCAAGCCCGACACATGCACCCCCTTTTTGGGTTCTGTTGATGACCTTTTACTTCAAGCAATGCAGGGTAACAATAGCAAAGTGCCTCGACCTGGAGATGTCCAGTTCATTTCGGCCGGCTCACCCTGTCCGGGCTTTTCTATACTAACCCCCGATAGGACCACGAATGACCAACGAAAGAACCAGTCGCTCGTTGCGTCTTTCGCATCTTATGTCGACTTGTACCGCCCGTACTACGGAATCCTGGAGAATGTGCCGCAAATGGTAAATTCGAGAAATTTCCGTGACACATGTGTCTTCTCCCAACTCGTCTGCGCGCTTGTCGGCTTGGGCTATCAGGTCCAAGTTATGTTCCTAGACGCGTGGTCATTTGGTGCGCCGCAGTCTCGCAGCCGGGTATTTCTTGTCTTTAGCGCCCCTGGTTTCCGAATGCCCAAAGTCCCGGCGCCATCGCATTCGCATCCACCTGGTACGCATCTAACAAAGCTTGGCGAAATGTCTTGCGGACGACCCTTCGATAGTAGGATACTCTTGTCAACGCCGTTTAAATACGTGAGTGCTAGGGAGTGCACAGCAGATTTGCCCGATATTCGAGACGCAAAACCGGATTTCTGTGTCGGCTTTCCGGACCATCGACTTTCCCTTGGCTTTACACCTCCTATCAGAAAACAATTATCCCATATTCCTATCCACCCCTGGGGCATGAACTTTAGCAAAGCCTGGCATGGTCGACCCGATATGCCTCCCGTGCTGAGGGAGTCGGACCGCCATCACCTATATCCTCCTATACCTTCAGACAGAGTAATGAGGCCGTCCAGGGGCTGGGGTCGTATTCATCCAAACGGCTTATTTGGTACTATCGCTACAAGATGCCCACCGACGGACGCTCGCATGGGCACTATAAATCACTGGCAACAAAGTCGCCCACTAACCATCCTGGAAATCAGACGCGCACAGGGGTTTCCCGATGACGACTTGATTGTTGGTCCACCAGTTACTCAATGGCGTATTGTCGGCAACAGTGTCGCGCGGCAGGTATCAGTAGCTCTTGGCCTCGCCGTCCGAGAGGCCTGGTACGGGACCCTGTTCGATGAGCCGCATATACCGCAAACCGGGATAGCTTCAGTTGAAGAAAAACCGCTGTCTATGACTGAGGATAAATCATTACTCGACTTTGTCGTAGTCAAGGACAGTTTAGAGGAGGTCAGGGAAGCCGGGATAGACTCGCCGGGCTCCACTATACCCTCCGAGGATCTTCTCCTGGCGTCTATTTCTCTTCAGAACTCTCTCCCACCAACTCCTTTAACGACGGGGTCGGGTGAGCTCTCTGATAGCGAAGGAAGTAGTCGTAAGAGACCGTCGCTGCCTGTTGAGATTCTGGCTAAGAGACAGCGGCTCTGCATTGGCTATGGAGAGGTAGTAGAGAAATCCCTCGCAATTGAGTATTTAGAATAATGTTAGTATCCTTTTTCATGGCTACTTGGCTTTAGAGACACTGTTCTACGGATTACCGAGTCGCATATAGATGTTGCTAGATCATCTTAGGAAGTTTGGAATAAATGGGGCATACCTCTACATAGAAGCATTATGATAGCCGTATATCGATCTTACAGTATATCAAAATAATTAGGATCTACAACTCTATAGAAACTGGCTTATGATAACCAATGAAAGTGATATATCGAATTTAAGCGTAATAGCATATCTTGGGAGCGGGGAGACCTATTTCACAATAGTGCTTCGTACGGTATGATCATAATATTCCCTCGTAGGAAATAATAGACATCACAATTGGCGTCCCCCCGCCATATGTCAGAGTTTATACCCTTGATGGATGTCATATATAGAGTAAATTTCAGGATAGATAGATTAAACTAGTAACGCCTGCCTTTCCACCCTCTTACGAGGGCGCTGCCCATCCCTTATATACCTTTACTATATAGATTACTATATAGATTTATGCTTATTCCTGACTAGCTCCACTTATACCTTAACAGTAGGAAGTGGCACCTCCCCCCCTTTTTTTTTGTAGGGAATGTCGACATTTTAATGTTTAATATGGGTAGGAAAGATGAGAGACAAAGGGGCAAAGAATATGAGTACACGAATATTGAACATAAGTTGATCCAAGGATAAGGACAACTGGACACTATTGTGTTATCATTAGCTCTGACTATCCCCGCCTCCGTAGGTATAGACCCCATTCCCAAAGAGAGCACTTGATAAGAATAGCATCCATTATGGCATTAGCTATCACTACTATAATAACTAATGATGATAAATAGGTACGCTTATAGTCATCGGCACGAGACTGCGGTTGCGGTGGCGATAGCCAGAACTATGGTAATTTTAGTAACTTCTAAGTGCAAAAATTGGATTTACAGCCACAACCACTATTTGAAGGGTGGTCGATACTCAAGTGTCTTCTCTGATAATGGCTTCCATTCCTGCTATTGGAGTATTTAATCTTCCAACCCCATTTCTGGCCAGCGAGTTCCACGAGTCAGGTCAGGTCAGATAATCGTATATACCTGGCTCGATACGAGTCAAGTCAGATATATTAGATTTGAGGGCTTACCCGGCCGTATCGTCGACTTGGCTTATATACCCTTATAAAGCCACACTTAGCCACATCAGCCACCTAATATATTTCACCCAAACCCCTTGCCAATAACCAATAATATTGCCCTAAAAATATTTCTATAAAATACCAAATAAAAAGATTTGGCGCTCGACTCGGATAGATATCCCTAAAAAAGGATCTATCCAGGCTAAGTCAGGCCAGGCCCAAGTCAGGTCAAGTTATTATCTGACTCGTGGAACTCGCTGTTTCTGGCGTCTGTAATGGGTAGTGTCAAGTGTTGTGCTCCGCCCATAAAAACCAGTTGCCGAGACTAGTTGACGTATATGCACCTCCAGGTTGGGTGGTACGTATAAAACAGTATAGGAAGGGGAGTTGAAAGATTACAGCCCAGGCGGGTGCTTTGCCGAATTGCCTATAGCCTGCGTTGGTGTTGATAAAAGCATATAACTGATCGATATACCAGAGTTGTTGATCCCTAGGTAGGGTTAGGAAATCAGCATGGACTTTTATTGCCAAATCCAAATCCTTTTCCAAGTCCATTACCTCCATGTTACTCTCCTCCATAATTCGGCGCCACTGGGTTAGCTGCTGGGCTCTTGTGCTCCGACGGAACTGTGGTATTCTGTGAAGCAAATGTTCGAGGTATTCCTCGGATGTAGCCGTAGGCGTTGGATACCAATCCATATTATTCGTATGATAGAAACCTTGGGGTGTTTCTTCACTAAGGGTGATAGGAAATACTGATACTTGAGTCTGTTATGCGAGGTGTGCTTTGGGGAGAGAAGAATGTTGGTTCAGGGGTAGCAAAGGAGTGTTTCCGAAAGATGATTGACGTTTTATGAATAATTCCCTCTCAGGTACCTAAGTATGATTCTAAGTGACAGATACACTTTCGTATTTTGATTCATGGTTTATTCATTCTTGAGTCATGATGTAACACCGCTGTAGCTAATTTGTGTTATATACGTTCTTACTGACTAATATTGGAACATCAACGTATCAGGGCTTATCTTCGGATGGTTATCCGCATTAAAAGTAATTCTCGTCCAGAACATAGGTGGTTTGATGAACTTGACCTTGTTAGGGGTTTGGAACAGGAGGATAGATTAGAGGGACTAAAGATCGCCTTAAAATTAACTCGGAAACAGGGCTACTGAATTAATTCGAACCGATTTATGCCTACAGCAGACGTTACTTTGTAGTTAATCTTTGGTTATGATACTTAGAGAAATGAGGGGTATTCTGTGCTGTTTTCTTTATAGGTGTTTAAATAGTCTCATAATATCTAGTGTTGATTTAAAAAATGAAATCGACAATATTTAGCATTGGAGTGACCTAACTCTCGTATCTTACGTCACTGAATGTAGTAATCAAGTCTATATGTTGAAGAGCCTCTGGTCATTACAAACACTGATATGTATAGGTTTTAGATCAACTACATGTTTGACTGAGAAGCACGAGAGCCAAGATAAGTGCATACAAGAACACAATTTTCAAACATATCTCACTCTAGCCTCCTATTTTATAAATCAACGTAAGTTATATTAAAGATAACAGATACCTAAAGACGGCATGTCTCTCATCCGACTAACCAATGCTCTTGGTAGGCCATGTTCTCAGTATCAAGATTTCCCTACGGGAGCGCTACGAAGAACCACCTATCCAAATCCAAAACTTCCGCCGACTGGAACCTTAACAGGCAATAGAGCAAAGCGTACTAATAATTGTAATAATGATGGTATTGGTGATGACTATGCTCACCACTACTAGCATCAGGCTGCGGCTGCTGATACACTGGCTGCGGTAGTTGCAACTGATCCTCTAATCGTGGCAATGGAGTTTGCGGTAGTGGATATTGTTGTATGGGTGGAAGTCGTACCGGTTGGTGTGGCAGTGGTCGCATGATCTGGTATTGAAATATATGATTTTGAAGAATCAACTCTTCTTCTTGTGTCATATCCCAGGTATAGCGTTCCTGATTTTCTGCAAACCACTCAAACCAATTGTTCGTACCTGTTTTAACGAACTGCCTACCACGAGTAGTCTGTATATATTGGGTTATGAGTGGGCAAAAGAACAACACATTCATATTGTGGTGCTCCTTGCGTCCTAGAGAATGGCGGACCTCATACATATCCCAGGCATACTGGATCTGTTCATCTTCCGATAAACTCCTAAAAATAGTCTGGCGGTTTAGGATCAATGGTAGGTCGGATTCCGGGTTGCGAGACAGTCTACATCGACGTATCTTCTCTAACTGCTCCGCTCGTGTTTGCCGGCGGAAGCGTGGCAATCTATGGAGTAGATGCATGACGTCCCTCCTGGCCTTATCACCAATACTTCCTTGAGATGCCATACTGTGCTGATGAATATTCCACCACGGGATCACCAACAGTTGATGCACCAAAGATGACGGGACAGACTGGTAGACTTTTTGATAAATATTTTGCCGACGAAACCTTTTGGGGAGGGAAAATGCGGGTTGGCTGGTGGTAAAAAAGAGTTTCTCTCTAAGCGGTAGTCCATGTTTATAAATACCTTTCCCTCAATGCCAAATCGTAAGAGCTCACCGTATCCTAAAATTGGCATTCATTCACTGGTTGCCTGACCAAGGTATTAAGTCGCTATGAAGCTTCAGGTGATTACTGTCGTAATGTCTGAAGATCCATTATCCTCTCGAATCCCGACCTGAATATCTACCGTATCTGCAGTGATTCGCGTACAAATCTTAATCTAGTGAAATAAATCATCTTGGGAATCTAGAGGGGAGGTGATTGGGGGAATGAACAAAACACCATGAATGCCTAACTTAGAGTTAAGGAGATTATAGAAATATACCTAGTATGTTCCACGAAGCGGTGTTGGAAAGCTATTATGCAAGAGTCAAAGAGGTAGGTAATGACTCCGAAGATAAACTATGAACGCTTTACTATGAAAGTCGCATCAGAAAGATGGATATATTTCCTAGTTTATATCCCCAACTAACATCGGCAGTGATTGTATGCCAATCAAAGCCTACCCCTAAAAAGGTGATTCTATTAAAACCCGGAACAACTAGTTGTAAGAGCTGCCATCAATCAATTATAGATATTTCATCTGGTATTAATCAATGTAATGTTGTGTTAGGTACCTGTTAATACGTAACAAACAGCATACTGTCAACATCAAGTACCTACCTCCTACATAATTAATCGCCCCCCTTTCTCCTTTTTTACAGGTAATGTGTCTCACATTCGGCACTTTATTGCTCGAACTTAGCATACGATCTTTACGTGGCCTTTAGGTAACACTCACAAGACGGGATTTATTTATACCTACCCTAGGTATCAGCAGTCATGGAATTTTAAACACCATTCATTCTGCCAATATTGCGCTTACATACTGTGATTCAGGCCCGGATATATACAATCATGGGCTCTAGTGAAGAGTCTACTTAGTTAAGACGATGAAGAAGTGCTTCTCCCCGAAGCCACCGCTCCAAATTCTCTGCAGTTTCTTCGTACCAAGTATGCATGATCCCGTCTTCGACATATCCCATATGCGGAGTAATAATCAAGTTGCTTCTCCCCTGAGTGCCCCATTCAGTCGACCGCCAAGGACTATCGGCAGGTAAAGGCTCAATGTCAAACGTATCCAGCCCGGCACCTCGGATGCGACCTGTCTGCAGCGCGTCGTATAAAGCCTTATCATCAATCAATGGCCCTCTCGAGGTATTGACCAACAGCGCCGACTCCTTCATCCGGGCTAACTCAGCCTTTCCGACGATCCCCCGGGAACGGTCGCTAAGGACGTAATGCAAGCTGACCACGTCCGCCGTCGCGAACAGCTCGTCCTTGCTTACGGCGGTAAAGGTCGGCGCGTCGGGATCGAGGGCGTAACCACCGTGGACCGGAAGTCCCATCTCCTCGGCCTTCCGGTTAGCCTTCTCCTGCGTCAAGTTTTCGCTCCAGCACACCACGCGCATGCCCCACGCCAAGCTGCCGATCCGTGCTACCGCGGCGCCAAGACGTCCGAGGCCAACGACACCGAGCGTCGCACCCGTTAGTCCGATCGCAAGCTGGGACTGCCAGCTTTTTGTCGGGCCTTTCATAGCCGCATCGTCGGCGGCTACATTCCGCGCGAGAGCTAGTATTAGTGCCCAGGCGTGCTGCGTTGTCGGGTGGCTGCCGCCTTTCTTAATATCGAGCTTAGGCCGCGCTGGACGGCTCGTCAGCTTACCGTCCGTGCGGCCCCTGCCGGGTGCCGCGGCAATGCTGATGCCAAGCTCGGAGGCTGTGGCTAGGTCGAACGTTTCGAACTGGGTGCCAGTCGCTAGTAGAAGTTTTAGATTGGGTAATTGCCTGAGTAGTTCTCCTGGGAATGGTGTGCGCTCTCGCATTGACGAGATGATGGTATACGGCTTTAGCCTGTCGACGATGGTCTGCCGGTCGGAGACGGTAGTCCGCGGATGGTTGAAAGAAGGAAGGCTATCATGGAAAGCGGTTACCGAGAGCTCCGACTTGGGGATATGGCTGAAATGTGGTCGGGCTATGTCTAAGTAATCGTCGAGGATAGCCATCGAGGGCGGTGGCCTTGGTTGAGTTGTCAGCCATCTCACCTGTGTACCCCGACATGGCGTTCGGATAAGTAAATTACGGTAAGCCATTCCCATTCCCTTTAATTTACTGTTAAGCATGACAACTAATTTGTTGTTTCTTCTCCTTCTTTTTTTCTATTATATTCCGATTTTCATTCCTCTTTGACTGATATAAGCACTAGGTCGAGTTGAATACTTTTATAATAATATTGTCAAATATTTACAAGAGTTGGAGACAGAGGGATAAGTTAATATTGCTTAGTCATACAGGTCTCGGTTTAAAACGAACGGAAATAAATAACTGGCCAATAAATACCTCCTTATAATCAATTGGCTGCCTTTCATTATTTTGATGTACTAATTAGCGCTCATACTTTCTATTCTCTTAACGCTATCCTCATCACATATACTTCGTCTCATGCTCATACCTTTTCTTCAGCCTTACATAAGCCTTAAGGATACAACATTAGCGTCGGTCGTGTAAGTAGGTACAGAACGGTGTGTCTATGCGGCTGTAAGCATTGACGGCGAAGGAAGTCGTGTCTTGGATAAGTAGAGCTCGAACGACTCGGTGGCTTTCATATGTCCTATATGATATTAAGCTCGTACGTTTGTCCGTGTGTCTGTGTGTCTGTGTGTCCGTGTAACTATTTGTAGCGAGTTCTAGCCTTAATAAACATAAACATTGCTTCGAGTTCTTCAGTCTCATATACACCCTCATTCTAACCCATAACAAAGGGCTGGCAGTTGAGAACTCCTCGGAATTCATTCTAAGGTTCTTAATTCACTCATTACCCATGTCTACCCGCTGGTTCGGTCTACATAGTTTCCAGTGTGCTTACGCTCGCCGGTTCTCATATTGCATTAGGTTCCGCCAGAACGAAGCTGATACCTAAGAGCTAATGCAAGGATTATATAGAAACATAAAAAGCTACCGGTCTGACGTCATTCATCGAGTCCCTTCACCGGATAGAAGGGGATAGGGGATTGGGGAGCGGCCCGCCTTTCTTTGGGGAGTATTTTCCACCCATCAGGCTTTTGGCCTTTCTAACTGATTATCAAGATTGGTCGTAAGCATATTTGTTGGGTATATACATGCTGAGCCTCCTACAGGCAGCCTCCGGCGAAATTCCTATCATCAGTTACGTCACCTTCATTGTGGCAACCGTTCTTGACTTGTGGCCTTTGCCTACTGCAAACCTATGTACGTCTCCAACTAAGAACTACATGCGGCGTCAATAGGTGAATGGGGTGTATTATTCGTACATGTATTATCATCCCAAGTGTTTGTTATAGCCTGATCATCGCCTGGGTGATAAAGCTTGAATCCACTGCGCCGCGTTGTGTTAAAGTGCGCGTCTTTTGACTTCCGCAGGATATTGATCAACAACTTGCGTAGCATTATTGCTAAACTGATGCCGTATCAGCCTTATATTTTCTTCGTTGTGTTCCTTAGGTACCTAGCCTTGTAGTATATTGGGCTTCGACTATATCATTCTCATAGAGGTTTAACCTCGTCAGTTTATCGATCATCCTGAATACTACAAGGCAAGTCGCTACTTGAACAGTATCTTTTACGAGATACATATTTCTAGCCAGAGACGACCACGTTAGCACCATACTTAATAATTACTATTTCATTGAATAATAATGAGTCTAACGCCACCCAAGGTCTACACCTGCTCATGATACTACCGTGCCAGTCAACGTTCTCTTAGCCTCATTGCCTTCTTCTCAGCTCAGCGTGTCAGTTCGAAGGAACCACTCAGATGTTCTCTCTCCTGTTGACAACCTTCTTGGTGGAAATCACCAAACTGGTCTCCAAACTCCAGCAGTCCCAGCAGAAGGCAAAACGGGAGCTTCCATCGTTGACACTACAAAAAGGCGCCCTTCAGTCGAGAACGCGGTATTGAGTGTGGGAACTCATTTCAGCGGCACCAAGACGAAAGCTGTTAATGCTGATAAGAATGAAACTTGAAAGACTACAGTCACGTGGCTAATTTTTATATCTACGCTTTATGGCTGGTGTTCATAATATAGGCATGCCCTTGGGCCAGGTCAAAGTTCTCGGCAACCACCCTAGGCACACTATTCTATCCTATCTACATATTCCACCGCATTTCACTACCCCGTTCTATTTTTTGTTCACCTTTCTTAGGTTACATGTGGCTTTGGATTTTTCTTTCTTTGGGCAATGTGACCCTTTCAATGATATGTACTACGATGATCCGATATTGACCGGCTATAGAATGTTCAAGACAGAGGTTTGCGATGTCGTGCTAAGATACGGATACCCGAAAAAGATCGTTTTTATTCGGTTTTATATTAATGCACTCGATCGTCGGTCAGTTATTAATAGATTCTGATTCTGGTATTTCGGGTCCATCAAGGGCTGCCTCAATAAATTATTCAGTATTAATTATTTCTAGATCTGCTAGTGCTTCCCATGCTACCACCGAGGCCCCAATGTCTTTTGGAATTTGTAGTGATAGAGCTGATCTGGACTAGGTTGACTTGAAGTTACAATCTCCAAATGAGGCTCTGTAACGTCGGTCGTATTACGTAGGTACGTTCATGGGATTTCCAATCAGATCTCATCTCCTTGCGCGTTAGCTGGGATACTATGGGTGGCACAGCACAAGCCCTTTCCGAATCAATACCTACCTCTATATATCATTCAGGGAAGTGGTTCGCCAGTCGCTTTACGCATAACTCGATATATAAAACGTAATCCCTACGTATGTACAGCCAAGAAACCAGGATACTAGCCCCATACTCGGCTATCTACCCTGCTACCCCAACTTTAAGTCTGGCACGGAATAGCTTATTCTGTTTGGAGGATCTTCATTTCCGAATCTGCGGGGAAGACGGAGACACGACTCCACGGGTTCGTGTATAGATATACCGAAAATACCGCAAATTGGAATGCCACGCCAATTCTCCATGGATAAGATCTGCTAACTCATAGCCCCCGAATTTAGCCTAAAGACTTTTATTCATTAACCTAGCTCTTGGGGAATGGGGTCTATAACCTCCCCAGATAAGGTCCCATTGTGCTGGGTAGGCGTCATGTATAAACACGGGGACCCCAATGTCTGCACATTTCTAGGTGTAGATCTCTGTGCATACCTAGATCGCGGTAGATTAGGTCAGGTACAGTAGAATGCGCGGACTCTGGTTTTTGGCTACTCTCAGCCTTGTGGCTGCAGAGGATGGGCTCAACGCGTGGTTACGATATGCTCGATTGCCATGTGATATCGTTAAACAGGCTGCTGTTCCTCCTAACATTGTCGCCCTTAACACTACGGAAATAAGTCCCATCTATGTCGCCGGTCGGGAATTGCAAAAAGGCATCAAAGGGATCCTTGGTAAATCACTTAACGTGACGCATGAGACAAGCGAAGGCCCTTCCATAGTCGTCGGAACCATCGCTGCCTTTAACGACTCGGGCATCTCGATCGAAACACCTGAGCTCGAGGAAGATGGCTTCTGGCTTAGTACTAAGGGCGACACGGTCGAAATCGTGAGCCAGAACGAACGCGGTGCGCTTTATGGTGCATTCGAGTATTTGTCTATGCTAGCCCAAGCGAACTTTACAGAGGTCGCTTATGCGACAAGTCCCAGCGCAGCAATCCGATGGATAAACCAATGGGACAATATGGACGGAACTATCGAGCGTGGTTACGCTGGCCCGTCTATCTTCTTCAAGGACAACGCTCTGGTCTCTAATGTAACGCGGGTCGCCGAATATGCCCGTCTCCTGGCTTCGATTCGCGTTAATGGAATTGTCATTAATAACGTCAACGCAAACGCCACGATCCTAAGTGACGCGAACATGGCGGGACTGGCTAAGATTGCAGACGCAATGAGACCATGGGGCGTTAAAATCGGGATCTCGCTCAACTTTGCGTCGCCACAGACGTTTGGTGGGTTGAATACCTTCGATCCCTTGGACAAGTCCGTCATCGCCTGGTGGACTAAAATCACGGACAAGCTTTACGAACATGTACCTGACCTGGCAGGTTTCTTAGTCAAGGCTAACTCCGAGGGCCAGCCCGGTCCACTTACGTACGATCGTACGCTCTCTGACGGTGCCAATCTGTTCGCAAAGGCTGTCAAGCCGCATGGCGGCATTATCATGTTCCGCGCTTTTGTCTATGATAATCAGCATCTTAACGAGAAGAACTGGAAAGACGACCGAGCGAACGCGGCCGTTGACTTCTTCCGCGACCTCGACGACAAATTTGACGATAACGTCGTCGTCCAAGTCAAGTATGGACCGATTGACTTCCAGGTACGGGAGCCCCCGTCACCGCTCTTCGCGCACCTAAAACAGACGGCATCGGCTATCGAACTTCAGGTTACGCAAGAGTATCTCGGCCAGCAGTGCCACTTAGTTTATCTGCCGCCTCTTTGGAAAGAGATCCTCAACTTTGACTTGCGCATCGATGGCGAGAAATCTGTCATCGGTTCTGATATCCTTTCCGGCAAGCGCTTTAATAAGAAGGGCCTCACGGGTTACGCGGCTGTCGTAAACGTCGGCCAAAATGCCACTTGGCTTGGCACACATCTCTCCATGTCTAACTTGTATGGCTATGGTCGATTGGCCTGGGACCCAACGGTTGATGAAGTGGCTATCTTGGAAGACTGGACGCGGCTAACTTTTGGCTTGGACGATACCATCCGCGAGACTATCACACGCATGTCGATGGAGTCTTGGCCGGCATATGAGAATTACACAGGCAATCTAGGAATCCAGACACTTACGGATATCACTGGACCGCATTACGGGCCGAACCCGCAATCAATGGACAACAACCCGTGGGGGCAGTGGACTCGGGCTGACGCGTTCAGCATCGGGATGGACCGTACGGTTAAGAACGGCACCGGCTACGCGGGCCAATACCCGACAGAGGTCGCCGCTATGTTCGAGGATATTGAAACGACACCGGATGACCTACTGCTGTGGTTCCATCACGTCCCTTACACGCACGTGTTAAAGAACGGCAAGACGGTCATCCAACACTTCTATGATGCGCGTATGTGAATTTCCTCTAGAGTTTCTCTTCATTTCCAAATTGTGGCCTATAGCTTCAACTAGGAATTGCTGGAGAATAAAACTCGAAAAAATCAATCAGTCACTAACTCCGTCGCAGATTACGCAGGCGCCGAGACAGCCGCCACGTTCCCCGCGCAATGGGCCAAGCTGCAAGGCCTAATCGACCAGCAGCGGTTCGACGAGATGGCGTTCCGACTAACGTACCAAGCAGGCCACGCAATCGTCTGGCGCGACGCCATCAACGAGTTCTACCACAACCTATCCGGAATCGCCGACGCGCAAGACCGCGTAGGCAAGCACCCATGGCGCGTCGAAGCCGAATCCATGACTCTGCGCGGGTACCGCGTGACAGCCGTGAACCCATTCGAAGTAGCCTCCGGTCTGCGCATCGTCCAAAGTGTCGGAAACTCAAGCTCAGCAAGCGTGTCCGCCACGCTAAACTACACGGCCGGGACGTATGATCTGGCCGTTGCTTACTACGATCTATACGAGGGCAAGGCGTCGTACGAGCTGTTTTTGAACGACAAGAGTATTGGGTCGTGGGTCGGCGATAACGAGGATAAGCTTGGGTTTACGCTGACGAGGGGCATTGACGGACACTCGGCGACGAGGATCACGTTTAAGGGCGTCGAGGTCAAAGAGGGAGATGTGGTGCGCGTCGATGCTAAGGCTAATGGACGCGAGACGGCGCCGCTGGATTATATCGCTGTCCTACCACCGGGGGTGGTAGATTGATCGCCCTGGTATTTGGCTGTAATATATTTATTGACAGTCCACTATACTTGTTATGTCAATATATAATATATGTTAGCTTTTATGTATATATAAGGACTAAGCATTGTATTATGAAATTCATTTCATCTTTCATCTCAGCTCGTGATTTGATTCATGTAAATGTTGTGGAATAGGTAGGAATTCGTCAATAGTAAACGCCACCGCATGCTTGCGACGATGCCGTGCAGCGCTGAGCTTCAATCCGGAACCAACAATGGCAGACCTGTAATAGTTCAATTGAGGAGAGCCAGCATCAATCGTTATTTCTTGAATACGGCCCGTATGCCATGGGAACTTTGGAGGTGTTAGAACTCAATATCTTAGTTAGTAGCGTTACCAACGCGACCTAGGTCACGCCTCACTCTCCACACTTTTGAGCCGATGCCACGTTTCTGGTTTCCATGTAGCACCTCTACCCACGGCACTGGTGTCGTATCTGTGGGCCCTGCCAAATCATCATTTTCAGCCTCGGAGATATCTCTAGTATCATCACCGGTGTCAATTGTCTCATCCGCATCTGCTCCGTCGTCTGCCTCTTCATGAGCCCGATAATATAGCTCTTCGGTATAAGCCCAGCTCGGCGTATCAAACTTGCCACTAATGAGTACGATTTCCCCCCCTCTCGAAGTAATTTCGTCTATTTTCTCCAGTCGTAAAGGTGTCAAAAGTTGGAGCACACCATTCTTGACGTCGATGCCACGAACAAGGGCTAAACCAAGAGAATAGGAAAGTTTAGGGTTAAGAGTAATTCCGTTCATCGTGTCGATGAATGGAATGCCTTCGGGTGTCATAACAATAACATCTCTAGCTAATGTCGAAAAAGACGAGGACATGGATTTCCGGGGTCCCTCATCAACCCTATCTATATCCATCGTATCAGAAGTCGTATCGCTGGGTAACACAGCGTGGTCATCAGGGCGTCTAAACGCTTGGACGTTTTCGACACCTACAATCGCGAGAATGGTGCCATTAACCGCATCGGCTAATAAATCCATGGGTGTTTGGTAATCATAACACATGATCCCGAATATCCCCCGCCCAGGACCTTTATAGCTGACTTGCCAAGGAGGTACAGTTGTCAGTGGCTTGTTATTCCACCGAACCCAATGACCATCAATAGCAGAGCTTTGTGGTTCTGCATGGAAGTATGACATAGTCTGCATTGAACGGAGATGTGCTGCCGTTCTCGAGGCAAGCTGAGAGGCCTGGGAAGGGAGTGTAGAAAAGGTAGTAGTCCTGCACGATTCCTGCAGCGCCTCTACTACTTCAGCTGGACCGGACTCGGACATATATAGCACTTCGGTAGGCCGTGAACTAGTGATGAGGGATGTAAGAAGGTCAAGCCCTGTCCCTTGGATCCATCCCGGGGTGTTTATGATAAGGGGGTAACGCCCTAGAGCATTCCGATAGTGCGTCATGAGATCCATTGCAGCCTCTAGATACAACTCAGGATCGGAAGCTGGAGATATGGATGCTAGCGCATGAGACCGAACGATCTGTAACTCTGGACAGGGAAGAGGGCGACAGAACGAGGGACTAAACACAGGCTCAGTTAGGAATACAAGAGCAACTTGGCCGGCGACGCAGTATTCAGGTTGTCCTGGGTCAAGGTCAAGCACAGCCACCCCGCGGTGGACTCTGCGTTTGGAGCTACTTGACTGATCCGTGATGAGTCGGTTCGCAAGTAACTTGCCAAATGTGGATTTCCCAGAAGATTTCGGCCCCGTGATCATAAATGAGCTGGGTTTCGAGCTTGAAATATCGACTAATTTAGCAATCTCCCTATTCCACTCTGGTGGGGATACTAAATCTTGCAGCATTGTTTTCTTTGGGCCATCTGCTGAAGTATATAACTATGGGCACCGTCAGCTGCATAGGTAGCTTAGTGAAATACCTCGAGTATCCTTACTATTACAAATGTTGGGTTGGATGAAATGGTGTTGTTTGACGATAGATTAGATTCATTCCAAAGCTTCCTGAACTGAGGAGCGAGCTTCCCTAAACTTCTCAGACTGGTGGCGATTGGATGAGGGAGCAGTTCTAGGCTAGCATCATCTGAGCATCTAAGGACAGGGAGCGCGTGACAATGTGGCGCATTCACCCAATGCACCCTGTCTGACATCCTCAGCATCGCACCATTGAGGGTTATCTCTCCAGATTTCACGCGTATGCCATAGCTGCCGAGAATCACCAAGCGCTGCTATCTGTGAGTTTAGGTTTCTCGAATAATGAGCAGGGGAAGCAAACCTCTCCATCAGATAGCTTTAACAGTATCCTCCCATCTTTTCGTTTTTGGTAGTTGCTTTTGGATGGCTTAAATTTAGAGAGCTGGACTGGCAATGCATTGGTCGGCTTCACCAGTATCTCATCATCAGCTATAGAAGGCGAGGGACTTCTAGATGGAACAATGAGAGAGCTAGGGAGAACGGTATTATCTGTTGAGAGAGATAAATTTCCAGGTAATGTGCCCTTCAGTCCGATACTGGGTTCGTTATCAACACTCGGCAGTGAATGAACGTTTAGGGTCTTCCTTGTCTTCTTTGGACTTCGAGTCTTGCTAGTCCCCGAAGTATCTAATGTTGATGGGACTTTGGGGACTAATATAGTCTCATCAGCTGCGTCCACGTTCGGTGATGTAGTGGCAGTTTGCTGGTTTAGAAGTCTTTTGCGAAGAGCAAAGGCGCTCATGGCTAGTGAGATATAAGCATTCATCCACTTATAAAAACCATCAATAACAACGATATAGGGATAAACACACCTGGTGGAGGTTCTGATATATTTAGCTTCCTCTTTTTATTCATAGCCATCGCGCCTCTTAGCCATTAAAGCTTGTAAGAAAATATGAGACGTTGTTGAGTTGGTATTAATTATTTGCCAGCTGATGCAAGATCAAGATGGGAGTTCCACCAAGTTAATAAAAGTTCCTCTCTCCCAGATTACCTAAGGTCATTGATCAAAGTATCCAGGTACCTATTGCCCCACATCACCCCGGCCCCGCGACTGCCCTGATAAGGAAGCGCGCCGCGTCTAGCATCAAGAGCTCCAAAAAATTTGTAGGCTCAAAGCGTGAAAGTTAGTTTATCAATTACATGTAATACTTCACCTTTTTAATATTCTCAACATCACCACTTCTTCAATTTGTACTTCTCGGGGAATATTTCTCACAGGCTTTTGAACAGGTTTACCTCAATTGACGAGCATTTTACCAGTCTACCCGAGGAATATATTTTGAACTTATATTCCTGTCGCATTTTGCACTCAGAAGCCTACACTCACACCTCCTCGTTGCCGCCCGGCACATATATTCACAATGTCGAAGCATCGCCCTCGCATCCCGATGGGATCACTCAGCGACATGGCTTCAACTGTTCGTAACAAGAAAACTGCATCCAAAACTAATCCTCTCGGATCTACTCAGCTACAAAAGAATCAAAAGCTAGCCAAGGATACCAGTAGCGATGATGACAGTAGCACCAGCAGCTCTGACGACAGCGACCGAAGTGGCAGCGATAGCGAAAATGATCTCGAGGCTGCCAAGAGCAAGTACGCTGCAAAGCAGGCAACCAAGCGCAAGGTTACTGAACCAAAAGCGAACGCTACTAAGTCAGAACCTACCAAGACTATCCCGAATGCGGGCGCATCATCATCATCTAAAGTTTCTACCAAGGCAGCAGCTTCCAAAGTTCCGGATGATTCCGATTCCGATTCCGACTCCCAGAGTTCGGATTCTAGCGACAGCCCGGCCAAGAATGGCGCGGCGGTAAAGGGAGGAAATAAAGATGAGGAGGAAGCAGAGAGTGCATCGGACAGCGAGAGTGATGATGAAGATCCTAGTGCACAGCGCACTGCTGAGGCCGAATCTTCTAGCGACGAGGCTAGCGATAGCAGTTCCGATGATGATAGCGAGGAAGCGCATGGCATGGAGATAGATAGTGACGAGGTGGCCATTTCTAGAGTTAATGGCAATGATGCTTCCGAGGTGTAAGTTCTGGAGTCATAGCATCTATCTTGGTCGACTATAAGCTAATGTTGCTCTTCTAGTTCCCGGCCTGGTTGGCTTAATAGCTCTGAATTTGTGATTCGCAAAGCTTCATCCGACAACCCGGCCAAAGAAGTTGCAGAGTTTTTTAGCAAAACCAACTTGGAAGGGAAGCAGGTGTGGTATTTTACGGCACCAGCGTCATTACCAATTACTGTGCTCAAAGACATGGAGATTGATCTGTCCAAGGCGACTCCCGGAGAAGCATTACTAAATCATAAGGGCGACGATTACGGCCTAGATCTTGAGTCTCATGCTACTAGCACACAGATCCAGTTGCTTATCCCTTCACAAGGAGGGGATAACTATACTTCTCGTAAGTTGCGCCTCCTAGTTCCCCAATTTCAAACAGTAGTTAACAATTAGAAGTGAATCGTGGAATCGACTCAACTGTGCATCTCCGTCGCATAGCTAAATTCGGACCTGGTGGCACTGTCAGTGCTACTGCCACCGAGGATTACGCACCGATACCGAAGGCTATTCGAGAGCAGCCACAGGGCCTAAGACCCCGTTTCACCCCTATTGGCGTCCCTAGCTCTGTGCCACAGGTCCAGCCCTCAGAATCTCGTCCCGTGCCCACAGCGCGGGCAGATTCTTCATCTGAATCGGACAGTGAGTCAGAGAGTGCATCCGACGAAGACTCAGCGGTATTGCCTACCCCGACCAATGCGAAGAAATCCAAGAAACCAGCTGCTGTCAATGGGAAGCTGAAGCGAAAGCAACCCGAAGGAGAAGTCAAATCAACCCCAATTCAAGAACCTCGGTCTCAGGAGAAGTCTGCAAAGAGACCTAAGACCACTAAACCTGCCCCTTCCAAGGTTTCGAGCTCCAATAATAAGGAAACGCCTGTCTCGACCCAGAGACCAAACGGTACCCCCAGCAACAAGAAGGAAAAATCAAAGTACTCGATACAGCCAACGAAACAGACTCCAGTCCCTGTACCTAAAGTTTTTAGCATGAACCGATAAGTTGGGGAGCACTGAAGTTGCTTAGCCTACATTTTTGGGGCTTGCATCGACATTTTGTCACTTGTATACATTCAGCTAACAAGTGGTGGATCTATCGGGCAGAATTTGGCTTGTGGCATTATCGCGCACACGTCGCCGCCTATGTGCGAGATAGTTTACTAGAGGTAGGGAACCCAATGAAATGTGGTTTACCACCAAAATCGGCAGGCTCAGGTGCGTTTGCGCATGGATATTCCTATAGAAAATGACATGCGGCGTCGACGGAACGTGAATTATGGTAGTGTGGTCTTATCGCTCCTTTTCTTGAGATACCACAAGCGGTTTATCCGTTAGTCTTCGTCTTTTTCCTAGCACTCCTATGGATTGGGTGCGGCTGGGCAGGCCAATATCAAAAGTACTAGGTTAGGAAGTTAGCAATGGTAATTCAACAGATTTGATGCATTCCACCACTACAGTAATGTCAATTATGGCTTGAGCTATTTTATAGAGTATCCATTTGCCGGTTCGGAATCGCTATTTACTTAGGTACATAACCTTAGGTACTCTATGTTGATGTGTTTTTTATACAGGTAATTCAATGATACTAAGTATAACTTAGTATTATAGGTACCAGCTTTGTTGTCGGGGACTCTCCAGACCCGACGAAACCAGCCCAAACAAAGCCAATCGTGACTTAATTCTTGACCATCTCATTCCTCCTCATTCCCGTCTACATTGAATATGGCTCGGAATTACCTGGTAATCACACAACGTACGGCCTCCCATTCGTGTGGCACCGTAGGCCGAGTTTACGTGCCTTGGGACGTGAAATCCTGGCGTTTGCCGTTCCTATAACTCTAACTTAATAGGCCGTCCTAACAATCTACTTATTAGTAAGCTACGCAGACATATATAAATCAATTGGACGGATCGTCATATTGTTTGTTTTTCTCAGATTGATTAGGCTAGAATTTAGTTTTCGTCTTTGTAGGAGCGAGCCATAGGCTGCTAAGAGGTAGGTACATAACCTTGTGAGACTTCATAGGTACCTATCTGCCATGTTATCAAAACTCCATTGCTACCTAATAGCCAAGATCCCTATGATCCACGCAAATCAGGTTGTCGTCATTCATTTCTTCTCATTGCATATAGCATTTCCGCTATCCATATCCCCCATCATACATGCACCTTAGTGCTGCTATCGCCATACCGAACGCCAACATTATCAAGACTGCGGACCTAGTTGTATCGAGTTAGCTCATTACTAATAGATACTGGAAATCAATGAGATAACATTAAAAGGACAAGCCGCATCAGATAGGATAGTTATGCATCAATGAAGATCTCAGCCCCGTCTTGAAACATATTTTTGACATAGGTATCATCATAACAGCTGCCAGGTGCAAAGCGAAATCAAATGGAATTGTGTAACATACCGAGAATCACAAATGTAATAAATCAGCAGTTAACTGCACTGCTTAGAGACTCCCAACCACTGCTGTTCCAAGGAGCGACGAAGATCGCTGTTTGAGCATCGGCAACCTTACCAGTTCCCGCATACGCATCGGCAAGATCTATAGCACCTAGTTCTCCCCTCGGCGGTATAGCCTTCAGTGCCACGTTCAAGGCCATGTCTGCTGGATATTCTTCCCCGCTAACTTCGGCTAATCTCGACCAACCGTGTGGGAGATGCGGGTATAACATAACGTCGTTTTGAAGCTGGGTAAGGATATCTTCCTCTGGACTGTTCTCCGATAGGGCGGCTACGGCGCGGAATACTTCTCCAATTTGGGAATGCTCTGTATCAGTAACTTTATCACTGGTGCGGAGTGTTTGAAGCTCCGAGATAACGGCGTCCAGAGACTCCTCATCTTCATCAAGTAATGCTATGATACCTAGAAGAAGCACGGATTGTACGTGGCTTAAGTCCTTCTCTATCACATCAAATAGAATGGTGCGGGCTCTTTCTCGACCGTCATCCGTACCCGTAGCCCATAGCATCTGAGCTAGGACGCAGACTGCATCCGGATTGCCGTTAGATTCACTCAGCGCCGTTTCAAAGTATGACACAGCTGCATCAATGTTCTCAGAGAAATACTCTGCTAAACCGACCGTCAAGTGTGCTGATAATCTAGCTTTTCTGCGTTGTTCAGCTGTTAGTTCGTTTGCGGACTCATCGCTGCTTAATTGCAAAGCCATTTCTCCGCAGTCAATAGCTTCTGCGTATCGAGCAGCCGAGAGATAAGATCGAGCTAGGTCCGTTTTAGCTAGGGCAAACCGCCCGAGTGACTCCGCGGACTCGGTGGCTTCGTAACTCGTCTCCAACTGTTCACACGCCTTCTCAAGAGTTTCTATTGCTCTAAGGCTGTCGTTCGTTCGCTCTTGGTATAGCGTCGATAGATGCTGATACGAAAGATCTTGAGGATTGAGACGACGTAATTGAGTGAGTGCAAATAGTGGTTGGATGAGAGACGAAACATTTAAATCCGACGGACTTGCGAGTATGTAGTCGAATAGAGACGTGGGGTATTGGCGTCTAGTTAGGAGTGAAGATGACTCTGAGATATCCATTGCATGGGTGAATAAGCTGCGAGCTTCTTTAGGATCACCGTAAAGAAGGGCGACGAAGCCTTGACCTAGCCAGGCATGGGCATAATCGGGGTCATTGGACTGTGCTCGCGTAAAGGCTTCATTAGCGAGTTGAATGTCATTCTGGAGTAGTGCAAGAGCGCCAAGATTCGACCATGTATGTGGGCTTCTTTCATTGAGGAACAGGCTCCGGACAAATGCATGCTGTGCCACGGATGGATTTATTTCGCTCGTGACAACACCTAGCGAGTTCCAGAATTCCGGATTCCCAGCCTCTAGCTCAATGGCACGTTTAAAGCACCGGACAGCAGCTTTCTGGTATCTACTGGACTGAACTCGGAGCTGCGAAGGGAGGCAAAGGTGTGCACGGTTTTCGGCCCAGCCTAAGTTGTAATATGCAACCGCTTGAGCGTGAATATCGTTGGCCGACTCATGAATTGCTCGTTTGTGGGCTAATATGGTGGCATGTAAACATCGCGTAAGATCTACCCCAAGCTGCTCATCGTCTGGAAAGATGCCTTCAGCAAAAATCACTTCTTTGCCCACGTTATCGACATCTTCCAGTATCGCGTATGCAGACTTGTGTTCTGCACCAAGGTTAAGTAGTTTCCGGATGTTGTCAGTCGGAAAGTCATGTAAACGACTCTGGACAGAAGCAAAAATCGAGCATGAATCACCAACTACCTTCCAGAAATTGAATGTGCTGGTGATCTTCGTAGGCACGGTGAGCGCAAATGTCAAAGTATCGGTCGCCAATTCGACTGATTTACCGAATATGCCTTTCTCCACGCAATCTAAAGCATTTTCGACCATGGTCTGCATCATAGCTATTGCGACGCCTTCCTCTTCCGGCCGGGTTGAAATAACCCCATGGTACAAGGCGATGGCTTCATCGAATTCGCCAAGCTCACGCTTGACATTGGCAAGCATATACTTGGTAAACCAAGTGTCGCCGATCTTACTGTGATCCATCTGCTCTTCCAGCTTCTGCGCAGTCTGAATTGCCTTTGTTGCGGCAATATATCTTCCAGAGCTATGATAACTCTCCCCTAGACCGACCCACGAATGGTAATCTTCGGGAGCTATCCGCAAAGCATGTTGAAATGAGACGATAGCCTTGGAATAATCTTGCTTATTTAGCTCCGCGACCCCTAATGCAGAAAGAGGCCAGCTGATTCCTTTCTTTTTCGATCCAGGAGGTGGTCTGACTCTGCCTGAATCCACTACTCGCTGCGCCACTAACTCGACACGATCCCAATCGCCGTCGTCGGCAAACGACCGTGCCAACCTCTCGGCGGACTCGACTTCTGCTGAAGAGAGCTCTACGGCTTTGAGAAAGCATCTTCGGGCCCTGTTCTTATCTTTCGCATAATCTTCATAGTAGATCCCGAGACTACCATATGCCGGTGCATAACTGAAATTGCTCTTTAGTGCGTCTAAAAAGTACGCATACGCGCCGTTACGGCTCTTCCTAGCATCTTTTGAGCTGTCGAGATTCCAAATGCAGCAACCTAAACGATATTGCGTCTGGGCCAACAAATCTTTCGAAACCGAAGCACGCGTCATGAGTGGTAGGAGGGATTCGAGCTCTGCCTTGCCACGTGTATAATCGCCCTTCAATGAAAATAGCCAGCCAACCTCTGCACGCACACGAAGATTGGCACTATCACCCTTGAGTGCGCGCTCTAAGAACTCAATTGCTTGATCGTACTCCTCCTCTTCTTCGTAGATAAGACCAACGCCAATCATAGCAGAAGTTGACGTAGGATCTACCTCAAGTACCTTGTCGAAAAGGAACTTGGCTTCGCCGTGGTTTCTTGGAGATTGATAAAATACCAACGCGGTGCCTAAATAGAGCATGAAAGATTGATTAGCGTTCGTAAAGACCTTCCCGGTCTTTTCGGTTTCTGTGGTCATAATTTTCATAGCCTTTCTCATGAGCTCAACGTTGCTTTCATGTTCTTCCAAGTGCTGATAGTACTCCCCCATCAACCTGTGAGCGAGCAAAGAATTGGTAGTTGAAATTCCTTCTGTCATCATCAAGAGTCTATCTTCATCAGTGTAAGGGACCACCGATGTTGGCGCGCCGCCATCTTCATCGTCTTCGCTTTCATCATCGGCCTCGGACGTAGGTAAAGTAGCTGGAGCTTCTGGCTCTTTTTTTGGGAAAGGAGATAAGTCGCTCGTCATAAACCCGGTTAAGACACGATAGAGGTCAGAATTAGGAAAAAAAGAACAATATTCATTGAGCACATTGACGTCCCAATCCTTGATCTCTTTATGGTCCTGCCACTCGATTGCGATATCCCATGCGAGTTTGAATGGATGTTTGATGATAACCATGTCGTTTGCTAGTTTCTGGACTACTTGAAGCTCGGCGGCTTTGTTTGGAGCTGGAGTAACCAGAAGGCGATCATATCGAAATTGGAGTAACTTCTCCTCGTACTGACGCCTAACATCATCATCTTGAGTCCAGAGGATGAGCTGCTCGTAGATTTCGCCTAGCTCACTCTGACATAGGACTTCACGATTGACCTCGACGGTCACCTCCCTGATTTTAGCGCCTAATCTCGTACGCCGTTCGCCAATGAGCGTATTGATGCGTTTCTTTTCATCGACCTCTAGGATTTGAGCTATCGTTTCGTAAGTTTTGGCGGGATGAGGAACACGGCCCTCGAGAGCGGGATAGATGGGACTATCGGGGAGTATGAGACGAAGGGCCTGGATGTATTGAGTCCGATCACCACTGGTACGGGCAAAGTCGATGAACTTGTCAACAACATCTTGACACTTGTACATCTCATTAGCATCTCTAAAGATCTCGGCAAGCTTAAGAGCAGCCTGCTGGTACTTTTGGATGGCTTTTGGACCTTGCTTCTCGTAAATCTTGATTAGGCCTTGCCATGCTTGAGCATCGGATCGAATGCCGATAGCTGTCTTGTATGCATCTTCGGCTAGTTCTGGCTGGTTCTTCTTATCTAATGCGAATGCCTTGAATACGTAACTAGTATGAGTGTTAGATTATTCAACGATAGAGGGCCCTTTGGCAGAATGAGCTACATACGCCTGGTAGGAATTCGCATCTCTACTAATGACATTTTCGGCCTGTGACAAGGCGTCGTCCCATTTCTGTTGGCGAATAGCATCGCTAATAGCCTTCAATGAGGCCTTGATGCTCGCCATCTTAGAGAAGTTGTGCTAGGGATGCTGAGTTTCATGTCTTGGTATGATTGAGGATACGAAATTTACGAAGGTGCGTCTGGTATTTCATCATTGATTACCTTTTTTCTTTTTTTTTTATAGTTTGGTATTGGCCCAAGGTTGTTTCCCAAACAGTGTGTTTCGGGCGCACATAGCAGCCGGCAAGTGGGCCTCGGCGAAACTTCGGGTCAGCTAAAATACAGGGATCTACAGGTAAAACATCGGCTCTTCGGTAGTGTACCTACCTAGGTACCTGAGTAAGGAAAGTTTAAAGGTTAGGTGGTAGCACCGTTGCATTGCTTATTCGTCCTGTGTCTGACGCGTGTGGATGCTACTTCCTCTTGTGCATACTTCTATGTCCAACTATTATCCAACCAACTCTACATATATTGGATCAGCTGCGTTTTGCTGTCTAGAACTAAGGACCACTAAATAAATGCATGTTTAACGGGTTGGCATCAAATGCTTGTTGCGTTATAAAACCTCTTTGTTTCTTATATTTTCCTCCTAGCGATGTTCTCCTCCCTAACCCAATATAACTAACTCAATCTTGATAATCTTCACATCTTCCTTATCAGAATCGATAAGGTTATGAGAGCTGGTAGCGTTTAGCTTCATATACTGTTGTCCTCGAAAGTTCCGATTCGTTTCTTGTTAAACCTTTGCACCGACGTCATTGGCATTTGTTAGTCTCTTCATCCCTAACACTGGTCTTGATTATTCTCTTCCAAAGCCTTGTTTAGTCTGTTTAGTCTGGATATTCATTCTTACTGGGCCTAGTAATAACTTGTCCAACCCTTACATTTTTCCTCCTTCATGGCTTCTTCTCTACGCCTGATTATTGAAGATGGTCATTTTCAGGATGCGCATGGGAGACATGTCTTGTTAAGAGGCATCAATGTCGCAGGCGACGCCAAGCTACCCAGCCAACCCGACGTACCCTCGCATGTTAAACAAGAATTTTTTGACGGCGACAATGTGAAATTCCACAGCCGACCATTCCGGAAAGAAGATGCGCATATACACTTTTCCCGCCTAAAGCGTTTTGGATATAACACTATTCGCTATGTATTCACATGGGAGGCTATCGAGGCAGCGGGCCCCGGGAAGTATGACGAGGTCTGGATTCAACACACGATCGATATCCTACGGGCCGCTAAAGACTATGGTTTTTATATATTCATGGACCCTCACCAGGATGTGGTACGTTTTTTAAAATACATGCGGTTTTCTTGTGCCTACGTACTGACTGTCGAAATTGATTAGTGGTCGAGATACTGTGGCGGATCTGGTGCTCCTATGTGGACAGTTTATGCTTGTGGACTGAATCCCGAGAGTTTTCCTGCTACCGAGGCCGCGATAGTTCATAATAAGTATCGCAAGCCCGAGAGCTTTCCTAAGATGATTTGGTCAACCAACTACGTTCGACTTGCGGCCGCAACGATATTTACGCTTTTTTTCGCCGGTCGAGATTTCGCTCCCAAATGCATAATCGACGGCATAAATATTCAAGATTATTTACAAGGTCATTTCATACGTGCTTGTGAACATCTCGCGAGGCGTATACATGAAGCTGGGGATATTGAGAATGATATTGTCTTTGGGTGGGAGAGTCTAAATGAGCCGAATAGGGGCATGATTGGACATGTTGATTTGAGTGTTATTCCGAGCGAACAGAACCTCAAAAAAGGTACATGTCCAACACTTTGGCAGGCTATCCTGACGGGTTCTGGGCGGGCATGTGAAGTGGATACTTGGGATATGGGAGGTTTGGGCCCGTATAAGGTTGGGCGTGATCTGATTGATCCCCACGGCGAGATGGCTTGGTTGCCAGCAGGTTATGATGAAACCCGATACGGTTGGAAGCGGGATCCTGACTGGAGACTGGGAGAATGCCTTTGGGCCCAGCACGGAGTGTGGGATCCCTCTCAAGACGCACTCTTGCAAAAGAATTACTTCGAGAAGGACCCAACTAGCGGTGACAAGCTTGACTATCATACTTTTACCAATAAGTACTTCATGGCGTTCTATCGGAAATATCGAGATGCTATCCGAGAAATCCATAAGGACGCGATTATGCTTTGTCAACCTCCGACCTTGGAGTTGCCACCCAATATCAAGGGTACGGCAGATGATGACCCAAGAATGGTTTATGCACCGCACTACTACGATGGTATCACTCTCATGACTAAGAAATGGAACCGGACGTGGAATGTTGATGTCATGGGCATCCTCCGTGGTCGTTACTGGCATCCAGCTTTCGCTATCAAGGTTGGCGAGACAGCGATTCGAAATTGCTTCAAAGACCAACTAGCGTCCATAAGGAAAGAAGGCCTGGACTACATGGGCAACCATCCATGCATTCTTACCGAGTTTGGTATTCCGTATGACATGGACGATAAAAACGCATACAAGACTGGGGATTATTCGAGTCAAACTGCGGCTATGGATGCGAACCACTTTGCTGTGGAGGGTGCGGCGATGGAAGGGTATACGTTGTGGCTGTACTCGACTACGGTAAGATTTCAAATATATAAACATTTGCCTTTGCTTCGTTACTAACCAATTGCTTAGAACGATCACCAGTGGGGAGACCAATGGAACGGAGAAGATTTATCCATTTTTTCTGTTGATGACCAGACTTTACCAGTTTCTTCAGTGCCTCGGACACCTTACCTTAACCAATCAACATCCAGTCTCTTAAAAACGGCCACTACTAACAGCAGGAAAGAAGTAGAGGATGAGACCTCGGTTACGCCTAGCAACTTGAAGCGTACCTTAACAAATCCTTCCATATCATCATCCACACCGCCTAGCCCGAATCCTGAATTGACCAATGCGCCTGGTTACCGTGCCGCGGAGGCGTATGTCCGACCTGCACCGATAGTTACAAATGGTCCTATAGTAAACTACGTTTTCGATTTGAAGAATTGCGAGTTTACGTTGAATATCGATGGAACAAGTGCGCCTTCAGATTTTCCTACGACAGTGTTCCTCCCGGAGTATCATTTCCCTAAGGAGCAATGTACGGTGGTGGTCAGCTCAGGTAAATGGGAGATCAGCACGGACGACGAAGAACAATCATGGATCCAGAAGCTCCGGTGGTGGCACAGCGATGGCAAACAGAGTCTTAAAGTGACTGGCTTGATACGGCCTCACAACACTTTAACTGGCACGGCTGAGGAGGCTGGATACCTGGAGCAGTGCCTACAATCTTACGGTTTCGACGTCAAATCTTGCAGCGTAATGTAATCGACGCTCGAGGTTTTTAGAGTATATCTACCTATGTAATAAAATATTGTCCGGTTGATGCCAGCTGCCTCGGGTAAGTTGTCTAGGCTAAGAATGGTGGTAAGGGTGTTGAGTATAGGTTGCACGACTTATGATGTCAGGTACATAGATGAGTAATCTTGATGGTGATGCATTTGGCTGCATGTCTCTGCAATTCCGATAATCCTGCAAGGCACAGCAGGCACCTCATTTATTAACCCAAGGTTGGGTATTAAAATGGCCCCCAAAGACAGGCTCTAAACATGGGTATACATACGTGTTATTGGGGGCCAAAAGATACCAGAGATACGATATTGATGGGTGGTACCTGATTCGTGATCATAAGCTAGAAAATGAGGAATCGAGAGCCTCATGCAAGGAAGACTGCTTCGAAATTCTACCATACCTTCTTAAGGTACTTTATTACAGCTAACCTAGGTACCTACGAGGCAATTCCGTTTCGGTGTTGCTTCTCAGAAATGTTGATTGAAAAGTTATAATGGACATAATTACCTAACATATTATAAGAAAGGGATGCCCCTATTAAACCCTTAACCTAGATACATAGGTAGTAGTGGATTTTAACTCGCTATTTCAAATAGAACTATTATGTAATAATGCAAATGTATTTACATCTGTCCGCGCAAGCCACCTCAAACTCTCGGGATACAAACATTTTCCATATGGCATGCGACAGCCTATCACCACACCGGGCTAATGCAATGCACCCAGCGCATTAAGCAAATGGGATGATGCGCATTGCACCTCGCGTGATGGTTGCCGACTTCCACGGCTACACAGTCCCGAAATTGCTTCTCGTAAACCTTCTCCTTACTTCTCTGAGGGGGTAATGTGATGATGTAACGTCTCAATATATACTGTTCGCACTGTGATTGTCTGCAGTGGTAACCTAACGTTAGGTACTTTTGCAACTGGATTAAGATAAGCGTCTTTGATGTTTTTGTCGTACACAATTTCTATCCCCCTCCACACCAAAAGCCCCTCAAAAGGGGGATAAATAGAATGGAGATATAAGGAAAAGAGGTTAGAGATGTTTCTAATCTGTTGACCGCATATAAACTTCAATGCGCGGAGCATCGGAAGACGGAACCTTGCAATGCCAAGAAGCCGATTGCCGTTGAGCTTTCATCTATGAAAGTGATCTCATCTCTTGCTAAGAATAATAATTGTTCTTGATTCCAACGTTGCTTTTCATTCGTATATCTATCCATCCTTGTAACTTGCGACAAATACTGCGAACTATATGAGCTCGCTGCGAAATGCTAAGAATATCTGATATTGTTTTAGAAGTTGGATGTCGCAAAATCAAGAATTGGACTGATACATATCGACTACTAACGTTTCATCAGGATATGTTCTATGCAGCTAAGGTACTAGATATGTATTGAAAGTGGAACTAACCCCGAATAGTCACACACTAGTCCCCACCATCACCACCTGTAAGCGCGTAGCCGCCGACTTCTACACGCTATGTACTGTACGAAGGTACGATGTGGAGTCCTGTGGAGGCAACTAACGGCCCAGACTGGACTTTCCCATGCTTTCCATGTAGGGTTCTACGCTACTGCGCTAGTGTATTCCGTACTGCATAGAAAAATACCCCCAAAGTAAAACAGCCCTGACACTAAACAAACCTGACCTTCGTTTCTAACGCTAAGACTAACGGCGACGACAATTACGACGACAACTTGCTTATGTCGGTACATCGGACTTCGGCGACGAAGACAATACCATACATACCTATATCGAATCTCATTAGTTAAAGTCGCAATTTCAATTCGGTACCATGAGAACCGGATTCAGATGTTAGCCATAATGCTGGCTGCCATTGATATCGCTATCTTACCTAGGTAGATTGTGACTGGGGGTTTTTTGCAGAGTTCTTTTTGTCTAACGGTTAACATATCAACTATTTTGCCTGGAGGAGTTCGTCAATGAGTTAGTTTATTGGTTAGGATATCTCTCGACCCATCATCCTCTTGAAGACAACTCTCGAAGACGAGTCCTATTTCGACTACGAACGTGACCACAGGCCCTGCCTCGACTCGTATCTCGACGATCTGATATTATAACCCCTCCCCCAATTGTCACATCAGCCTCCTGCTTGTCTTGGCGTTGTTGTCTCTTAACCGCATTCCCTTTGATCTTCGATTATCTAATATATCTAACAAGACCTACGACCGTAACCTCACGTACGCTCCCCGATACGAACTTTGCCGCTTTGTTACGGCCATACACCTAATTAAGGCGACTTATGCCGTTCTATTCTGTTTCGTATACTCGACATGTATCAGAACACCCAACAGAATCAGGCGCGGCCGTTCCAGGTCCCGCCGCCGCCGCCTATGTCGCCTCCTGTCGCTGGTCAACCTGGGCAACTGAACACCATGCTAAACATTCCCCCTCCACCGCCTAGGTATCCCGGTGCACCGACGACCACCGGCGGCGTGGTGCTACCACCACCTCCTGGTCCGCCACCGAATAGCGCCCTAGGGCCTCAACCACCGTGGCAAGCTAGTTGGGGACGTACTTATAGCGGACAACCTAGCTTCACGATCCCGCCTCCCCCTGCGGGTGGTCCCGTCCCGTCGTATAACCCGAAACTCCATTCCCAGGCTTCAAATGGAGCCTTATCGATACCCCCTCCCCCGCCAGTCGAACTTATGTCGAACACGTATAGACCTGGAAATGACACCAACGAAGCGATGGTATCTGCAACGTATATTCCAGGTGGTGATACATATGGAGAGGGTGTTGGAATACCTGGTTTCTTCCCCGATGACATGGGAACGCAATCGACGACCACCCAAAGCTCGTGGCCCGCAACCGGCCAGACGAGCGGCACAAATACCCTAAGTACTACGTTTACCGACGACGGCAATCGTGGGTTGCTACACACCAATGCGTTCCATAACCGGATGCTATCGACTACTTCAAACGCGACAGCCAGCCATTCCGAACTCCCCCCCGAGCTAGCAGCTAAATGGCCACTAGACCATGTACTGCTATGGCTAGCTGCGAATCACTTCTCTAGAGAATGGCAGGAGACGTTCAAAAATCTTAATATCCACGGGGCGCAATTCCTCGAGCTTGGTAGTCAGAAAGGCGGTCGAGGTAATTTTGGAATGATGCACCAACTTGTGTATCCTCGATTAGCACAAGAGTGTGTCAATAATAACACGACTTGGGATCAGCCCCGAGAAAGGGAAGAGGGGAAACGGATGCGCCGCCTTATACGAAGCATAGTTACTGGTAAACCAGTCGACAGTACGAAATCTTTACCATCTCATGCCAGCAAAGAATCCCTTACCGGCACTTACGCGCAGGGTGCCGGTACAGACGTAGATTCTCCAAATACCCCTATCAGGTTAGGGTCCGGTACTAGAGGATTTTCACAAACGCGAGCTACGACTATGCCGACCCTTAACAACACTATGAGCTCGGATTCTAATCATCGTGCTATGTTAAAGAATATTGATATCGAGAGCAGTCGGAAGTTAAGTCCAAGTTTGAGTGAGCATGGAGATGGAAATTATCGGGTATCACTAAGGAGCGATAGCCCCGGGTCAAGCCCCAAACTATCAAATTCATTTTTACAGCAACCCTCATCAGGTAGTCTATCGCCGTCGTCCAGATTTCATCACAAATCCCGAAATAGTACCGATTCGCTTTCTTCGAATGCGGCGAGATATGGCTCTGGTGTGTCTCCCGAGGTCGGTCAGATGTGGCGAAATGGTATGAGTGGAATCGAGGACATGATTCACTCCAGTCGTAATGATCGACGTTACAATACTGATGGGAAGCATGCGGAGTCTAGTGACAGGCCTGCTTCGGCGGAACCATCTTCTGCGAAGGACAACAAGAGCTTTTTGGGCTTCTTGAAGCGAAGAAATAGGCAAAAAGAAGATGGCTCGTTCCCTTCCCCAGACGATGCAGATTCGCCTACTAGCCCCCATCTACTAAGGTCTCGGTTTGGCACTCCTCCGCCGGAAGCAGTTCAAGATTCCGCCCCGACGTTCAGGCGCAGTAAAAATGGCCCCCGAGTATTTGTGCTTGTAACGCTAGATGGATGGAATTACCGATTGTGCGACGTTACTGATTGTGATACTGCTGCCGATTTGCGTGCTAGTATCTGTATAAGTCTTGGGCTTTCGGATCCGAAGGGGTTCGAAATCTTTTTAACAGAGCTAGGACGAGAAACACATGATGAAGCACTAGAAGACCAAAGCTTATGGATTCATAAGCGCAACAAGGGCGATGCAAACGGCTCCCTAAAATTTTTCGTCAAATTGAACAGGTCTAGAGAAGGTAGCCGCAATATTCCCACGGAGGTTCCAGCGGCGGGTCAACTAACACCCGGTTCTAACATAAACGAAGACGCTTACGCTCACCTCAACGGCCGTACGAGATCTAGTTCATCGCCCCCCTCCTCGAGAACTAATACCATTTCCACTGGTTCGAAACCAAATGATCCAGAATTAGCAGCCAAAGCTAGCGAATATCGTGCTGAAGTCGAAAAGCAGCAAGCTGCATATCTTGCTAAACGAAGGCAAGTCCTGAAGGAATCATCCCCACAAGAAAACTCTCCCCAAACAGGAATCGTCGGTAGGAATGTAGACTTTGACCACCCGCGTGTCTCTCCGTTCGAGGAGAAAAAGCCAGACCTCTTCCCACAGAGAAAAGCGCCGGCGCCTCCAGGTGTAGAGACTGCCACACTAATCAAGGCAAATTCTTTGAGCAGGAAAACCGGCCACAATGTGCGGCTGTCACAGGGCAGTCTAGATGGATTCCCTACTCCCAGGCGGCCTACCACTTCAAAGAGCGAAACGAGCCCAGAACAGTGCCAGAGACCGTCGACAGGACACCCATCCCCAGGGCCCCCTTCTCCGCCAGCAGGATCGGCCCTCGGTGCCTTGATTAACATGGGAAGTGCTTGGGGCCGACTGGCTCGGCCGTCAACGATACCGCTACAACAGCGCCCGGTATCGCCCCCCCGGAATACTTCTGCGCCTGCAGTTGGGACGGACTTGGTAGAACAAAGAGGTAAGGGAGCAATGGCAAGCATTGATTTTGGCATGGCCGCCTCAGGTCGCAGTAGTTCTCGGTCGAGGTCTGGTTCGCCCGGCTCCCTAACATGGAGCCGTGGTGATATACCATTCGTCGTCCCAGACTACTCGCCTGGTGGCACCCCAATCCTTGGCAACCGGGGCAAATCTCAGCTTGATCCGATTACTAAAATGCGTGACATAGCACGACGAGCCCCGTCCCCCGGCGACCTAAGCCCGAGTACGGCCCATCCCGTCCCAGGAGCCACCGCCGGGCCAGGAAATCCCCCGGCCAACCGACCCAAATCCTACGGACCCAATGTGGACTTTACCGAGACGGACGTACAGTTTTCGGCTCCATCAGTGTCTACCAAACCGTTGGATGATGACTCAGGTGACGATGACTCCGATGATGGTCTATTTGCTATTCCGATGAGAGGAAGACAACCCTCGAAGAAAGCAGTGCGCAAGCAACCGAGCCGTAATGAGACAAGCGTACTTGACAGCGATTCGGAGTCCAGCGATAGCAAAAAGCCAAACTTGAGGGTTAAGACTTCGAGGTCTAAGAAGAGTCTATCGGTATCGTTTAACTCACCAGGTACTTCTAACACGCCCGATTTAGAAGATGACGAGGAGAGTATCCGAAGCGGACGAGACTCCCATCGTCGTACTCCCGCTACGCCTGGTTCGGAACAATGGCAGTCCGATGATAGTAAGCTCAACCGCCGGAAATCATTCGTTGACCGTGGCGTATGGGCCAATCGTCCACCCCCCGAGGCTTTGCTTAGCAATCTTGATGCTTTCTTCCCCGAACTTGATCTTGATCAGCCTGTACTTGATGAGAATGAGCTTCCTGTGTCGCCTATACCCGAGCAAGAGGAATTTCCCGGTGGGATCAGTAAAGCAGGTCCGTCCACATTGGGTGTCAACCCTCTGGCGCCTGCTGCTGAAACCGGTACTACAAAGTCTTCGGTGTACAATGAGAGCGATACTTTAGGCTCAGACGAGTCTACTTTAAAAGCACTTGAACGTCCTCCTTCAATTGCCTCGGTCGCAACACGGAACATACAGCGTTCTAGCGGACTTGGCCGAATGAAATCTATTCGAGAGGTAGCACGAGGCGCACACGAAGCGAACAAGCGTTATACTACCTCCTCGGCCGGTGCTGGTGCTGGAGCATCGTCGATGATCCAGCGGCGGAAAAGCACGAAGATGTTTGGCGCTAATGTCGTACAAATACGTCCTGAACGCGGCTCGATGATTGTACCACAGATTCCCCAAGACGTCCTACCGAAGCGGCAGACTACTTTCCGGTGGTTCAAGGGTGAGCTCATCGGCAAAGGAACATACGGACGTGTATATCTCGGCATGAACGCAACGACAGGTGAATTCTTAGCCGTCAAAGAGGTTGAAGTCAACCCGAAAGCCGCGGCCGGTGATAAGAACAAGATGAAGGAGCTACTAAAAGCCCTAGACCAGGAAATAGACACGATGCAGAACTTGGATCATGTGAATATTGTACAGTATCTTGGCTGCGAGAGGAAGGAGACGAGCATCAGCATCTTTCTGGAGTACATTTCTGGTGGTAGCATTGGGTCCTGTCTGCGCAAGCACGGGAAGTTCGAGGAACCGGTAGTGAGCTCATTAACGCGACAGGCACTCTCCGGTCTAGCCTATCTACACCGGGAAGGTATCTTACATCGGGACTTGAAGGCCGATAATATTCTGCTAGACGTGGATGGGACGTGCAAAATTTCCGATTTCGGAATAAGCAAGAAGACGGACAACATTTATGGTAACGACAAGACTAATTCGATGCAAGGGTCAGTATTCTGGATGGCTCCCGAAGTGATCCGATCCCAAGGCGAAGGTTACAGCGCGAAAGTGGATATTTGGAGCTTGGGATGTGTGGTCTTGGAGATGTTCGCTGGCAGAAGACCCTGGAGCAAGGAGGAAGCTGTCGGCGCGATTTACAAAATTGCAAATGGCGAAACGCCACCGATTGCAGACGATGTGCGCGGGGCGATCAGTCCATATGCCCTGGGATTTATGCTGGACTGTTTTACAGTGTATGTGCTTCCCATCTACAAATACCCCCAGATGATTAACTGACAAGGTCACAGTGATCCCAGGGACCGCCCCACTGCCGAACGCCTGCTAAGACAACACGAGTTTTGCGAGCTCGACGCGGACTACAACTTCTTCGATACCGAACTTTACGCCAAGATCAGGGGCACTTTTCAGTAGATTTACAACTCGGAAAGCATGTTAGTAATGTTGGAGACGATGACGGACTATTCTAGATAATGGACTATTTGGATCAGGTAATTATTGTGTTACGATTTCTTGAGCTGCCGTAGTGAGTACTTGAATGCACTAGGCTAAACGCAACGAACCACTATCCGGTCTACATCGATGCAGCGGCAAATGTGAATGGATAGGATCCTGTTCTGATACCTGATATAGACATATGGGAGGCTCTTGTGTAGCATTTATACGTTTTTCGAACTCATTCACTCCTTCGCAAATCCAGCGCGGCGTTCGAGGGAAGCAAGATTTGGGACAGCTAAGCACAATTGGATGTTCTATAAGGGCTGGGCCTGGAAGTGAGCGTTGCGTGCATACCTAAGTGTATAGGTATGTATGTACGTAGCTAACTATTGATATGAACAATTCCATAACAGGTGCGTCAATGGTATAAGTGATGCATGTCGACACGACTAAGCCCACGGTAGCGGGACAATAGGCTAGCAACGTTAATAGGTAACCGGTTAATAAGTCACGAGTTAGTACCTATATAACAAGGCATTCGTTTTCTTGACGGAAGGGAACTTCGTTTGCTAAAAGCAGAAACCACAGAGCTTAGCAATGGGTACAAGCCTACGCCTCTTCAAGCCAGATATAAACCTCGCCTCTAAGCAATATCTCACTTAGGTAATGAGTAGGTAAACCTATTTTAATATTTTCCTGCAACTACATGTTACGTTTTTAACTAGATGTTAAAGAAATATGGTTGGGAAAACGAATATTAAGTTACCTAAGTATTTGAATGGCCATCTTGTAGGTCTCAATTGGAAACGAACACTGTCATGAGCTAATAGAGTTAATGACGTTAGATAATAACATAGGAGAATATATCCTGGTTGGACTTTGGAGTAATCTCAAGTGGTTAGATTTATAAGGTAACCCCTTATTTATTGATTCCTAAGTCCGCGTCGAACAAGCCGGGTTTAACGCTTGATGTATTAAAGACGTTGATTTAGTGTTAGGTTACATATCTGTTGGCATGGGGCTCGGATTCAGAATTATGTAAATAGTACTTCTTAATCTAGCAAATTTATGTCCGCTTTTGTGGTGCTGCCCTGGCTGCAAATTCACCTTGTTACTCGGATGACGCCTAGCCCCGGGTAGTTCTCAACTCTGCCTCGTAGATATACATTTTTATACTGACGATTTACTTTCCATAGCAGCTAACGTATCAAAAAATAACATTCAAATAATTTCCCTTAAAATTGTATAATTTTAAGATTAATTTTTAAATAAACCACCTATGGTATCAGATCACATAGATCTAGATTAAAACGGTTAGTAACAAGCGACACTACCTAGTTTATAAACCCCTCGTTTGGGTCCCCGAGGGGTACAAGAATATTAGCTACGAAATTGTTTAATGATTGACATAGGTACATGGCGTATACGGCTATTATCGCGCTGCAGCAAACAAATGAGTGCAGGAGTACTGTTGATTCGTCGTTAGAACCTCTTTGTCTTGCTTGAAACCACTAGGGATCCTAGGTAACCAACCCCTTCGGATCTAAGAGGTACCTAAGGGAAACATGTTCAGGTCCGTAGTGTGTAACTTGGACTCCCCCTTCAATATTCCACGCCAAACTCCTAAGCTCAGCTAGCTGAAATATGGTCTATTCCCATACAATACACGTACACGATGCCTCCTGAAAACCACGCCGCGTATCTCGTGAACTCACGCGCCAGACCACTTGAAGTTAAATCTGCACCGTATACGGCCCCCGGGCCTGACGAGATTGTTGTCAAGAACGGTGCTATTGCCGTCAATCCAATAGACTACGGCAAGCAGTGCGGTGGTGACCACCTGTTCGGCTGGCTTAAATACCCGATAGTCCTCGGAAGCGATGTAGCTGGCGAGGTCGTTGAGGTTGGAACGGGGGGCAAGGCAGCCCAGCTGTTTAAACTCGGCGACCGAGTCGTAGGCCATGCTGTTGGCCTCGATAAACGATCATCTAAACCATCAGAAGGCGCATTCCAAGAATACACCGTACTCCGGAGCCATTTAGCTGCAAAGATTCCGGACGATCTATCATACGAGAAGGCCTGTGTCCTACCCATGGGCATTTCCACAGCCTCCTGTGGCCTTTTCATGAAGGATTACGCCGCACTGAGATACCCTACATCGTCGTATGAATACCCTAGCGACCAGACGCCGCCAACTGCATTCATCGTATGGGGTGGCTCGACCAGCGTTGGCACCAACGCTATCCAGCTCGCAAAGGCCGCTGGATACGAGGTCCTCACAACAGCGTCACCTAAAAACTTTGAGTATGTGAGTGAACTAGGAGCATCACAGGTCTTCGACTACAACGACCCAAACACTCCCAGTGCTATGATAGCTGCGCTAAAGAATAAGAATTGTGCAGGTGCCATCGCTATCGGTAAGGGGTCGCTTGAGGCCTGTATCGACATCGTGGCCGCGGTCCCCGGCCGCAAGTTCGTTGCGCAAGCAAGCATTCCTCTCGATGCGGCGAAGGTACCGGGGAATATCGCGGGCCTAGTTGGTGTCATGACGGGTTATATATGGTGGAACGTCTCCAGGACTTTCCACGCAAAGATAAAGGGTGTGTCGGTGAAGTTTATCTGGGGCACCGACCTTATGGCAAATGAAGTCGGCGGGATGATCTACAATGACTTTTTGCCTGTTGCGCTTGCCAGTGGGCAATACAAGGCAAAGCCGGAGCCGCAGGTTGTAGGAAAGGGCTTGGAACATATTCAGGATGCGTTGGATATAAATATGAGAGGTGTTTCGGCTGCGAAAGTTGTAGTTACTATATGAAGGCGGATTGTGATATTGGACTCGCGATATATTGTGTAATAGTCATCTGATTGACTGTATTAACGGGGTGGCTAAAGTGATACACCCACTGGCTCGAGTGTGTGTACATTCGTGGATTGGTGTTAGATAAATTGATCTATTGAACTAACTAATAAAATGAAACATTATTATTTTTTTACAAACACTCAAGATGAATCTGAATGTCTGAATGACACGTGACGAGCAGTCACGTGTTGAGATGTACTAAGGTACATCTCACAATTGGTGGGAATTGGCGTATGACCAACAAAATGAAGCTATTCAGAGTTAATTTTATTGCTGTAACCCCTAAATTTAGGGTGTACCATGTGGCTCTTGTACTAGGTACCAAGTGTGAGTTGAAATTAGATATACTGTCTTACTTAGGAAGACGTTTAAATACATACGGTTCGGTCCAGTCCTTCATAATAATCACTAATAATAGAAAGGACAACTCTATATTTAATATAAACATTTACTTATCACTCAACGCACTAACATCTTATATTTAAATTAGCATTGTCAAAACATTTCACATCATACCTAGAATGCTTCAAGATAACCGGATATCCGAATACCTAAATCACTCGTTCGATATCTCAGCTTCCTTGTCCCGTTTGACCTTCTCTCTGATATTATCCCAACCCAAGTACCAGCCAGCAATAAACGTGGGTACGGCAATGCCAGCAGCGAAGTACCAGATTCGTCGCAAAGCATGTGAGTAAGCCAACAAGACACCGGGTAACTGTTCTTGGCCTACGGCCTGAGCCAGTGCTGCTGCCGTTGTACCAGCGCTAATAACAACCTGGGGATTAACCCCGGGTGCGTCCTGCGGAATAATGTCAATTAAGCTGTTAGTGAGAATAGTCTGCGAGATGACGGTCATAACGGCTGCACTTAGATTCTGTAGAAATACAAGCGTCGACATAGATGCTGGAATCATGTGTCTCGGAAGGTGATTCTGCACAGCAAGAAATGGCTAGAGCCGTGTAAAGATATCAGTCTCCTAACTTTCCTAGGGCTTGAACAATTTCTGAACATACTATTGACATAGCAAGACCTCGACCAATACCAAATATAATCTGATATCCGATCCAAATTCCCGTAGACGTGTGTGGTGAGAGAAGACTTAAAAGACCGCACCCGGTAGCGTTAAGAATAGCACCTAGGATGACGAATGGGGAGTAGTATCCAACCCTCTGAACTGGATTTTAGTTAATGATTAGTTTATTGTTGTTTTGAATATTTTGCTTACCCAAGCCCCCTGCTATGATTCCAAAGATCATCTGTGACAGAATGTTAGGGAGGACATCCACGCCGCTCATAAAGGGCGTAGCGGCGCGAACGGTCTGGAAGTAAATAGGCAGATAGTATGCCGTAATGAACATTGTCCCGCTCAAGAACAAACCGGACACGGAGCTAGCCCACATGACACGCTTTCTGATCATCGAGAGCGGGACCATGGCGGTGGCACCCTGGTACCAGTCCCAGATCAACCATACGATGAAATTAGCGCCCGAGCCGCAGAAAAGACCAATGACCTGTGAGCTATCCCACCGGTACTGATTCCCACCATATTGTAGCGCGAGGAGCAACATGATGACGGATGGCGCGAAAAGCACAAACCCCAGCAGGTCGAAGTCTACAATTGCATTTTTGAAGACGTCTCGCATCTTTGGTTTCGCAATATGGTCTGGAATTTGAATAAAGGCGATTATAAGGGCTACGGCGCCGCCAATTGGGAGATTGAGATAGAAACCTGGATGTATTAATAATGATAAAAGCAGTATTAGCATGAGGATGGGCCATGGCTTACACCATCTCCAGGTTACGTATTCTGTAAAAGCGCCTCCGATGAGTGGACCAAATGCGATACCTAACTGGCCAACTAGGAACATTTAATTAGTTAACCCTATGAATCAGGATCGAATATACCTACTACTCATCAGGGACCCGACCAGAGCTTCAAGAGTTGTTAACCAATATCTCTAAAAGATGAACCCGGAATTATTTAAAATACCTCTTACCTTGTTGACGGTGAGGTGGAATGCAAGAGTTCATGATAATAAGCGTTCCGTTGAGTAGACCCGAGCCACCCACTCCAGCAACCGCCCTCCCTCCGATAAGCATGGCTGAGGACGAAGCGGCACCACATACGGCGGAGCCGGCCTCGAAGAGGATGAGGTAGATAATAAAAGACCACTCCAGGAAGAATATTAGTTAGGGGCCTTTTAAACGGTCCATCCGTCCGGTAATAGACTTACCTTCGAGTTAAACTTCGAGTATATCTTTCCTCCAAATGGCTGTAGTGCCGAACAGGATAACTGGTATGCGCTACCGTACCACCCAACGTCTAGTAAGGAATGGAATTCGTCGGTGATATAGGGAATTGCCTGTCGAGGTTAGTCAACACGGGTGGTTTGCGTTAGGGAATGAAGTATTGCGTACGGTTGCTAGGATGGTATTGTCTAGCATGATGAGGAAGTAAACCATTGTGGTTGACAACATTACCAAATACAACTTGGGACCCTGGATATATTCATCATGAGCATCTTCTTTTGCCTCTCCCTCTGGTTGTAGCCTTTCTGCGGTCGACTCATGTTTCCCGGGTCCTAAGTCAGTAGAAGTTTGTTCTTCAAACTTCTTATTTGAAGGTGGTTTTTCCTGTGATGCTATACTGGGAACCTTTTCTTCGTTGGATGCCTCGTTGGGTGAATTCTTCTCATGTGGACCCTCTTCGTGTGTCCGAGGCGCTTCATCATCTAGTGCTATCGTGGTAATTGTAGTTGTTATTTGTTGCGAGATGTCAGATATTGGCTTGCTTTCTTCGAAATTACCACCGGGTCCATCGTTCGGTGCTGGGGGGTCCATTGCATTTACTAAGGAGTAAGGTAGTAAATCCCGGTGTACCTATCTTGGATCAGTACGGGACTGTCTCAACTCCCAATTCATACCTATTATTGAGAAACTACCTAAGATACGCCCGCTAATTTTCTGCTTTTTTTTCTTGGTAATGCCTTGAACATGAAAAATATGGAAAGGGGTAATTCTGGATAGAGAAGCTTACAGAGAAAATCATGACTCTGCCGAGTTATCCAGGTGGATCTGTTTTGCTAAGGAGGTAGGCCGGGTACTTTGCACATGGTTCTGTGTTGGTGTCCAGTTATGTGAGTATCCGGATTAATACATGTACGACGATCCTAGGAAGAAGGAGCAATTCATGATGCCGACGAGTCGTTGGGGTTGTGGTATATCCTTACTTTGTTGCACGGAAGTCGTTAACGAATTTGATGCAACTCCGGGATGGCCTTTTAATATATCAGTTTAGCTCATTCACCAATAGCATGTCCCTTTCATAATCTACGTCCTACCCCGATGAATCCCATCTCGCCAATGTTATGTAAAGCCGCAAGCCTGGTGGTAGGGTTTCCGGAGTTTGTATCTAAACCTCTCCGTGATCTCCATAGTTTTTGAGTTATGTTACTCAAGTAGGTAGATTATCCGATATGACTGTTGTCACCGATCACTGTAATGATCTGGACAGTGTCACGTTATTTACACCCGGTATTCTTGGGATGAATCTTCATTATAATATCATGATCATTTCATCGATAGTCCTAACTACATGAATAGGAACATCTACGCTATCAAGCTAGCACTGGGACTGTAGTAGTAAGCCGAAGTGTATATCACGCCTCTGACCACACAGACATGGCTATCAAGCGAAGTGACGTGTATCTCAACAGAAAGCTCATACCGCAATGTCCGATGGGGACGTTATGCATTTGATATGATACTATTTTAAATCGAAAATCATTATGAAGCACAATGGAAGTGCCATGGTATGATAAGCAAATGCTAGTTTCCGTTACGAAGTCACCTCCAGACATCAGCACAGGGACCACCTCTATTACGCACATCACATACCTTATATAGAAACGGCTCTGTCATCTATATATTTTACACGTCACCCTCCCACTCGGATCTATCTCCGTAGTAATGCACGCCATTATTATTTCACGTCGGGATCTGGCGACGGCTTCTACGAACTTGAGGACTAGACGTCTCTATGACTCGCTCCGCATTAAGGGGAAATTAAAGCCATTTTCAGTTCACGAAACGTACGTGGCTAAGAGTGGTAGGAAATCGATGTTGTGGTCAATACCTCCACAGCAAATGCGAGACTTATGGTGTCGCTATCGAAGAGAGTAGCATCCATGGACATTCGGACTATTAATTCACTTTTCTCAGCGGAAGATGTTATCACGGAGATCTAAGAACAATGCTTTTATGAGAAGTGTGTCTTATCTAATGATGGCATAGATAAGTTATGTCCGAGGAGCTTTTGATATGTGGAACTCTACTGGAACAGGATTCATTGAGAAAGCTCGTCGTTCGACAAATTTACTTTGCGGGAGTTCCCGTGTGGTATAACATACAGTTTCTATGGTAGTGAGGATTGGCCCCGGAGTTATTTCTTTATTTCTCGCGCTGGGTGAATCGAACGATGTTAGAACGGGTGGTAGATTATATATATAGGTGATGTATAGTATATAAGACTGTTCAATGATAATGGATTTATGTGTGAAAGGAATCTAAGATACAATGCGCTTCAATATACCCGTATCGACACTATTTTGAAATATCTAAACTCACTATGCAGTCTGGACCTATTCTACCGCAATCCGCTCTGGGGTTAGGAGACGCCCACGCCATAAGCGATACGTCAAGCCGCTTTCAAGACGTTATCGGCCAGTTCCCTCAGCTCAAGACATATAGTCATGCCTTAGCTATTTTCCCTTTGAATCCGGGGGTATCTCAGGATTCCGTCGTTGCTGCGCTGAAAGATGCAATAAGCCAAATCATTTCTAAGATTCCCTGGCTTGGCGAACAGGTGGTCCACGAAGGACAAGGGCTCGGTAATTCGGGCATAATCAGAACACGACCATTACCCTCAGGCATTTCTGGTGGCGATATCCTGTATGTGAGGGACTGTACAAATCTCTGCCCTTCTTACGAGGATATAATACAGCGAGGAGGCCCTCTCTCCTCACTCGATGGCAATATTCTATGCCCTTTCCCTGGCTTCCCCATGGGGTATGATGTCGAGAAGATGGGGTTTGCACCTGTAGTGGCGGTCCAAGCAAGCTTCATTAAGGGTGGTGTGATCCTTAACATCTCCAACCAGCATAATATGGTAGATACGAGTGGGGTATTCGTCTTCAATTCTTTACTTGCAATAGCAATGCAGGGCAAAGACATTCCACAGGCTTATGTCGACCAGGCCAACATAGACCGAACCAAGGTCATTCCTCTTCTAGATCCCGGACAACCAATTCGCGACCATAGCTACCTCCTGAAGTCAGCGTTTACTCCTACGCCTGCGCCACCGTTAAAACTTCCAGCTTCGCCTCTAAAATGGGCGTGCTTCCGGGTTTTCCAGAAGGCCATGCCTAAGATTAAGGCAGCCGCATCGATCAAAGATGAATTTGATAGTTCGGTGACCTACATATCCAGCAATGACGCGCTTTGCGCATTATATTGGAAGCGACTGGCCGCCGTGCGCGTCGCTAACGGTAGTGTGGCTCCTTCATCCGTGTCCAAATTCGCGCGAGCTATCGACGTCCGCGCCGCTGTCGGCTGCCCACCGGGATATATGGGGCAAATGATTCACCACGCTATCACGCGATTCTCATACCGAGACTTAGCGTCGCCGGAATTGACATTATCGACTATAGCATCACGCCTAAGAGCTGAACTCAACCAGTCGGCTAACGAGTGGGCGGTGCGCAGTTATGCTACCTTTGTGGCTGGTGTTGCTGATAAGGGGGAACTAGTATATGGCGGTGGCCTCAACCCGGCTCTTGATGTTGGATCCTCGTCTGTTTCCCAGCTGGTGACCGGCTTAGTCGATTTTGGCGTTTTGGGTAAGCCCACGTTGATGCGGCGACCTAATCTGGCTCCTTTTGGCGGTGTCATGTATGTTTTACCACCCGAAGATGAGTCCCAATACTTGCCTGTTATAGTATGCTTAAGCGAGAGGGACTTAGAAGGCCTGAGGCAGGATAAGGAATGGGGGGCAGCCACTCAGTACGTTGGTTAGCTGGGCACAGGACGAAGCAATAGCACAACTCCCTTGAGTACAATATGCCATTTCTTTTCGTCGAAGATATCATATATATAATCCGAAAATCCATCTTGGTTTTGTTTTCTCTAGCCATTATTTGGTGCTTGTACTTCTCTTTATCGTCTTTCTCCTTTAAAGAACATACTATGGGCTATTTCCCCATCACTCTTTAACTACCTAGGTATTACATATTTGAAGGCCTTGACTTACAGGAGCTGCTGGTTATGTTTATTAGAAGTTTAATAACACCGAAATTCCCCCGCGAAATCATCGCTTCATGATTGTGAAAAACTGATTGATGATTTAAAGTTGAAAACTTGGTAATTAAGTGTCGTTTACTACTTACCTAAAGTAGTAGCAAGGCTAGGATTAGGAATAGGATAGGAGCAAATATCGACATAGAATGTGAAGGATGAAGAATATAAATGCTTAATGTCGTTAGGGGATCCCGAAGAGAATCACGGCGGGATTTCTCCTAGCTCATGTCAAAATATAGTCATAATATTTTCCAGTTTCCATCTTAGTTCCTTGAGGTATCAAATATTACCTATATTTTACCATTCCCATCACTAAAGACTCGCTGTACTACCTAGCCAACAATCATGAATAAAAAAAAGCCGATTCAAATGCTTAGGACACTCCGCTATCGCTAGAACATACTTGAGCTCGCCTGGAATATGACTCAGTGTTTCCCGTAGAATAGGTTCGCCGAGCCTACATTGTGCCCAATTCTCAAGATACGCCTGAAACTTCGGAATGCCGCTCTCTTCATACTGCCCTAACCTTTTTAGAAGAACTTCTACGTCTGATCGATAGCCCGAGAAAGTGATTGAGAGCTTCTGCTGCACCGGTTTCGACTTGGGTGCGCTCTAAATTGCATTGGACTTGGAATTTTTCTGGTTAATACCAGCCCATGAAGAAATCCCGGGATGTTGAAAGTGGCTACCGATTGCAATGTTAGTCTTAAGGCAAATCCATTCGAAGCACACTAGAATCCAAACCCATTTGTCACCCGACAGGCGTTGGAATATTTGCAATACAGCTTCTTTAATCCGAAGCAAATTTCCTAAAGACGCGGCTGCTTTCTTGCTTACGATATAGTCACAATCTTCACGTCGTTCATTTCTAGCCTAGAAATAGCAGCGCAAATACATCCTTACTCATCAACAATAGCATTATTACAGAGCCAGGTACCTGGCCACGCCACCAAGAGCGAGTTGTACGACAGGTAAACATGGTCATATTAGTTGACTCTCGTGTTAAGCAATACATCTAGATCGAGTTTGAGGCGTTATTGAAGGAAGCGGATCCTAGGTATGGGATCTGCAATGTCTTTCATAGCGGACATCTAGGCCTTCTCGAGGTATATATGAAGTGAGCTGAAATGTAGATTACTTATAATGGTCATCATATAACAGGGTATAGGATAAACTCGGGCGTAGGTGTTAGGAGATAAGCAAATGTGTCTTACCTCCCTCCTAATATACAAATCATCAGGTACCTCAGGCTGAGTAGACTTCGAATTAATCGCATATGTTGATAACAATACATTCGGCCGACAGATTAGTTGCTCGTGAAACCCTGTTCGGGCATGAGACTCTATCGATGGAGGCATTTGGATAAGGCACATAACTCCACAGCCTCCTTTTACCCCAACAACCGTAGTCATGGGACATGAGATGAATACCTAACGACATAGAATCATCAACAAGATGATTTCCCGTTGATAATTCAAGGTATCTCCATTAATCGCCAATTTCCAATCCCTGACTATGAGGACAGATAATCATGGCTATAGCACTTATAAAGGGATCGCAGTCCATCTCGAAATACGATGCTTTCAAAACGAAGACCTTGGTCTTCCTTTATTGCCTAATTGAGACCTGTTCTTTCACAATGCACTTTTCTCGCTAAATATTCCCTTATGCCACGATGTCTTCAACTTCTACTAGGCTTGCAGGTTTCAAATTAATCGTCTTTTCTACAATTTCTAGGGCATCATAAGGGTGTTTTAAGAGATTGACAATTAGAACAGTTGAAAAACAGATTAGCTAATCACAGGTATTGAAGCATACATCAGAAGCGGTTGGCTTGCTTAGAAGATCTACTTGTCGCCCGTCATGGGCCATCCTATCCGAGAAGAAAGATGACTTATGTATCAAAGTCTTCGAGAAGCATTAGAATATCCTTCTACTCACGAAAGTCAGCAATAAGAATCTAGGGCTTGGAGAAGGGCCGAATAAAGGTCTGACAGATGAGTGAGTTCATCTTTATCACCTACTTAGCACACCAGACGCAAAACTCTCCCGTCGTGCTAGCTTCTTTGATCATGCTGAGATCATCTCTAAAACGCGATCTTGTTGCGTCTGAATTGTACGCGATGCTAAGCACGCGTTATGGTAGTAAGTACCTAATGCATATATAAAATAATATAGATAACGAAGATAGGTAGCAGTTGATGTGATAAGAACCTAACTATGGTTGTCCATCGGATACCAACATAATACGGTACATTGCCCATTTAAATGTGATTGGTTGAGTCTTTCTCCACCATTCCTAAGGTGGTATATTTTGGATCTTGTTTGAGTTCTGATTTGCTAATATAAGTGGGGTGTATACATGTGTCATGGGGATGTAGAAGCATTATGTCTATATGCCGTTGTTACTAATGGCTAATGGTCCTGGCTTAAGGGTCTCGTTTAGAGTATTGGAGTCCAAATTGCATATTAAGTCCTAATATGAGCATAGTTAACCGTATATCCAGGCAATTCATACCCGAAGACTACGAAACAGATAATTACGTCCTCCGTTGCCAGCTTAGGTCATGGGACTGTAGAATTGCTATAGTATTAGAACAAGGCGAGTTGGTCCGATAGTTTCTTCCTTATCGGATATAAGCAGCCTTGTAAATTCAACGTAAATCTTACTGAAGTAAGCGTACTACCGTAGTGCGAATCTTACTCGAGTAAGCGGCGTGTTAATGTGACTCTTACTCAAATAAGCGGGTGTATCTAGATGGAAGAAGAGTTGGCCGGGGGTGGCTACCTGTCATCTTAAGTGATATGAGCGAATTTAACATACCAACGTCTAGCCAGCGGCCCCTGGAGCCAACGCCCGAAGGAAGGGAGTAAGCGGCTGCTTACTTTCTCGTGATGATACCTAGCCGAATCCTATACCAGATTACCAAATTCATTGGGCTAAGGTTTGGTAAGACTACCTAAGGTAGAAATACTTGGGGATATCATAGAGACCTTAATTAACTCAACAGAACAAGTTATTCATTCGGTAAGTATTATACTAATCAGTCAAAAGTCCTAACAGAATTGATTTGCACGACCTAAATGGAACGTTACTATATTTTGTGGCTGTGATACAGCCTCCAGTCGCAGCGCATGCAGTATATCTCATGCTTAGCTACTTCAAGGTTCTGACCACTTAGTGATATGTCACGTTGACCTGAACCCTCAAGGCTGGTCAATCAAAAATTCAATCACATTTCAGCCCCAGAGAAATACTTGTATATGCCTACCCAGGCAGAGAGAGCATGGACCCCTGAAATAGGATTCTTGTCTATTTGGTGATGTCGGTTGTCAGGGTCAAAACAACCCTTGCGGTTATGGACATTGATGCTGATGTGATATAACGACTTTTCAATAAGTCAGAAGGTACTCAGATTTGCATACTTACCTTGTTAGTTTGTTTTTGATTAGAACATTGCCATGCTTCACGTATACAAACTTTTAGGACTTAGGAGATAGACTTAGGAGATATTGAAATATATAATTCCGTACAAACCTCTTCGGTAAATTTCGATTGCACTCACACATTCTCACCACTATCTTAATAGGTGTGCCTGCTCATGGTTCTCACAATGAAGAAGTTTGTTTCCCTCGTGTGTAGCCTCGCCCTTTTTGGGACCCTCGCGACTGGCGCGAGCATTCCTAGATACTTTCAACCGTCCGCCTTTACCCGGCGCCAGTTAAATGCTACACAGGTTCAGCAGGAGCTTGGTAGTGAGCTCTCAAACACCACTTCCATCTTCGGACCAGATGACGATCGCTTCACTGAGGCTACTACAAGGTGGAATATCTTTGCAGTGCCTAATATTCAAGTTGTGATTGAGCCTGGCGAGGAATCTGATATATCAACTATTGTAAGTGTTATAAGTATTATTGTATGAGTCCTGTTAGCTGACAATGACCCAAGGTCACATACTGTAATGAAAACAGTCTCGACTTCCTGACTGTAAACCGTGCTCATGGTGACACCCAAAGTCTTGGTTCCTTCAACGGTGTTCAGATCAACATGAAGAATCTTAGGAATATTGACATTCAACCTAGCGGTAAATCTGCTTGGTTTCAAGGTGGCGTCTACGATGGTCAAGCCACGACTTACCTTTGGGACCGAGGATATGTTACTACCACTGGATCCTGCGATTGCGTGGGTATGATGTACGTTGTCCTTTTTATCATCCCTTATCATTAGGCGATAAATACTTACAAACTTCAAATAAAAGGGGTCCAGGTCTTGGCGGCGGACACGGGAGACACGAGGGTGCTCATGGCATGATTAGCGACAATATCCTTCAGCTCAATGTTGTTTTGGCTAACGGCAGTGCTATTTGTGTCAATTCCAATAAATACAGTGATCTTCTATGGGGAATGAAGGGCGCAGGCCACAATTTTGGTATTGTTACGAGCTTTGAGATGAATATCTTCCCCCGAGGCCCGGAGACATGGCACTATCATAACTACATCTGGCGAGGCGACAAGCTTGAAGAAATTTTTAAAGCTCTTAATATTTTCCACGGTAACGGCACGACACCCGTAAATATGGCTTTCAACTTCGGAAACTTCCAAATGAACACGACAATAACCGATAAGGAACCGGTCATCTTCTGGACTTTTGCCTATCGTGGATCCGCGGAAGAAGCCGAGAAGCACTTGACTCTATTCAACGCGATCGAAGCGGTTTATGAAGAATACGATGATGTGTCATATCCAAAGATCTCTGTTGCCCAAGGCACGGATGAGGACAGTTCCCTCTGTCAGGAAAATCAAATTAGAATCGCTGCCACTGCAGGTCTTGAAGTGTACAACGTAACGGCCGAGCGCCTCATATATGATGGCTTCAAAAAACGTGTCGCCGGCAATCCTGTACTCGTCGCAGGAGGTAATATTCTTCACGAAGGCTACTCCACCGAAGCTGTTACAGCTCAGAACTCCGATGACTCCGCCTATCCTTTCCGTGCCGACCATCACCTAATGCTTTTCCAAACAGTCGTCCCTCAAAATAACCCAAGCGTAGAAAAGGCTGCTTGGGAATGGGCAATCGAGGTTAGAGACCAATGGAACGAAGGTCAGCCAGGGCGGGCTCCTAATGCTTATGTCAATTATGCCAACGGCTTCGAGCCCGTAGAGCAGATGTACGGCCACGAAGCATGGCGTCTGGAGAGGCTTCGCAACCTCAAGGCAAAATACGACCCTTCGAATCGCTTCCGCTTTTATAACCCAATCATCTGAGACCGGGCAATTGAAACTTGATTAGTCTATCTAAGTAGTTACTACTAAGCAATTTATTAGAGTAGAATAGAATATAGCTCCCGCTTTATAGATTAAGTGCATAGGTACCTTACCTACCTAGGTATCTACACAATTTCTTAAGCCCTCTCACAGTCCTTTAAATGTCCTCGCGTTATCCAATAGAACCGTATCTAAGGTACCTATGATAAAATATCAAACACTTAGTTACATTATAACACCTATTTTGTGTAAAGAAAATTAAATGTACTTGATCCCAGGTTGTATTCAATATACTTCACGATGTATGTTATCATAATGAAGCTCTATGCTGGATAGATTATTTCTAATACCTAATAGGATACAACAAGTACTCATAGTTGTCAGAGACAAATCCTTCAATGTCAACGTTCTCAAAAGCCTTGTCTCAAAACTAAGACTTTTAGTACCTAGCCGCGCATAATAGGCGCGTCGATCCCACACTTTATAATATTAAGGATTCTAGAATCTTGGAAAGCAGGTAGAGTATATGAAGTAGCGCACCAAGGGTTAATTTAAGAGCAGTGAAACATGTATAATTACAGAGTCCATTGGTTCTAGCCTAGCTATGCAGAATTCTTGGGCGTATGGGTAAGACCTGCAATGGTGAAATGGGTTTACCCCCACGAACAAACACCTCCATACTTAATATGATGAAAGTCTCCGGTTAGGGAGATTCGATTATTTATGGATCGATTCTGAATCGGAGTGAAGTGGTTGGCTATTGAAAGTTGTGGCAGAGATTCAACCTCCCATCTGAGACATTTGAATCCAATAGGTCCAATAGGAGGTTATTAAAATGAAGAAATTGGCTAAGTAACCCCCCAAACCCTCGGACTACTCTCGAACTCTTCAAATACCATGACTAGCGCAACGGGGCTCGGGAGTAGCGCTGCCGATTTAGCAATAGGCCATCAGATGCCTTGGTAAGCGTAGTCGAATGAGGTTTATGTCGGTAGTCGGATCAAGGTAACAGGGTTTTGGATGCAGGTGCCCTTTCATTACCGGGAATGGTTTGTACTACCCCCGTATTATCAGATATCGGATCGATGAACACGCCTATGACATAGGATCTCAGATCCGTGCTCAGGTAGAGATGTGGGGGGGATCGTGGTAAATAGCAAGTCAGAGTTGTACAATTCTACCGCAACACGAGCGATGATTACAGGGCGCCATGCGGCGCATGTCGATTACCGTTTCCAGGATTAATCCCTGAGCAGATTAGACTGATCATCAACGTAGGCAACGTAGGCACCATCGAGCAATTTAGGCATAGACCTCATGTGTAGTTCCTAGGTACTTAAGCTATGGCGTAAGGGGATGCGAGCTGACTACTACGCAATGCCAATGAAGGGTTTTCCGACGGGTAGATTATGTTATGCATCAACTCTCGGTGAGGCTCGCTAATCTTGGTAGGCATCACGGCATATGCTCCGGGTGGCGTAAATAGGTAGGTAGGTAAGTATCTTCTATGGCCTTGGCGAACCATAACTCCCTACTTTAATTCCAGACTCTTCTCTCGTCAAATAGTGCTGTTGATCGACAATCTAGCGCCTTTCTTATGAGATTCTTGTGAATGGAGATCTGATCGCCATCTGTGAGATAGAGCTATGAAATAAGCTTATTATTCTCATCCTCAACGGTCGCTGCGAGCTTGTTCGAGACACCGAGGTCTTGTGAAGCAATCAAAGCGTCATGTATGGACGGGCTGAGCCACGTCAACAGCCCGGCTATGCCTGTGAAGGTATGTTCTAACGTCTCAGCCCCTGGCAGCACAAATGGGATTTTGGGGTTGATCGCCGATTAAAGAGAATGATGATCTAGAGTCGACGGTCAGGGTTCTACGGCGATGTTTCATTAGGGTTCAATACTAACTGGATGGCCTCGAAAAGAATGCCGTAAGAAAAAGCTTCGATGTGACAGGCAGCGTCCGCAATGCGGTGCATGTGCCAATGCCCAAATCCCGTGCGAAGTCAACGACCGTCGCGTACCTCGCGGTCCTAAAAAGGGAAGCATAGGAGCACTTCGTAGTCGCATCGGTATGCCATACTCTACATAAACTAACTACCTAACCTAACCTTACCAATACTAAATGTCGAGGTAGTTGCACTAGAACGTCGTCTCTCTACATCGCAAGCCGATGATAACGACACAGCGAATGGTCACGAGCTTGGTTTGGCAACAGAATCTCCATCGAAGGAGGGCATTTCGATACAATTTCCCTGTATGTCCCTTGAGCTTACATTTTACTTTTTACTTTTTTTTTCCATTCTCTCTGTCGGATGGGGTCTTATATCCGACATATCCGAGACATCTTCAACAACCGCGTCTTGCTTTTAGAGCGAAAGTAGTAACTTCTTTCGTAGTAGTACCCGATTGGGACATGTCCCAACAAGAACAACCTCTCAATGGTTCGATTCCTCTAGCATGGGGACCGCCGGCGACTGCACCTCACTCACCATTGCTATTCTCTGAGCTCCCGGTCATACCCACCATAGCGGCATCATACCCATCACCGAAACAGAGCCCGGTTTCAGTTGGCGATGTTTTCATATCAGACCTCTCTAAAGCAGATTTGTGGGTTCCCCCGACCCCTAAAGTGTCAGTTCCAGGTAGCTTACTCTACTTAAAGAATACAGCTCTATTTTGACCGTGTTCATCCAATTGCTCCCATCTTCAACAAATCGAAAACTTTTGGATGGATAAACGATGCGAGTATCATCAGTGAACCTCAACAATGCCTGCAGTATGCCATGTTGACATCCGCTACGGCCTTCTCAAGCCAGTTTAGCGGTCTCCAAGACGCCATCTACGCCAAGACTCGATTCATGCTCGATCAGCTGGACCTGAACGGTAGTGACTCTCCGATTTGCCATATCGAGCACCTGCAAGCATGGATTCTTATCACATTCTATGAATTTGCTAAGACCAATTACCGACGAGGGTGGCTTAGCGCCGGCCGAGTCTTCCGCCTAGTCCAATTTCTAAAGCTCTACGACCTGGATAGCCCCAGAGTCTTAGGGACGGAGGGTGACGACAATGCGATTACGTTAGAGGAAAAGAGGCGCACATTCTGGGTAGCCTATTGCCTCGACCGGTTCATTAGCGTCAGCGAGGGTTCGCCTATGACGTTGAACGAGGAAGTAGTGAGTTCCAATCTATCCTCGAATCAGCACGACGGAATGGAATCCAGGAGACAGTTGTGAAAAAGAAACTTATTCCCAATTTTGATAGGTATTTACACGTCTTCCATGTCCAGATGACGATTTCCAAAGAGGGCTTGTGCAACAAGAGCCCTTCTTAGCAGAAACTATGACATCTGCCGACATGAGACCATATGCGCCACTGGCAGAATGTGTGATTCTCATCACCATCTGTAGTCGAGCCCTCACCCACAAACAAATATACACAATAGAAACTTTGTATAGCAACATTCCGCTCGATTTTACTTCTAGACACGACTGGTTAGACGGTATACTTACACGGCGGCTTAATAACCTGCAAGTCAACTACCCCTCGTTGACTGTGGCTGAAAACCCGATGATTATTTACTCGTACATGATTGCGTATTCTGCTATCATGTACTTGTGCCGCATCATAGAGACGTTGTCTATAAGCGACCAAAGCCAATCTCTTGTGTGGGAATACCAAGATCGAGGGCTCTGGGCAGCTCAGGAAATATCTCGAATGGCGAAGGAACATGAGTATCTTGGTTACTTCAGGGCACATACGTTTATGCCTCTACCCATATATCTAAGTGTGGTGAGGCTTCGGACACACCTAGAGGTCCGAAAAGGAGATCTAGAAAAGGACGAGATGGAGAATGTGGAGAATTCACTCCACAGTTCCATCGAGGCGTTGCAGAAGTTGCAGTCGGTAAATAATCTCTCGAGTTATTACTTGCAACTTCTGTAAGGGCTTCTAATAATTCCTAGCTGCGCTAGGTTATGGGATAAGGTACAAATTGGAGCGAGGGCTATATATCCCTCTTCCTCCTTACATCTGAAATAGTGGACACCATTATTTTAGTATGATTACGTTAGGACGCATTCAACAATGCTGTCCGAACCATTAGGCATAGTATAGTCTGCAATGTTTACGTTAGAAATATACAAGTCATATCAGGTTGCTAAGTATAAAGGAAACGACTTTAGCTATATGTCTTATGTGAGAAACAAGTTGCCTCAGCATGATTCCATTTTTCGTGTTCTTAATTACGAATACGATGATAGTCATCTTTTACTTCCCGGAGCTCAATTATTAGAGGTGACGCCGAAAACGTAGTTTCGACATCACAAGATTAAGTTGATGCCATAATATTCGATACAATAACAGTAATAACGAAGCACATCTAGAAATCTCATATTTAATAGTCGCCTTCAGATTTTAAGTTGGTATTTCTCTATATAATATCTAATCGAAATAGTAGTATCGCCCAGAATCACGCAAGTGGGAGCTTCGTAGAACAGTGTCTATATTGACCTCCTTTTAAATGAAATCTGCAGACAAAGCCTGTTAATACAGCAATTTCTAACGTTTGTACAGTGGGCTAGCCTACAAAAGACTGTATCTAAAATCTTTCACCATCGGATACGGTCTCTAACCAATGATGAAATGTAATCAAGACCAAGTTGTAAGTACGTAGCATGAGACGACAGGAAGTATATGTGAAGCGGATAAGATACCTCCGAGAAAATCCGGCTTGATATAATAGTAGATCTATCAAGTACGAAGGCCGGCCGACCGGTGCTTGATGCAGTCGGCCGTACGGATGGGACAAAGTAGCATAAATTCCCGCCATCTAGGGAGCGCGCATACTTGGCTCTTATATGCGAATCTAGCATTAAATATTCCAGATACCGGTTGTACGAGGCAACGATCCGTCCCGGCGATGCTTGATCATACCTCATGTCCAGATCCTGTGCTACACAATATTAGATACCTACCAGAAAACAGGCAAATAGGAGTGTCTTATTTTTAAGCACAGGATCATCATCGGTTTCACAAGTCAGCAGCCACAGTACTCTAATTGGATATAGTCATTTGAATGGCTCAAGTTATACAAATATAGCAAGCCACTTTCGGTAGCTTAAGCACGTGGCAAACTGATAGTTGTCCCAATAAGGAACGCCGTGTCGCTCATTAAGATCTTATATACTCGGATACAAATATCATTCGACCTACCTAAGAGGTAGATATGTAGGTAATAATATTACAAAGGGGCGTTGTCCTTTGGTCTGGATAAGCTCTATATCTTGACAGCGCTATGTAACCCTCATCACCTCGAAAATCATGGCAACAGATGCTTATAAACTCCTCTCGACTACCAGCGGCTATCTCCGTCTTACTTCAACGGAAGCGGAAAGTGCCTTATTCTCCGCATGCACATAATCCGGTAGATTTTACCTACGCACTAGTTGGGTCGATCCAGTGTGAACCCGACTTGGCACTCTACAGAATTATACACTTATTTCGGTGGCGGCCTATTAAAATTCCAGACATTGGGGCTCAATGGCATACGTCTCGGATCATACCGAACGTGTCTGCAAGCCTTATTGATATTGAGCCAAGAACTACTTTTTAAGTGGAAGATTCCAGCCACATCAATGACCGTAGCGCATCTTACATTACATTGATGATCGCCTCGTACCACCGCCATCTGGGCTTGCCAAAGCTACCGAGTACGAGAAATTCTTCACTGTCTACGAGCTCACGGACACTGTCTATTAGATTCGGATATGCACCCCGAATAGGCTCCTTAGATCGAATGCAAGCGGCTCTGGGTAAATGTGGTTCTCATAGTATGATGACATGACCGACTGAGAGGTACCTAATCGGCGAAAAGAAACGGGCGGATCTGCAAGCTATCAACACCAATACCATATTAAGTACCATAGGATGTTACTACCCACGCCAAGTGACGCTATGGGTTTCAACCAGGCGCAGAGTAGGCCCTCGAATACTTAGTGTCCATTGTAGGCTGTGCTATCGCTCACGCAACAACCAATAGACGGATCGATTACTGAAGCATTCAATACAGAGAGCTGATGGCTCCGTCAGTATCCTAGCAGTCCTAGTAAGGACCCGGCTGACTAAAAATAACAATTGCATTCGAGGAACTCTCGAAGAGGAGGTATACGTAAGGTTAGCGTCGGTTCCTATCAGTGCTATCTAGCGATTTCGCTTATGCTTCATCTTTCATCTTTCAGGAGACTGATTCCTAAGACAACATATCAGGTCATCCCTGTTAGCTTTTAGATTCACGGGGAAAGCATAACGATGATGTAAATAAATATGTATATCTTATTAAATCTTAGACATGGCCACATCTAGCGATACAATACCCGATTATATCATTTCTTCAATGTCCCTTTTGAATGGGAAAATGACGAACATAACGATGGGGAAATCTTTTAGGAGTCCAACGTGTATCTACTCAAGTGATACCTTCTAACAGGTAGGGACGTGGCCTAAACTTGGATACCACATACGTATTAGGTTAGGTACCTAATGTATGGTCACATCTATATAACACCGATCAACTTGAATTTGCCTTCCGGAATCTACCATGGGCATGATCGGGGGAGTCGATTCTACGCGAACAGTCTTTTAAGGCACACATAATTCCATAATGTAACTGCGAATACCTGACATTGACGGATATTTGAACTGCTTGAGCTTCACTCTGCCTGGTAACTTCCGTACCATACATATTTCCGTCTCGCGGTATCTCAACTTAGCATAGCCTCTAATTCCAACCTGATATTCGTATCTGGAGTAATATCAGGTCAGTTACTCCTAGTTAATAACCATCTATATTACGTGCATATAGCACCTAAGTAGATCACTGATCACCCCACGTCACAATGTCTTCTTCCCTCGTGGCCATGCGATCGCATTTTGATGCTATTCCATTAGGTCCCTGGCCATTTTCCTGAATTCTAGGCGAAGCTCAATCAATTAATTCAATTCGATTATTTCGAATCTCAGTAATGCCGCCTCAATGTAACCTCGGAGTGGCAAATACTACCTACCTTCTAATTCGTGTAGATGAATGAATGATCCGCCGATGCTCTCATAGTCATATTGAACGAGTTCAGTATTTTTCTCCGACACAGGCGTGACTCCTATTGTTAGAATATCAACCCCATAACCTAGGGCCTAGGCTTTAGAAGCCTAACGAGCCACAAGCCCCCCCTTTTCTTAAAGCTACATAAGTCTCAATCCCTCCGAAGTGTCTACATATACGTCAAAAGCTCAAGATTACCTAATCTAATTTTCATAATTACTAGACGATTAATACAAATACTTTTATCCCTAAATATCTAGGTAGGTAATTTCTAATTAAACAATTCACATTAACTTTGTTGAGTTGGATAGCCGAATTCGCCGGCTACAAGGAATTTCCCTTTGCTCATTTCATAGGTATTCAGGTACCTCTTAGATGATGAAACATTATTTGGAATGATGATCAAGTTACTTTTGCCTTGGCCGTATCTGTCTAGCCCTTAGATGACTCTGATAATAATATCTAATACCTATGTTCTGATATGAAAGGTTTCTTAGTACAGCTCAATATCTAATTTTCCGTCTTCCGACCATAAGGAGTCCAGCACGGCTGACAGCCTCGTAGGCAGATATTTATAGGTCTGAAAGATGCGACATGGAAGTCAAGTGGCTATGCATTTTCTGCATCTCTGATTTGCGGTTATTGCCGCAGCAGAGTAGCACAGACACGTAGAACCCCCTCACCTCCCGCCTCTACCAAACCTCGTTCAATCTGACAAGAGCCTCGCGTTTGGATGATTGCATACTAAGTTGAAAATATACCATTACAAAGCTGCGCAGTCTTTCCATTGCGAATATTACCTAAAGGAGTTCGCGTTAGTTGGCGATAATATCGAAACATTCATTTCTCTAGGCTCAATAGAAAAGATAATGAGTGACTCAAGATAATAATGGAGGCCCTAGCAGCTGTAGGGCTGGCATCTAACGTACTCCAGCTCATTGTATGTGGGTACAAAGTCGTTTGGATGGCGAAGGAGTTACACGAATCTCATCAAGATTCAATCCAATCTAATAGCAATACTGCTTTTTTGGCGCAGGAAATGCGAGAACTCAGCACGAGAGTTATGAAAGACTTGCTATCATCTGATCTGACTGAGGACGAAATGGCTCTATATAGGTAGGTAGGCTTGCACAAAAGTGCAGTGACCTTTCTAATAGGCTCTTGGTGCTATTACTCGAAAACCTGAAAGTCAAGAAGCCGCGAAGCAAACGCGACATTATAACGACAGTTCTGAGAAATATAATGAAGAAGAACGAGCGGAATGAGCTTCAAGCAAACCTTGATGACTATAGGAAACAGCTGCAGATTCAAATAAGCATTATGTCTCGGTGAGCCTGTCAGTTATAAGTTCTATACGTATCCGATTCTAATCCAAATATAGCTCAGACCTAACACAAAAGCTTGAACATACATTGAGTACCACGTCTATATCCCAAAAGGAAATGCTACATCTGAGAGACCACGTACAAAAGCTCCAGCACAGAGTTGTGGTCGACTCGGATAATACGATGGCATTTTTCCGAAAGCTTCAGGAAATTGTAGAGATACCATTCAAGCAAGCCGCTATCTTACAAAGTCTCCGATATCCGAGAATGCATGATCGGTTTGAGAATGTAGATCCAGCGCATCGAAACACTTTCCAATGGCTTCTCGAGGGCCCAGAAACTCCTTCCGAAGAAGAGCAGCGAGAGTCTGTGGTAGAGGACAACAACCATGGTCCATACCACTGGTACCAATCTAAATACTACGTCTAATCAAGCAAAATACCAACAGTATAAAGAATTTTCTACATGGTTACGAGGAAGACTCGACCACCTTCATGTCGATATACCTGGCCGTGTTCTGGGAAAGTTACGAGGCAGAAAGTTGCCATGTCATTTTACTAGTAATTTTGGTGGCCAGGTGCATACACTTGTTCTGTGGGGTAATCTACCTGGAAGGGCTGGTATGAGCTGGCAAGGTAATCTATAATCTAGATTTAGCATCATTCATTATGAAACCCTGGCCCCCAACCTCAACGGATTCAACGCCCTAGGGGCCCTAGGGGTCAATCCAACAAAACTTGTCCGGTTTTACCCAAATTTAAAAAGAATGAGGGAATACGAGTACGCGTTGATGCTTGTGTGTATTTATTATTATATGTGTACCTAAGGTTGTAAAAGGTTCTGTGTTTAGGTTCTGTGTTTATAGTTCTCAGATTTATTAGTGACATTAACACCAATGCCCCGTGGAGTGTGGTTTTCAGCAAAGTCGTAACTGTAGTGAACTACTCATCAAGTGCCAAATTCTGGCAATATTCTGCTCTTCTGGAATATATATCTACCTACCTAGGTAGGTAAACTATTACTGAGGTATAGGCGAAGGAAGAAGGGCGTGGGGTGATTCCCGTAATCCCTTCCATGCCTTCGCCTTCTTGAAAGGATATTGGAGCCAGGCTGCTACTACTGTTTAAGCCAGTGATGAAACGTCTTGGAAAGAGCTGTCACGCAGCTGTGCTTAAGAAGCATCCAAATAGACAATCTGAGGCTACAGGTAACAGGTGGTATTTTAATTAATATAAGGCTATAGTATCTGTATGTGCCTTGTATTTCCCTGTATTCCTTATAAGAGGCAGAGTAGATACGCGGGTATTGGATTCGTCAAGGCGAGCCAAGTAATTACCTTCTTGGGGTCAATTGAAACTATTCACAAATTACTTTAGATGCGCGTCGGAGTAATAGAGCCCCTGCGGGAGCTACTACAATAATCCCGAATTTAGCCAATCCCTCCTGGCCTCTGAGATAGTTATTCTAAGTGCTTAGTAGGTCAATTAGTTGGGTGGTATTAGGTATGATTGCATTATCTACCTATGTAGGGACGTTGTAAAAGGATTAGAATGTTCCACGACCGGTTGCGTAGCTTCTTCTAATCTCCCTTGACCATTTTCGACTATTACAACAAATATCTTACGCAATTCTAATACCAGTTCTCACATATACCTACCAAAGTCAAACCTCATGTTGTTGTTGATACTAAACTGTCTCGCCAGACAATCTCAATGATGGAATGAACCGAATAAGGAGGCGAGACGATGGATTCGATACTGAATCGTTCATCAGCTCTCGATAGAAGCTCGGACCACTCCTCCCTTGTTCTCTCCTTTGCATTCAACCCCATTTTCACCATCAAGTCGTGAGCACTATTGCTATCACTTAGTCTCAAGAATATTATGATTCTCGTTTTGAAACGGAATAGACCTCAGCTTACCATTGTGCCTGAATTGTAAGCGAGCTCACGGTCTGCGAAACATCCATACAAATGTCATTGATCAGTATCCGAGCTCCTTTTTTCATTGCAGGAATCTGGTTTTTAAGGATTCTGATGGCGTAATCGTCCGGCCAATCGTGGAGGACAGTCCTAAAGATATATACGTCGGCATCTTTAACGACCTGCTCGGTGAAAAAGTCATATTCCTGATACTCGATACGGCCAGCGAGTTCAGACGAGATCAATGCTTCGGTATCGGCTCTCGTGACTTCTGGCAAATCCTCAACAACTGCCCTTTTGATATCCGGGTAGCGCCTCAAAAGGGCTGCGCACAAGTCGCCACGGGAGCCACCAATATCTACTATAACCTGAGGGCATCCCCGTGTGGTAGAGTTTTGCATGTGTGCCCACGGCACATTGTTCACGAAATGATGGGCGGAAGTCTCTGGAACTGTGGTAACCCAAGACATGGCATTAGTGAATCTCTGGTACCGGTCGGGGTGATGTGATACAACTGAGAATATATCCGTGTCGCCAGAACTTCCATTGGTCAAGGCAAGCGCAGACTCTCCGGCCTTAACAGAGCCTGGGAACCGTTGGAGTGCCTCGGGGAACTTCGTCACTGCTGGGGCGTATTCCTCAGTTGAGAAGCCTATTGCATCGTGGCATAAAGGGGTTGCAAGGGCTGTAGATATAGCAGTATGTCTCACAACTCCTGCAGGGTTCTCTTCAAAAACTCGCATTGACATTGCTGCTCGTAGGATACGCCTCAAGTCAGACTCGATCAAGCCACAGCGCTCCGACAGTTCGACATATGATATCCCGCTTTCTGTTGGCACGTGCTCCGCTACCTTGAATCGGTACAGCACGTTGAACACTGCTGTCCAAACCGGCTGCCATGATTAAAAGTTAGGTCTCAACTTTGTATCTGTGGCGCGGTATCACTTACACTGATCACAGAGGTGAAGAAAAGGAATGAGGTTGGGCCGAGGACCAGCGCCCGCATCTCATCCAAAGCTTCAAGGAGTTCTGCACGACACTCCTCGATGTGCTTGGTATATTCGTGCGTCTGCATTGAAAATCCAGCAGACAGTGAGGGCTGCGGCTCGTTTTCTGCACGATGCCAATCTGCTATTGTATTCGCTCGGGACTGGATAATGTGCCCCAGTTCGGGCAAAGATCGTGAGCTCGTCATGGCTGAAACAGTTCCAACTCTTTGGAACTAATACAGGATAAATTATTTGGAACCGACTTGTGGACTAGCGGGGCTGTAATACTACCTTATATACCTTGCCTCAGTACTCACTCACCCTAAGGTATGTATGTACCATGTAGGTTAGGTACCCTTTGATGCAGATGATTATGTACCTAATCTATGTACCCCTAGGTTAGGTAAAGGTAGGTACCTATGTCAGCCTGTTAATGTAGCAAATAGAGGGTCTATAAAGACTGATTATATTGAATATATTCGCAACACCAAGCAGCTCGTGCCTAAGCATTGGTACCCCCGCAACTACAATTCAGACCTCACATTGAGCCACGTGCTATTGAATGAGACAGTATGTTCAGTACGGCTACATATCATTTAATGAAATGTGCGCATGACACATATTCAAACACAAGTCCACCTGCGATGGATACTCCTGTGGACCAGAAGTCACTCACGAACCACCACCAACAATCAGCCTCATCTTTTAGATCTACGCTAGCGATCATGGTCCCAAGAGATAGGAGAGAACCTCCAAGTGTGATAATGTAATATCCGATCCCTAAAGCAGATAGTTGCCCGTACAAGACGATGAACGTACACATGAAACCATAACACACCCACAAGAATAGCTTCGTATAGTTTCCGAAGAGCACAGCAGTGCTTTTAAGCCCGATCTTGATATCATCCTCGATATCTTGATATGAATAGATGGTATCGTAGATCACCGTCCAGAAGATAGATACGAGAACTAAGCACAATGCGGATCGATCTTTCCACGGCTGCTCTGCGCCGACGGCCGCACAGCCAACGATAATTCCCCACGCAAGGCAAAAACCAAGCACAAATTGAGAAAAATATGTATGTCTCTTGGACCACGGGTAATAAATGGTGAAAATGATGGTGGGAGTCGTGGCTATTGCCGCTGATGGTGTAAGGAACAGTAAGAACGAGGCGGCGATGAGAGCCTGAGTAATAATGAAGATAAATGCTGCCTTTGGTGATATCGTGCCCCTAGCAATGGGCCGATTCTTCGTCCGAGCGACACAAGCATCTATAGGCCTATCTATAAGGTCGTTCCATGCGTGGGCAGCGTTAGAGAAGAAGAGGGAGCCGCCTAGGAGTAAAACACAGATTGGCAGGACTTGGGTGACTGGTGACTGGTACGTGATTGCTGCGTGCAATATACCGAAGAGGTGTGGAAAGTATATTAAGACAAGGCCAGCGGGTGGGCTAAGACGAGCGAGTTGCACGTATGGAACCCAAGAACGAGGCAGTCTGTCCACCCAAAGGCTTTGATGGACGCCGCCATATTGGTAAGAGAGCTTGTTCCCCTTTTCGTCTGATCTGACGGATGAGGAAGCACGGTTTCGTATGTCGTTCATTTTCTGAGCTAATAGTAACCGAGTATGTAGTTTAGGTTGACAGAATGTTAAGTGAAGTCATAGTGCCAAAGACGCCAACAACGCACTTTTATGTAAGATTTTACCATGCCCGTCTCCAGCGGATCTTCATGTCTCTATCCGGGGGTACAGCCGCAGCTCCGGCATATTTCTGGTCATTGAAAGCGGGGCGGTCAGATCGAGACCCATCAGATTGGACCCATCCCATGAACTCGATGTCGAATTTGGCAACAATAATGGCGACTGCCATCATGATCTCCCGCTTCGCAAAATGCCGCCCGGGGCATAGGGCGTAGCCTCCACCTATCCCTGAAGTTAGCTGCGGTTGGGTCTAAGAAGTGCATATAACACATGCTATAACACATGCAGGCTAAGCTTTAGAAATTGGACGTGTAACGCACCAAATGGAAAAAACGACGTTGGCCGAGCTTTGATCGAAAACTGGGGTCGTGGGACATTACCGTCCACACCGGCCGCAAATTCCAAGTGGCGTTCGGCCCAAAATTCTGTGGCCCCATGCTTATCTGTTGCCCATACAGCTTCATCGTAGTGAGCGATTTGGGACGCAGACTGTAGCAATGAGCCTTTGGAAATGTGGTATCCATCAATTGTGATGCTTTCTCGTACCTCGCGGGTTACATTGAAGGATATATGCATCCGCAAGACTTCGGTGTAAACGGAGAGCAACCGCGGCAATAGGAGGAGCTTGTGTACGTCGATGTGGTGTTTTCCTGTCTGTTGGTCAATCGTAAACACCTGCATTACTTCGTCATTAATTGCTCGCAGTAGAGGCGGGTCTTGGATGAGCTCCATCAATATCCACGCCGATATAGGCAAAGTATTTCCATTCAGACTTAGTAACTCATTAGTATGCGGCTCTCGTGTCACCCGAACCGTACCTACTCACCCGAATAGTGTGGCCGTGGTATGTCCGCTACAAGTCCGGTTTGAGAAACCTGATTCCCTGAGCCACCTGGCGATCTCGCGAGCAAAGCGCGAACCCCAATATGGGTCCCAGTCGGACTGGGCCTCTGGACCGTTCCAGTCGAAATTCTCCCATGCATCTTCTACCTGTTTATGTACCATATCGTGAAGACGCTCACGAATATGCCGGGGTTTAGGCTTCAGAAACTTTGGAAGACCCCAAACAAGGACGCCCGCGACTTCGTCGAATTGCCAATAACACTTGACGAGATCAGGGTTGAGTTCTAGAATGCGGGAGCCAAACATGGATTTAATCGCACTCTCAGCCATATCGGTCCTGAGAAGACTGTAAATCTGAACGGTAGTCCATTCGGATGCAGACTGCTGATCAAGTTTCTCGGAAAAGAAACGTAAGAAAATATCAGCGAGCACGCCAGTGTACTTTGCACTGCTGAGGTACTCTGCGTAGATTTGGTGATGATTAAACCAATGTCTTTGGCGTGGAGAGGTGGCCTCAGTACCGGGCAAGGGAACCCTCTGCCGACCAGACTTGTCATTTTCGAACTTTTTGATTTCATCCCTGGGCATGCCCCAGTGGGTATCCATAAGCAACACATGAAACATGTTTGGATCTACAATGTGTGGCGGGCCAAATAGTACCTGAGTGTTCTTTTCACCAGATACTAGACAGACGAGCTTAGCACCCAATCTGAACTGGATGATATTGCTTTTGTTCAAAGCTTTGCTATAGCACCCGTGTCAATCGTAATTCTAGTATCATCCGAGAGGGTTGTCACAACTCTTACGTTGCCCGTTCTAAGAATTTCCCCATGTCTGTGAGATACTGGTACGTATTTGAAATGAAGGGTATGTCTTCTTCCAGCCAAGGGGGGTGCTTCGTCTCCTTTCGCCGCCAGAATACTAGTAGTAAAATGAGGCCGATGGGAAAAGAGAGGGCAAAGGCAAGAGCAATCTCCATCATAAATATATTGAGCGAATTGGCATGATATCAGACACAAGGTCGAGAATGGCTAAGGGTGAGGGGGATGGTTTTATATTGAGTTATGACAGCTGGCGCCTGGGTGCAGCTGTTGCCCAAGTGCTAACGTGCCAACGTGCCAACGTGCAAACTTCCTATCCTGACGTCCACATCCTGGACCAAATGGTTGTTTATATCGAATAGTATATGTCAAATGGTAGGGTATTCACTGAGGTTCCTACAATCCCCAGGTTCTCTCACGCAGCGGTCTTTAGCTACGAAAAATATGAACAATACCAAACTCCCATTATGGAGTATGGAGTTGAGTTGGTTTTGTGGTGAGGTGACCACTGATCCCTTACCTGCCACGTTACTTGCCACATCTCCAGCCACATCTCTAGACCAGAACTCCACAGTTAATCAACTATGTGACCAACTCAACTCAACACACGATGGCTTCAAACAGAGTTAGTTTGGAAAATTTAAACTGGGCCTATGGAGTTGGATTGAATGAGTAGCTTTGCAGTATGTGTACACGAGTGAATTTCAATTGAGTTGATCTCAGCGCTGAGAATAAGTTAATTCAGGCATGATGGAATACTTGGCCACGGCAGATTGCCTACAGGTTAGACCTTTCAAATTTAGAGGAAATGTGACATGATCAGGCCGCCTAGTCAGAACCTTCTGGTTGTCAAATCCGTATAAATGATCAGTCCATAACATTCTTTAGAGCTGTGTTGTCCTTCGTGATCTTGGCCCAGTCCAAGCTCTTTCGCCAGACTCTTTGCTGTACACGCTCATCCATTGTAATGGGGTCACTGTCATCCTTCTGCAGTAAGGTAAAGTAACCTTGTTCACTCTGATATGCCTTGTCTACTGCAAGTTTTATAACATCCTTGGCCGCCTCGGCTGATGAGCGGAATGTCGGATCGGCTAGGCGATGGATTATTGACATGAATGGTTTGAGGACGAATTTCTGGGCGAGCTGTACGGATCGGGGAGTATTAGAAGTAAAGGCACGCGAATCGCCGAGTCCACCTGGGTTGATAGCTACGGCGGTGATGTTCTTGAACTTTGGGTTCTTGGAGTAAGGTATGTTATTAAATATCTGACTTGGAGCGATGATTTTATGCGTCGTACGATAAAGCTGAAAACTTACTTGCTGCAGGTAACGGTTAAGGGGGTACATCCAAGTTGTGATAACAAGCTTGGAATTCGCGTACCGTTGAAAGCCACGGCCCTTCTTGTCCTCGCTTGCGGGCGGGTGATTGAGCTGATCGACATCATCAGGAATATCAGGCAAATAGGACGTCATAGCATTCGGTTTGCGATAGTGGCCAATGCTTGAGAAGAGCACGATACGGCCGTCGGAAGCGAAGCTACCAATGAGTCGCAACACGAGGGCGACATGCGCGATATGGCCAACCTGTAGAGTTTTGTCATAACCATCTGTCGTAAGCTCGGAGTCGCCGACGAGGTTCCAATACGAGGCACAGCATATGATGGATTTGAGGGCCGGATACTCCCCAGTCTCAACCGCCTTCGATATCTTGCTAGCGAATTCATGCACTGCCGAAAGATTTGCTAAGTCAACCTGATAAATCGAGGCCTTCGCGTCTGGGTAACGCGCGATGACTTGACGTAAGTTCTGTGTATTGCTATCGGCCTTGTCGGCATTCCTAACAGTAAAAATGGCAGTAAATTGAGGGTACTCTTTCAGAAGCTGTTCGGCTGCGGGGATGCCAACTGAACCGTTGGCTCCAGTAAGGATGACAGTGCCAGCCATGTTGGATGATTAGGGATTAGGGTGAGGGCAATATGACAAGAGGAAACTTGATGGACGACGCTGTCTACAATAACTCACAAACGGTAAAGTTGACAGTGATGCGGCACCAAAGCTCACGGCCAACTTAGGCAGAATCTGGCAGATGTAGGGATAGGGATAGAGATGTGAGGTAGATGTGAGGTAGGACAAATTAAGAACTCCTCCAACTACAATTGGAGGCCAGCCCAACTCCCAACTCCCAACTCCCAACACCCAATCTCCAGCTCTAATTAATTTCATTTTTCCTTTCTCCGTGATCTGACATATCTTTTCTTGAGTGTCGCACGGCCTCCTCAATACGGAAGGTTGTAGACTTACCGAGTGTGTGCCTAGGTACCTAATATAAGCATAACGTAAGGCAACCAACAGAAAGGATTAGAGGAGGATAGGATGTTGTATTGAAAAGAAAAAGGTTGTAATATCTAATACATGTATCTCCAACATCCCCCGCCCCCACGTTACCAGGCATTCATTGAGGCTCTTTAGCCCCGCCGCTTTGATGCGCGCCCCTCATATGTACGAGACGAGTCCCGCCAGTGGATGGTCCGTGCGTAGCAACGGATCCACACATACGTAGGTTAGGTACCTAGGTACATATGTATCACTTTAAGCGCGACGTCGGCACCATAGGGTTTTCCGGGTCCACAATACGTGCATATCGAAGCAAGTTTCAAAGATAAGGAGGATCGCAGTTGCTTCAATGTTCTAATTCTTGCTGCATGTTGGCCTCTGTGTCACTGTGACACGAAAATCGGTAATGACCCATATGCGGCCGCCTTTAGCTTGCCAAGGGCGGCTAGGATTGGCAAGAGCGAAGTCAAACCGGCGAAATAACTTTAGAGGTGGGTTTGGTATTAGCATATTAGCATATGTATTAGCATCAGCCTAGGGGCTAGACCAACAAAATGCCCCCAGCCTTCAATGTTCAGTTACCTACTACCTACATAGAGAGCTGAGAGGTACCCACCTCGACAAAGAATTTGTTCATCTGCGCGAGCGCCAATCCTTTCCCAATACATTCCCACCTGCTAGGTCCACCGAAGACAATTCTCCATGTTTCGTCTTATCTCAGGTGACCTTAGACCCGAAATTTTCGAGTCGGGCTGCGCCCGCCTGCGCCACGCAACGCGTGGTCTATATGTTTGTACTTATAGGTTACGGGCAAAGCATTCGAAAATTTCTGGTTTAAGACTGTACGGCATTGTAAAAGTCTTTAACGTTTTTATTAATGATAAAAAAATCAAATATTATATTTATAATAATTTAATATATTATAATAACGTACGAAATAATTTTAATTTTAATAATTTAAAATTTATAATATATTTTTTTTAACTTTTTATTTTTTTTATATATTTGTAAAATATTGTTTTTTTATATATTAAACTTTAACGTTTAAAAATTTTTAACGTTTTAATTATTTAATATTAAGTTTTATATAAAATATTTAAATATAATAATTTAATATTTTATAATTATATATAAAATTTTTTTTTTTTAATAACTTAAAATTAATATATTTTTTAAACTTTTAACTTTTTTTATATATTTATGGTTTTATATATTAAATTTTAACGTTTATTACGGTTACCGTTATAATTAATATTATAACCGTTATTACAATTAACGCGTTATAACCGTTATAACCATTTTTAACACTTTAAAAAACTTAAAACGCGTAAATTTAATTAATAAACTTAATAATAAAATTAATATAATTATATAATTAATTATTATTTATTATAAATATGTATTAATATTATTATTTTAATAATATTATTAATATTATTATTTTAAAACGTTAAACATATAATTTTAATATGCAAGGTTTTAAAGTTGCCTTAAACCATAGATTCGAGATTGTTTTAAAGGATTATTCCGGGGTTTAATTGGTTAAAAACAAATATGGCTAAGGGAGGTACAACCCCACGAACGATCTCGAATTTGTGGTCTGAATTTACTGACCATGAGACAAAGTCTAGGCCCCTCAGCCTCCAGCCATCGCTCGGGTCTGAACATGTTGGAGTCTTCGCCATAGATCATCTTGTCCCGTACGGCGCTTTTGATTGATAGGTCGACACTCACGCCTGCAGGGACTCGTATTCCGCACACCTCTGCATTGTGAGCACAGGCTTTCGGGATTAGTGCCGCCGGTGGCAGCAGGCGTAGACCCCTTTGATATATTATGCGAACCATTTTCATGATATGGTCGTCGATCTGCTCATGGGCCTGGGAGACACCTTTCCCATTATACCCTGGTTCGAGCTTGTAGCGCAACTGATGATGTGTGCTTCTATCTATCGTAGTAGACATGGAATCTACCCCAGGTGCTGATCGAAAGCCCCTGTAGACATGACTGCGTTCCCAAGTTGATCGAGGGTGCTGGATCCGTCGGATTTCGTTTGGATCGCTTAAGGATACCCAACAGGGACCTATGCACTAGGTGCACCAACTTTTATTACAGAAAATTGGAGATTCTTACGCGAAGAGGTCGAATTTATGAGGTCGCTCTAGGGCTGTGATTAATACGTCTCTATTGGACCTACTAAGGTAGGTAGGTACCAGAAGGCAAACATCCGCCTACTGCGCGTATAGCACCTTTATAATACAAGCTGGCTCCCCCCTGTCCATCCTACATACCTCCTTTTTTCGTCTAATAGCAGCCTATTTCAGTAAACCTGCTCCCTACACCAGTTTGAACGCCGAAGAAAATGGAATATTCAGACTCGGATCAGGTCATTCAAGTGTAAAATACCCGTCGTTTGGAACGAATGGAACTGAAATCATATTAACTGCGATTAGACTAGATGGCATCGTGAGCACACGTGTAATACATCACCCAGACAGGGCTTTCGCCTTTGAAGTCACACTTGATCTACTAAAAGGTGCCAAATTCTTTGCTCAAAAGCCTCCACTTCACTTTCACGCAAATCAAGCCGAGTATATCCAGGCAATCCAAGGGAAAACAGGACTTGAGCTGGAAGGGCGGGAAATTGTGCTTTCGCCAGGCTCTCCGGAATATTACATTGGAAGCTGGGTAAACCACCGCTCATATCCCATTTCCATACCCCTTCAAGACGGCGTGGAAAAGGTGAAGTTTCTATTATCGGGTGCTAAAACCCCCGAGCCCTTCCAGCTCAACACTCTGTTCTTCGAAAATTGGTACAGATACCAGGAAAACGTATTGAGTACAGGCAAGAGGATTGACCTCATTCAGATCCTTAGCGTGAGTTGATAAAGAACTACCCTGGGCGAGTCATTGTTGTGGGATTTAGAATGGGGGCTAATCATTGTAGACGTTTGACGGTGGAGGGACATACCTATCCCCCCCATCCTGGATGCCTTGCGGTGGAAGAATATCACAGATATTTGGTGTCGTTGTGGGCAGGTGGTTGGGGGGCCTCTTGGGGTACCAGCCCTTTTATCGAGAATGGTCCTCTGATTGGGAGCTCGCCTGTCGTCAAATGCAGACTTCCATATTCCAACGGCGGTTTGCGAAGTTCCATAAGGCGGATTGAATACGCTCTCATCACTAGCGTTGGAGTTGAAGACGGTGTTGGCGCCACTCCCACCTAGTATTCTCGGCGAATTTCCTCGATATTTTGTGCCCCTATAGTACACATGTGCGCAATCAAAGATGACTAGCCAACATACTCGTGAATCCAGTTAGTTAGATTTGTAGAGTTGCATATCATGATGTCTTACATGGTGCTAGTGATTTATGCAATACTACGGTGCCAATGAATTTGCATTGCACCAACATTCGGGGTTAGAAAACAAGGTGTGTACATAATGGTGCCACCTCTAATTCCATCCAAATAGTACGGCGCTTCATATCTAGAGCCTTACATGCGTTGAGTTTAGCCCACTGCGAAGAATTGCCCAGGTAAGCGCAGGTACTAGGGCTCCAATCGGAAGGTCGTTCCGTGAGTGTTCCAATATTAATTTCAGTGAGTGAAACAGAGCCCGACCTTGTGGCATTCATTGGCTTAAGCCAAATAAATATGGCTTGCAGCTTCGTGAGCTGGGACCGGGGGCATCATTAGGACAATCATACAGTACCTAGGGTTACATTTCCTTCTATTACATCTTTTCATAGTACGAAATGATTAAGGTCGCAGGTGGAATGGGACGACGCTGCCTCACAAGGAAATTGTAACAGGAGACAAGTTTTCCCCGAAGGCTTTCACTATGAACCCACGAAAATCAATACATGATTATTAGTAAAAAGGTAGGTACTAGCAAGAACATGTCTATTTAATTAGGCAAATTTCTTTCCGTGATTGAGAGACGAGAATTCTACCTATCAAAATCATTATGGCGTCGTTCGCATCTTTTCTTTCCATTTTATTGGCTTGCTTTGGCCTGTCCACAGCAACCTTTAAGAGTGAGCCTGTTCGTCGAGGGGCTTCCGAGATATGCCAGGAGCTGAATTCGACTTTAAGCAACATCATAGTCACAAAAAACGAAAATGATTACGAGACGCTTAGGACGGAAAACTGGTAAGTATATCATGGAAGCAAAACGTAGCCCAGCTCACACTGTTTCAATAGGGTTCAGACAGCTTGGGGGGAGCCCACTTGCATTTTCCACCCTTTAAATGTCCAAGAGATACAAACGGTACTGCCTATACTTGTGAAATCCAATGTGAGATTTGCAGTCCGTTCTGGTGGCCACTCACCACATCATGGGTTCGCCAACATCGATGACGGAGTACTGATCGACATGTCCAACTTCAACGGCATCAAATATGAAGCTGAAAAGGATATTGTCACGGTTGGTGTAGGGCTTACCTGGGGTGACTTATATACCGATCTAGAGCAATATCAGATGACCGTTGTAGGCGGAAGAATATTGGACGTCGGTATAGGAGGTCTTACCTTAGGAGGTAAGTTGCCTCTTTCTACCCCCCTCTGGGCAAACCACTGACGCAACTTGCAGGAGGACTCTCTTGGCTTACTGATCTTTATGGCCTCGCTTGCGATAATGTTGTCAATTTTCAGGTATTATCTCATATCAGAGGACTTGAAATGGATCTAACAGTTAGTAATTAGGTCGTCCTGGCCGATGGTTCTATAGTTAATGCTAATAATGAAACTAATGTGGACCTTTATGGAGCTCTCAAAGGAGGTGGCAATAATTTCGGTATGTTTGTCAATCATAGCTGCCATGCGACTTCCTTGGCACTAATTATATCGACGAAGGCATATTAACAGAAGTTACTCTCATAACCTACCAGTTAGGCCAGGTTTGGGGTGGAATTAAGACCTATACTATCGAACAATTCCAGGATCTCATAACGGCTTATTCAGAGTACCAATCTGTAACTGAAAAAGATCCGTATGCCAACTTGATTATCTTACTTTCGCCAACAAACAATACTATCGGGATATGGGTTTCTATGGTATACCTTAAACCAGAAGAGAACCCAGCTGCTTTCAAGCCATTCTACTCTATAAATACTACGTCTGACAGCACGAGGATCAAGTCTTATACGGAATACCTCGCAGAGTATGCAGTACCCAAAGAGCAACGGTGAGCACATCGTTCTTGATTTTAACTCGATTCAAAGGTGCAATTCAAGCTCAGTTCTAATAACAGTCGGCAGATTTGATTGGTTTACTACAAGCTTTAATCTCAACCAATCTCTATACACTGAGATTGCCAATACCATAACAACATCCGAAGTAATAGAAACTGTTAAATCCGCGACTGCAGGTTTCATAGGAATCACATGGCAACCTATATCCCAGAATGTGGCTGGGCTTGGAAAGGCCCGAGGTGGCAACAGCCTCGGCCTGCAACCAGTAGCACAAACCTGGCTTGCCACAGCAGTCTCTTGGTGGTGGCCTGATGACGACGGGAAAGTACATGGTGCTGGAAACGATATGGTAAACGAAATCGAATCTGCAACTATTTCGGCACGAGACCATTTGTCTTACAAATTCATGAATGATGCCAGTTGGAGCCAACAGGTTATATCTAGCTACGGCGGGGAAAATGTTAAGAAACTGGAGGAAATACAGAAAAAGTACGACCCGAAATCTGTTTTCCAGCAGCTGGTTCCTGGTGGATTTAAACTACCCATAGAACCTTGATGAATCTTAGCACTGGAAAGTGTCATACAAACCGAGTAAGGGTGAATATCAGGTCATTGGTCAGGGAAGTAGTAGGTATGTAGGGACCTACCTACTATCTCCCTAGGCACTGTTAGCTGAATACCTACCTGTCTATCAAATTACCTCCTAATGACATCTATACATACACTTGAGATCTCTACTTGCCATTCTGCATACCTTCTTACTAGGTATATAGGTACCTAGGGCAAGTTCTATATTTATGATCGGAAATTGGAACGCTTCCTCGCTTACGGCGAGAATGACATGCATAAGAAAAAGGATTAAGACAACAGATGCGTCCCGTCTGACACTAACATCACTGGCTATGGCGGTTGCTAAAACAAGAAAGACACCTCGAGGTCTTTCAAGGAAAATCCATGCCAGTTTCGTTACATACAGTACTATGTAGTATAGCGTTGCTGATCCTGTGTAACCTTGCGTGTAGGTGGTAACATTCAAATGGTGATAGGTATATGGAAGGCAATTAAATGCGACAAGTGGCGTTTGATAAATTAACTCCCCTCTTGCACTCTTGCATAATGGATAGACTACATCTTTGATCCAAATATATAACCGCCGATGCAATACTAGATTAGTCTCCACCCCGGTGCTTGCTCACCGGTTCATTCTGCATGTGAATGGCACAATAATTTGGCCGATGCGCCTGTTGGTACTTGGTGTGGTTCGAAAATGCGACACTGTCTTCCTGCGAGACTCACGTCTGACAGAGCCTCGTCTCTGTTCAGGCTGTCACTAAAACATACGAAAAGGAATGTACATTACTTACAAGGCAGGTCCCTAGCAATTCCATTGAATATTATCCTATATCTTGAATTCTTGGTATGCCGTTCAATTACTCCGCTTTTCTCTTTTTCGAAGACCGTAAAAGCCCAGAACTTGAAGAGCTGCGTAGACCATCGATATGTCATCGCCTGAAGAGATTGAGTCCTTGCTGAACGGTCCAGCCCTCCCACCACCTGATGGTGTCGAACCCAATTTTGAAGATCCACCCAATCACAATGCCCTGGGGTACGGTCTTCTCTCTGCCATGTTAGCAGTGGGCACCATAGCTATGTTCTTTCGTATCTTGGCAAGAGTCATCAAGCCAAAGAGGTTTTATATTGAAGATGGTACGTCCTACGAACCAAGCACAATCGAGATTCCATCTAACTCTTCACGCCAGGCTTGAGCATTGCTTCATTTGTAAGGACTCGTCCTAAAGGATGAAGAACGCCCTCTGACTTTGCTTGTTATAATTTCTTAGGTACTATTTGTGGTCTACCTCGGTTGTGCTTACCAGGTTCTTAAATTTCCTGGCTTTTATGTCCATCAATGGGATGTTCGAGTGCGAGATATGGAGCGTATCCTATATGTATGTGTCCCACACATTGCGTGGTGTGAATGGTTATCCCTGTTACTAATCGCCGCAGCCTTTCAATATAGCCTCAAATTCTTACAACGGCATGATCGGTGCACTAAAGGTTGCCATACTTTTAGAATGGTTGCGAATATTCAATCCTACTGGCACCCGTGGTACATTCTTTTGGGCATGCCATATTATCTTATGGATCAACCTTTTATTCTACGCAGCCTCTTTCTTTGCCATCAATCTTGCATGCATTCCGCGCCAGAAGATATGGGACAAGACAATTTCAGGTGGTCACTGCTTCAATCAAAACGACCTGTATCTTGCTGGGACCATCGTCAACCTCATCTCGGACGTAGCGATCCTGATAATTCCTCAGCGAGTTATATGGTCCCTGCAAATGACTTTCAAACGGAAGATAGGAATCTCACTCATCTTCGCTATAGGATTGCTGTATGTGATCATTCAATCAAGCTAGATAATATTCAGTTTTACTAATGCTGGCGGAAAATAGCTGTTGTGGGATTGCAGCGGCTCGAATTGCGACTACCCTGGAGAGTGCCAAAGAACCAGATTCGGTATATTACTTGCCTAAACTGGTTTTCTTGGGGACCGCGGAAATGTTATGCGCACTACTTGTGTTCTGTTTCCCGGCTTTCCCTCAGGCAATCAAGACTCTAGCTCTTCCCCAGTTCATCTCTCAAATATCCCTACTCTTATCGTCACGGAAGTCTCGCCAACAGAGTTCCTGGGACGGCAGTGTGGATTTATTTCAACAAAGTAGCTATTCGGGAGGACCGGCTGCATCTTATCAACAAATTAACGAGCATAGCCTTGAACCTCTCAACAAGACCGAGCATGATAACAAGCCAAGGATCTATTACAAACCAACAAATACAGCAATGTAACGAACGTGTTATGCCTTAGGTAAACTTAGGGATATTGTGTTGGTTGTCTTTTTATATTTTTAGGGAAATGGGTCAAAAAAATATTGAAAGAAGTAATTTATCGGTTATGACGAACCTATATTTAATTTAAGATGTGACCCGAAATCTCTTATTTCCCTGTAACTACTAGCGTTTCACTCGTTCTCACGATCTCAACACATTCAATCAGATCATGAGTAATTACATCAATATTGCCTTAATAATCGCCCTAATAGTACGTATCGGCTGTTACATTTCCTTATTATGTAATTTTGGTTGCCAGTTACTTGCATGGAAGGTCTGTCATGGTAATCTGTAATAGGTAGCATCCCTCTTCTTCATAGACGGGTTGGACGAGTTTAGTGGCCGTTTTATTGGGTTGATAAAAGAGATTATCAATTGGACAAGAATTCATCCTACGTGTCTCAAAATATGTGTGTCTAGTCGGCCGTGGAATGAGTTTGAGATCGGATTTAAGGATTATCGGAGCTTTCGAATCAATGAGTGGACGCGAGAGGACATCAAGATCTTTGTTGAAGGCAGATTTGAAGAACTCTCAGAAATCTCTCCTTTAGTCAGCAAGCATGATCTCAACTCACTAGCTGGCATAATCGTTGACAAAGCCGAAGGAGTTTTCCTCTGGGTTGGTGTTGTCCTATCGGCTATCGAACAAGGAGTACTGAATGGCGATGAGCTCCGAGACCTTAGACGTAAGGTAGCTGCCTTCCCGACAGAGTTAAATGATCTGTACCAACATCTCTTCGATTCAATTGCCGACTATGACCGTCAAAAGGCATTCGAGTTTCTAAGTCTTACTTATGACATTGGTATAACAAGACCTACACCTATACTTCAGCATAAATTTCTAAACGACCTATCGATTGACCCAGATATTGCAATCAAATTACCCGTACAACCGTTACCAGAGGCTGAACTATGAAGAATTACAGATATCGCGAGGCGCCAGGTCAATGGGTTATGTAAAGGTTTCCTTGAAGTAGCCTCTATACGAAAGGACGTGTATAAAGACATGGAGGGTGTAAGATTCATGCACACAACCGCCGTGGAGTTTCTTTCTAAACATTCAAGACTCATTAAATCTCATCTCAGCGGAATCGACATGATGGATCGAGCATGCCAGTCATTTCTCGCTTTTATAAAGTCGATAAGCATCAACGAATTTTACGTTCTAAATTCCGAGGTTTCACGGGACGACCCCTTTCTAACGTCCGAATTTATACATCGGCTCACACGCATCATGGAGATTTTCAAAAATGATGCCTTTAGTTTCCACGACACAAAATACAGTCCAAAGTCGAAGAGTCGATTCCTTGGGTTTCTAGATAATGTTGAACGAATCGCAAGTCAAGAGTTCCAAAAGGGAATGGAAAGCACGCACCAAATCCGGTTGTCTAATCCGATTACCACCGAAGACAAATCCTACTATAAATCTTATCCTATAGCTGTAATGTCTATTTTAGAATTACCATCGGCTCAGCTCATTGCCCTTCTAGCCGCGAAACATCTGTTATTCGAGTATTTTGATAAGGATGGGCGATGCGACCTTCGAACCCAGACTGACCCGGAATTTAGGAAGCTAATAACACATGCTCTCTTATCTGGGGTGTCTCAACGGCTACACAGTCCGAGAGTGTTCCAAATGTTTGAGATGATTTTTAAGGCTGGGATCTCTCCTAACACTCTGCTGTGTAAAGTAGAATACTCTACTGAAACCAACGATCATGGTGACCTATGGACTTGGTTGTTGAGACGACTGGTATTTATGGACCCGCAGGCAGCATGTTTATACCAGGGCAAAAACAAACATGGGGGGCGGTTGCACTACCGGCTCATCGAACTCTTCCTTCGGTACGGCGCCAGTGAAGACTTTACTTTGACCTTTGGTCCTTGCTACGAAGGAATTGGCCCCAACCGACTTCTTGTGAGAGCCCACGCTGGTGATTACAACTGTCAACGTACAACGCTTGACCTCCAAATGTTCGACGACATATGTGTCGACTATCAACTAGACATTGTTGGCTTTGCAAGGGAAAGGGGTGGGGTCCTCACCCTGAGGGATTTATTTGCGTACTGGTTTCCGCAAGACTGTGGTCATCTATACGCTTTACTCGACAAGAGATGCCCAACCTTATTTGAGACGGAAGATATAATTAAATCTCGTGATTCACCCTCGCCCGGAATGCCGGTGGTGTTCCCAGAAGAACATCGATGCTTTGAACTAGGTGAGCACGGGGAAATGTTCGATCAGTTTGATCCGCGAAAGGTGCCAGGCGGTTATAGGCAATGTCTTTCACATTCCGAGAAGTGTTTCAGGGACTTCGAAGCGAAGCTTGAAAGCAAGGGATTGGGACATTTGTACAAAGTGCAACATGAACGTACATAGTACCTATACATATCAACCTAGATTAACCTACAAGAAGCTCGTCAAGACTATATTCGTCTTTTCCACACATGACTTAGTCCCAGCTTGTTCGAATAGCTTTAAGGCTGAGTGGGGTCCCCGGGAAAGATATAGCATATTGGTATCTCTATTAGCTTATCTCGAGGCGGAGAGGTAGCGGGCGGAAAGACGACATCATGGCTTAGGCCGTCTCTCATAGTCATTGAGCTACAATATCTACTAATTGAACTACGTCGAACATCTTGTCCACCTTGGTAATTTGAACATTAACAACGGACCACAGGCGTGCGCTCGACATATTAACCATCACCATATGTAAAGAGTCTGAGAATCGACCTATGAATGGTTCGGGCATGTGTAAATATATACGCCTAAGGTATCCCTAGTACCACCAAAATAATATGCAATACATATTAGACCCCTAATGTCTTTCATAATGCTAAGACCAGGACCCTTAAGCCCCCCTTGAGAATTGAGAATATGCTGCCAAACCCCCAATTATCCCCAACCTTGCAGATTGTAATCCATCCGACCAGTCTATTATCTAAGATGTAATAACCTATCCCTATACCGAGTCATTAAAGATCGTAAGGTCTATCCATCCTAAGAAAAAGTACTGCCTCCCAATATCGTTTGACGAAGTCCAGGGAGAAGTTTAAAGAGCCAAAGCCGCGAAAGCAGCAACTCCAATTAATCCCATTCCAACTTCAGGTCTAACACCGGCATCGGGAGTCGAGGTAGGACCAATAGCTGAGGTAATAATGTTCGACGCCGACGCAACGGCAGACGGGTCCGGGTTTGATGTCGCAGCATCGCAGATCTCAGGAGCCAGGGTAGAAAGCTCTAGTACGTTGTTAGTTGGACTATTTCGGACCTATTCGCTTATAGAAGTTACTTACTGCCGATATCATCTTGAGAACATTTGGCCGAGAAGCCGATACAACCACTGATGCTACTAATGAAGGACTGCCGTTTATCTTCACTGCAAAGGCACGCAAAATCTGTCGACGCGCATCCAGCAGATTTGGAAGAACTGTCTAGGCAGCTTGAGGCGCATGACGGTAATTGTGACACCAGATCCGGAAGCGTAGAGTTCTGAGCCGCAGCGAAGGCGACGAAGAGGGACAGGGAGATGGTGGAGAATTGCATTGTTGCGATAGGAATATCTTAATTGAGGTAGTTATAGGTTCTAGTTGTAAGGTTGATTGAACCTTTCTTTTAAAGTATCGAATTCCTTTTGGCCAGCCAAAAAAAGAAAAAGAAAAAAGATAAACGGATCAGACGGAAATTCAAGTGGTAAATCGAATGATGATTTATTTTGTATATGCAGTAGTTTGAGAAAGCGAGAGGATCAAGGAAACAGACTCAAACTAAAAATCTAGATAGCTGATAATACAAAATAAGATGATAAAATGACGATAAACTATCCAAGGAAAAAAGACGCGGAGAGAGAGGCAAAGAGGTTTGGTTTAAAACGCATTGATCGCTAGGCTGTGCAGCGTTGAACTGTGCTAAGTTGAACTGTGCTAAGTTAATTGCTAAGTTGATACAGGGACACAATGAGGACAGTGGGCTGTGTTAGCTTAGACCCATTGTTTCTAGCGGTCATTTAGTAAAGATTTACAGTGGTAAAAAAGATGAGTGGGTGAGAGCTTTCGCAGGTGGAGTTTGAAACCCTCTTGGCGCTCGTATTGAAACGCTTCTAACTTTTGAAGGCTGTCAGGACTCAGATTTGGCGGAACCTGCCACAGCCTTGAAGCTGACGTCATATACGAACTGCACTCCACTGTACTTATGTCCGGATAATTAATTCTTCCGATTAGGTATTCGATACCTATCAAGCCCGAGTATCAAAGTACTCTGTGGCTGATAAAGATGGCGGTGCAAATCATATCGAATTAATTACCCGCGCGTCCCTCGAATGGTGAAATTCCAACTGTAATCACCAAATCGCGTATCTCGCCATGTCATTCGTTCACCCTCAATACCCTTGCAAGTTCGTGATGGAGGTGTCAAGAGCAGAATGGCATTCTACTACTCGCCGCACATTCCCATCTACGTCTCCATAACTTCTATGCAGCATCTCTATTATGGACGTAGTGTGTGTAGACGGTAGCCAACAAATCCTCTCGCTAGATCAGTATCTCTACTAGTTAAGGAAAGCCGACTCTTATCCGCAACACTTAGAAGCCCGCGTGAGCAGTAACTACGTAGCACGTCATCCATCCCACCTATTCTCACATACCTTTCTACACATTGTCGCCCAATGAATTGTCTCCGGTGTTAAATACTGTACCCCCAAGGGGTACGGCCCAGCCGATATGTCTTCTTCTAAATACTCGGCAATCTCGAAAACCGACTCGGCTGAACCGGTCGTTTCTACTTCGTCTAGCGGTTCGTTCGTCGACGATGATGATTTTTTGAGTTTTGAGTTATTAGACCTGAATGCCGTAGAGTCCGCACTTCCTACACTCCCTCGGCTCTCAACCAAAATGTCTTATCAACCGCTCTCTTCAGATGACCCGGAAGACCATAAGTCTTACGGATCCTTAGATGCAACACCTTGCCAAAGCCCCACGGCTTTACTAGGCGAGACGATTCGAATTGAGGACCCTGTGGTAGAGATAGAAAACCCCTTTTTAGATACGGAAACTACAGAGTATTGGCGACAAGTCTACGAGAATTGCCAATATGAATGCAGACACGTCTTCAATCCAAAACTGACCTGGTCAGTCAGAGAAGAAAGAGAATTAATCCGAAAGCTTGATTGGAAAGTCTGCTTATGGGCGGTACGAAGCCGTCCTATTACTACTTCGATAGGCGCTAACACCTCGGTCCGGTTCAGTGCATAATGTTCTTCGGCTTACAAGTAGATCGCGGTAATCTTTCACAAGCAGTCTCCGACAACATGCTAGATGACTTAGGTCTAGATACTAATGGTATGATCCAATACATTCGGAATTCATCACCCATACCTCTCTACCTATGGCGAGCATCATAAATGCATACTTAAGCCGGATATAACATAATGGCCCTACTTCCCGTATCACAATATACTGTCAATAAATATAATCATTTCACTAACAACATATAGACTACAACTACGGGCATTCTATCTTCTTGGTATCTTTCTTGCTCGCCGAACTTCCTTCGCAGCTCGTATCAAAAGCCGTAGGCCCAGACCGCTGGATTCCCATGCAGATGGTTCTATGGTCATTCGTCGCCATCTCACAATGTGCTCTAACTGGACGTGGTTCTTTTTTACTGACCAGAAGCTTACTCGGATTCCTTGAGGTAATATGCTCTGATTGAAATATCATTTGGGCCATCGATCTAATTTATCAAAAGGGAGGATTCATACCCGACCTAGTGTTGTGGCTATCGTATTTCTACACATCACGTGAACTGCCAATAAGACTCAGCTACTTCTGGACGTCGTGTAAGCTTCAATTTATCAGTAACTGATATTGAAGTATCACTAACTTGATCCGCGCAGTATCAATCACGGGAATTGTTACCTCTTTGCTAGCCTTTGGGCTGCTACATCTCAGGGGCTTGCTAGGTTGGGAAGGTTGGCGATGGCTATTTTTACTTGAAGGATGTATCACTTTATGTATAGGAATAGCATCGTTCTTCATGATGCCCGCATCCGCAGTGCAGACCAAGACGTGGTTCCGCCCGAAGGGTTGGTTCACGGATCGAGAAGAGGCGATTGTCGTGAACCGAGTGCTTCGCGATGACCCTTCTAAAGGGGACATGCATAATCGACAGGCATTAACGCCCAGGAGGTTATGGGAAGCCTTAAAAGACTACGACTTATGGCCCCTATACGCCATTGGCTTCTGCGCTTACGTGCCGCAATCGCCCCCGAAAACCTATCTCACCCTTACACTTCGGTCGCTCGGATTCAGCACGTTCAATACCAACCTCCTGACAATTCCGGCGGTAAGATGAACAGTCTTGACTCCCCTGAATGGTCTTTGCTAACTTCAATCAGGACATAATACATATTTTCAACCTTATTTTAGTCACCAGGCTGTCTGAATGGTTAAACGAACGATCGTTGGTGGCTATTTTGCAACCTCTTTGGACCCTGCCCTGCATTTTTGCTTTAAGATTCTGGGGAGGGCTGATTGAAGATAAATGGGGTACATACGCAATTATGATGGTTCTGCTCTCCTATCCATATTGCCGTACGTATTCCCTACTAGGTTCTACATAGTGTTTACTACTAGCTAATGCCTTGCTAGATGCAATATTGGTAGGCTGGTGTTCCAAGAATTCTAATAATGTCGGCACGCGTACGGTTTCGGCAGCCCTATATAACGTAAGTCTTACTTCCAATTCTACAGATATAGCAAAGCTAATAGCCCATCAGATGAGCGTCCAAGCCGGCAACGTGTACGCTTCTTATATTTATCGCGAGGACGACAAGCCTCGATACCGTCGTGGGAATTCGACGTTACTTATGATCAATCTAGTTTCCATTCTTGCTTTCTTGCTGACGAAGCTTTATTATGTCTGGCGAAACAAGCAAAAAGAACGCGTATGGAACGCTTTAAGTGAAGAACAGCAAGTTGCATACAGGAAGACAACCAAGTTACAGGGTTCTAGAAGGCTTGATTTTAGATTCGCTCACTGACGAGAAGAAGACTCATTCGAGAGTCCACACTACCCTTATCTAGTAGAGGCGCATGTAAACAGCATTCAAAGACCGAGATAGACACATTAGGTACCTAGGTACACTTAAGCATTATACCCCCTAATCTAAAAGTCATCATACTCAATAGCTGATTAGGTGCTCTATAATTATCAGACCCAACCCTCCTAAGTGGACTCACTATATTGCATAAACGAGCTAAGTGTCTTTATAAGAGAGTCTACCTATCTAGTATACGTACTATAGCACCAACTTACGACCTTAATCAACACCCTGTTACAATCACCTAGACCTTAGCACCTGTATACGACTGGCCGTACATAGGTACCTAATACATGATAGTAATGGCGGTTGTGAATGACATGGACATCGTTGATGTAAATTGTACCAAGGTACGTAGGTACCTTGTTTGGTTTTTCAACTGTCATGTTTTTGTCTCTGTATTGGTCCTTCGAAACATTGGCCCGCTAATGTCAGTGTAATAGTGTGTCTTTGTACCTCCTTCATACCTTTGCAGGTGGGTTTGAACGTGTGCAGTGATGATTTAGTCTTACGGATGGTTTAATATCAAACGATTGCAGTTGTGGACACCAACACATACCTTGGGTAAGGTATGATACTCGTACTCAACGTACCTTGCGCAAGTCTTTAACAACTGGGTAGGTTAGGTACTTACGTACCTAGAGAACCAGACTGCATTATTTTTTCTATATAAATCCTAGCCTGGAATGCTGCCTACATGAATTGTTGAACCTTCAACTTGCAAGATTCACCATACTATTCGCAAACCACTCCTATCAACCAACAAGTTCAGTCTTGCTATAAGACTAATAGAACGGTCTTGTTCGCAAGCCTTGACCTATAACCTGAAAACCCTCGCATCGTTGAGAAACTATACGATCTCTAAGGGTTCTTCCCCGAATCCCAATAGCCCATCATGGACAGCCTTCCAACAGAGATCGTGCACCACATCTGCTCGTTTCTGGACCTTGGTAGTGTTCAGCAATTCCGTCTCGTCTGCAAGAGCTTCTCAACAATCGGAGCACAATATCTTTGCGTTGGTGTACGATACTCGGTACATGACCCTATCCAGAAATTAATGGCTCTCTCGAGTCGACCTCATATTGCCAGAGGGGTACGGAAGATACGGTATTCTCGGCTTCCTGCTTTCCTATCGAGACTACACACGGGGAACTTCTTTGCGCGTATGGCGAATCCGCCAATGCCTGATCTAGGTCATAATCCTCACCCAAGTTTCTTTTTGGGCTATGAGTATGATTACTTATACTTCTTACATCTACTTCCCCGGTTTCCACGACTTCGACTTATTGTTCTGGATATCACCGAGCCTGTAAGCGATTTCGGAAAAGAACAGCCCGTTCAGTTCTACTTCGAGAATCTCCCTACAGTCACCCCCGCGAGCCAACCCCTGAAAATGCTGTTACAGGCACTCGTGGATAGAGGATCCAGCTTGGACGGCCTAGCAGTTACTTTCCTCGATTGGGGATTTTTCGACTCGAGTGATGCTGAACTCATGCCATTGTTTAAACCCATTATCAACCTCAAGTATCTGGAGCTTGTATTCAGCAACATGTATCTGCTCTCGTCCCCTCATCAGGGAAGGGTAGTTCGCCGATGCAACGAAATCTTGAAAGCCGGCGCGATCCGAAAACGCCTCGCCATCTTTACTGAGCTACGCACGTTAAACCTTGATTTCGCTATGTTTACTAATAACCCCGACTGGGGGGTATTTAAACGTTCTTCTTCTGGTACGTCGCTAGATGATATAATCCCTCAAGGGTTTACCTGGTCATATTTGCATAGCCTTAGATTATGCCAGATTAACACCGAACGGCAAGAATTGATGGAATTCCTCTATCGTCACAGAGGAACACTCCGCAAACTACATTTCAAATCGATTGCTCTTCGGAGTTCTTCATGGATCGTTCTAATGACCGATATTCGGAGGGAGCTGAATCTGACAGAAGGATTCATGCGCGGGAAAATCCTGGGCTACAACGAAAGCACGGATATAAAGCAGGGAGAACAGTATTGGGATATGATTTATCTAACTCAGGATGTTTGGACAAGAATCAACAGATATTTCGTGCGGGATGAGAAGACTCCGGATATGGATGTTTGCCCTCTCCAGGAAATTAGCTATACCGAATGGTAGCAAGTATTTTGCTCAGATATCAACTAGGTACGATGTGTAGATGAAGTGGAGTTCTCATCGCAGATATAACCTAGGGAGACAGGCATTAATTAAGAAGCGAACCCCCGAATCCGATCCGCATTGACGTGTGACGTGCATCTCTATTCCTGGTACGCGCCACATTGCATGCATTAACACGTGGATTTATAGTCCGTGTCTAGTAAGGTATGTTATTATAATGTTAGCTACCATGTATTTGGAACGCTTGACTTATTCCGTACTTCTATATGGCTGTTGTTCTTATTTAAATACCAAAAGTAGATGATGTCATGTCAATATTCGTGATGGATTCATCTGTAAAGTGCTTGCTTGCCTTGATAATAAATGTGAATAATAGACGTACTAAACAGCCAGCCAGGTAGTATATTTTATTGAAGATAAGATAAGTAAATTTAATTACTACATGTATGTACATAGATAGACTTAAGGTTATACGTACGCAACCAATGTAAATAGATTGATACGGCTAACTAATTGCTTCGGTTTATCCCTTACGTGGAATTTGATAATGTTCGCCGTTTAATGTACATACAAATGTCTTAAATTATGTAATGACATTTAGGTAAATACCTGTTTGGAACTTTGGAAAATATTACCAAGGAGACGGGCGTAGTGATAGAAGCGGGATGACGCTGAGGCTCATGAAATGTAAGTACCTGAAATGCAAGTAAAAGTCTCAAATCGAAGATCGGGTTATCGCTAATGCCAGCCTAAACCCGATTGACAATCAGTGTGCAGCTTGCAGAGCGCTAGGTCAAGCTTGCGCAGGACAAAGATTGCACTAACCTAAAAAGGATGATACATCATACGTTCATTGGTTGTCGCAAAAACTCGTAACTTGATAAGTCTAACCATATCGGCCAACAGGATTGGCGAATAATTGGCGAATACTTTGTCGCTGTAGCAACAGACCGCAGCTCTTGTCAACAGAGAGCTATGTCAACCCCGGCGATTTTATCTGCAACTTAGAACACTATCTACAACATTTCACTTATTCATTCCCTACCTCTCTACCTTATCTTGCATAGCAAGATCATTCATCCTAGAACATTATCCACTTTGAATTGTTGTTGTAGAAGACAACAGCTTCGAAACGGACAGCTTCAAGAAAGCTTTCTAACTTTACTGAGAAGACTACTCAGACCACACAGACCACTAAGCGAGACCATCGTCTCTCTTATTATCTATTCATCTGCCTGAACAGAGGCAGCACTTACACGCATCTAGTTTTCGTCTGCCAAGTTCGCCTGCTGCTGCTGAGGACAATTTAAGAGCTTAATTGCCCGGCCAGACTGGCTTGCGCTGCGTGAGGTGAGTTATCCCGTTGATTTCCATTGCAATTTCTTCGTGAGACCTCACAAGATGACTCGGGAACCTGATGACTGACGGATAGATGCAGTTTCGGAACCAACTGATAGCCAATTCGGCAACCAGGATCTATCGACAATCGGCCCATTTCCGAACTCGACTCTCATCACGATGCTGTCCAATCCGGTTCATGGCGGTCTTCACGCCCGGCACCGACAACATCGACGACAAAACTCGACTCCCACAGGATACGAAACAATGAAGATCGCAACAAACCTGTCCAACATGCATCAACAACAACACCAGAACCAGCAACGATCACGCATGTCCCATCGCAGGGGCATGAGTCTGGATATTCGACGACAACAACCACAGCAACAGATGCAATCCCCGACAATACCAATACGACAGGAATATTCAACGGTAAGTAACGCTACTAACAATACAGGATCAATCACATCACAGCATGTGCTGCGAGAAGCGCAGCAGCAACGCATGGCTCGCCCGGGCTCCCAGCAAGCATACGCGAACTTGGCAAGCGACGACAGCTATCTAATATCCCCTCACGGGACACCAAGGGCACAGAGTTTTGAAGGACAAGGGTTTGAGGGTCTTTCAACCCAACATGATATGCAAATCAATCTTGACATGTATAATGGACCTATGAATGTCATTATTAAAAAGAACCAGGAGAGTTTCTCCAGTAACATAACAACGTCTCAGGACTTCGACCAGTTCCCAAGCACCCTATCCACACCTACGCTCATGAGCTTCCAGGACAGCCCAACGGGAGGTCCTGGATGGATCTCTGAGGGAGAGACTTCCAGTACCAGAAGAAGCTCCTCCCGTCGTATTAGCAACGGAATTATGGATAGAGTCTCAAAATTCGAAAACTTAGGAACCGAGGTTTCGAGACCTTTGACGCCTCCCCGTCAGGATGCTACAGGTGAGCATATTCCATGAGTTAGGAGAGAAGTAAGAGACTAACCTAGAGGAGACTACTTCCCACTCACACCTATGGATACACCTCATAACAGGACCATAAAGCATAGTCAACCACCGCAAAGGTTCTCAGATGGCTACGACGAATCAATGGAGGAAACTGTGAAACCCACAAGGCAATCCGCAAATGGACGATCACGGACGACTTTCGATGAGATGCGAGAAGCAGCTGAAGCCCAGGTCCCTATGCCATTGCCAAACCGATCCAACACGATGCCTCTATTAGAGACATTCAATCCCCCATCAGACCCGATGGCGGAGTTTTTGGATATGGGCCGTATGGGTGGCAACGGCCTCAGAATTGATACTGCTTTTGATGGGCTTCCCATGTCTTCACATTCCATCGGCGCCAATTCAGATCTTTCCGGGCATACGACTCCCATTACGCCCCAATTGGGCGAATTCAATGGCTCCTTTGAGTACAAGCCTAATATGCAACACCCCAACTTAGGATCCGATCCGTTCAACAGCGAAGATGGATATTCAATAGAAGCATCTTCCCGCCGAGGGACTCCGCTCCATCGTCGAAACGAGTCAATGGCTAGCATTGCAAGTGCTGCGAGTATCGCCAGTATCGACATCGAGAAGACCAAAATGTCAACAGGAATCACACTCGAAGACATCCACCAATATATCCAAGGGCCCGACCCCAGAGACAACAAATGGACCTGCACCTTCGAAGACTGCAATAAGAAGTTCGGTCGGAAGGAAAACATCAAGTCTCACGTACAAACCCATCTCAACGACCGCCAGTACAGATGTCCAACATGTAATAAGTGCTTCGTTCGACAGCACGACCTCAAACGGCACGCAAAGATACACACAGGTATAAAGCCTTATCCTTGCGAGTGTGGCAACAGCTTTGCGCGTCATGATGCACTTACCCGTCACAAACAACGTGGTATGTGCATTGGCGCATTTGAGGGCGTGACGAGAAAAGTGGTAAAGCGCGGGCGTCCGCGAAAGCACCGACCAGATATGAATGAGCGAAAGGAAAAGTCAGTTCGAACTCTCAAGAAGAATATGTCGACTTCATCGATGTCGTCGCAGTCCGGATACTCGGACACCTCAGCAGGCAATTCTCCCGAATATGTCGACCCGGATTTCGATGTGCTAGACGGAATTATGGACGTATCGATGGGGGGAACGACGATGAACCCAAACTCTCTCCAGAACATAAGTTCATCGTCTGCGCCAATGCCTAGCCTCGGTAACGATGCGCCGGTGAGTGAGCACTCGCCGTCAGCGGCTAGTGTGCATTCATACGTCTCGCAATTATCCCATATCTCGCTCCACCAAGAACTACTGCCAGAAGCGATATCGTCGCCACCAGGGTCTCCTGCGAAGAGCGTCGCTAGTCAGTTTAACGAACTCCCAGAGCTTTCTCGCTCGTCATCTCCGCCGTCCGGCAGCCGGTATTTTGATGCCGAGCCGAATTCAAGCGGTACGGAGATTACGATTGGTTCCAGCGTCGAGACATCCAGCATTCCAAGCTTTTCTGGAATAAGCGAGGCTGACGATGATATGCTGCTCCAATTCACTAATAACGATACGGGCATGCTCATGCTTAGCTCTGATAGCAAGTTTGATGAGGCGTTCGACAGCGTCGATATGTTTACCAATAATGACGACTTATTTTTCGGTAGTAGCTAAGACAGTTGGAGAGGCAAAATGATTCGTCTTTCATATTTAACTCGAAACGAAGCGAAGCGAAGCGGGACATACTAGAACGGCATACTAATGAAATGCATTTTGGGGGTTTATACTTGACCTTGGAGCGTAATTGCGAGCTCCTTGTTTTTCCTTTCCCTCTGAAATTCGGCCAAGAAGTCATGTACGATAATGTGGAATTACGAGAGACGGGATCGCGGTGAAAGGGAATTTCCCCATGGCGGATTGGATGGGATGTTTGGGCGTTTTAGCGCCGACGCGGGTGGCCGTCTATTTTTCTGGTCTGTTTAATTTGGGAGGGGGGAGGGGGCGGTACTTGAGAGTTTCCATAGGATGAAAAATATTATTTGGGGTGTAGTTGATCTCGTTTGGATATTAGGTCACTGGATGATAATGAGATGAGGTCTTTATTCTGGTGCTGTAATCTGTGCATGTTTTGTGAATGTGATATGATGATGTCTACCTATGTTAGGTATTGCGTGCCTTAGGTGCCTTAGGTTAGGTAGGTGTAGGTACCATTGATGCTGTGCTAGGTACATCCTAGCGGTACGTATAAGGTAAATGTAAGGTAAAAACATTGGTCTAAAACTGTGGCCAGTCGGCAGCATCCGCTACTAACTCCACTTTTGCATGTCTCCAACCGTCTCAATGGGAAACAGGCGACGTGAATAATACCTAACCTTTCTCATGATAAAATAGGATGAAAGACACAGGTTTAAATTTAAACCTACACCAGCTACCAAAGAATAATCGAGCATATATGGAATATATGGAATGCAATCGATTAGGTAACAACGATTCTGAACATCTTCGTTGAACCTGTTTTTATCTAGGTTGATATTTATACCCAACCAAGCTCGTCTACTCTCGTCTACTACCATAACAGCGAGAAGTGACATCTGGTCTCCCAGGTCGAGCTTTCAAACGCAAATTGCCATCAGAATACGACCATATTGAAACTCTCTGGATACAGTTTACTCACGTAGGAAATCCTATGGAAGTTTTACCCTTTCTATCTGCCAGGATTACTTACCAACATGTTCATCCCGGCCACTATTCCATTCTTTACTCAGTTCTACCCCATCGGCAATACTCCCGCGGTCAGCCTGACGAGGGGCTTGCCCCAGGGGGTAGATGCTGATATTCTTCTTCTTGGATGTGGCGACGTCCGTAATATTCTATTCACAGCCTACTCCGAACGAGGGTTCCGTAAGTACCCCTTTTGCTCTCATCTGGGCTTTCCTGTCTCTATGAGGAGGCAAACTCAAACTTTTATGCCGAGCAGACGTTATCCACAAAGTTTCTTAGTATATTATGATCTGCCATCGATGTTACTAACACTCGAGTAGCAGCAAGAAAGCTTGACATTACCTGCTGCGATGTTGAAACTGCCATAATAGGTATGCAGAGCATATCCCGGCTAGATATCCTTATACTAAATCATTCTAGCACGAAATGTACTTCTCTTTACCCTCCTCGTCGACGGTATCAGTGCCAAGATCGCGTGGGATATATATTTCCATTTTCGCATCGATGAAGACTCCAAAAAGCTGATCAAGAATCAAGCACAAAAGATAGTGTCATTGTCAGGCAGCATAGATCAGTGGAGCGAAGAACGTTATGGCTCGATGCTGAAATTCTGCGATGCAAACTCGCTTCAGGAAGTCAGACAGGTCTGGATGAAGTACGCGTCATCCCAGTCTAAGTCTAAGGCTAGCTTCGAGAAAGACCTTGAGAATACTCGAAAGCTATTTAGGCTTATGAGCGGCCAATCTGAGGGTCAGCCCGAGCTCATTCTAACTGGGCTCAGATCCGCGGCGCCATTATCAATCGCGTCGAAGGAGGGGATTGTAGAGGCCAGAGAGCGCTTCTGGAAGCATGGCAGTCTTTCCGAATACCCAGGAACAGTTCCCAATCCGCTATTCTCTGAGTCTGTGTCTGCAAACACGTACCTTCATTATGGCACAGACCCCATTCTTGGATTCCATCTCGCAACCGCTAAAGCGAATTTAGCACCGGGGTCCCCGCTTCGTCCCGAAAGGGATGACGGCGAGATCCTCAATGTTGTTGCTGCAGCTAAGACTCAGTTCCGCGAGTGGGTGGCGGCATTCCGAGAGGTACCGGAAGGGAGTATAACTCTTAGATTCACCGTATCGGACGCCTTATCCTTTAGCCACGCCCTACAGACCATTTCAACTTCAAGAGGCGGACCAACATGTCTCTTTCGCCGACAACTTGATATAATTCCTATTGAATTCGACCCTAAAGCTTACGCTACGCCCGGCTCGGCACCAACCAAATTCGATGTAATTGATACCTCGAATCTTGCCGACCATATCGGCACACTAAATCTATTAGTAGCAGCCGCACCTCTATTGAAGACATCAGCAAGCTCCACCCTATGGATAGAGAAGTTGGTCAAGACAGAAAAGACGCGAAGGCAGCAATTTGACGCTCTACTGCCTGGTCATGCCCCAACGATATCTATACTTCTTGGTCTAAGCCCAGTCGACTTTTGGACTAATGCTACATCCGTGTCATGCGTAGATGAAATCTTGTTGAACACTCTAAGCACATCAACTCGAGCCCAGCAGGCGCATTCGAGATTGGCTTGGAAATTGAGCACATCTTTCTCGCAATTACCCAGCGATCTTGAGGCTTTATATGTTGAGCCGCATGCGCTTGCCAGTGCGGTATTTCAAGTTTACATACAAATGTTCGAGAGTGAGGACCCCACGCCACTTCTAAAAGTAAATCACGAAGAGTTAGCAAGGAAACTTCTAGGCCAGGGATATCCACTATTCCACAGAGGCAGTTTCGTGCTATTCTTGAAATATATCCGGGCAAATACTTCTACTACTTGGCCATCCTTCTGGGAGCGCTTGTTGCAGATGATAGACCAAGATAACCTAGACAAGAGAACCTTGCGAAGCCTTTATCGTCAGGAATTGGGCGCTCAACTGCATGTCCAAGGCCTATATACCGAAGAATGGATGAGGAACGACATAAGATCGATGCCAAGCGCGGGTGGCTTCCACGCATGGGACAATATACCAGAAGTGGTCTGCGTCACAGTAGTGGTGCCGAGAAAACATATTGACAGATTATATAGCACCGAAGAGAGCAAGCTTAACGCACCAACGCTCGAGGGTATGCTCAAGTCGAGTAATCCAATGGGCTGGGAGAATTTCTTTGCTAGTGTGCACGCCGTATTTGGACAAGTTGAAACATCAGGACGCCGCGAGAATGAGAATTTCTCGATAACAATCCATCAGGACCCTCTGGGCTGGCAAGGAAAGTCTCCTCTAGTAGCTTCCTTTTACGTGCCATCTACTGGCCTTCAGGTTGAACCAAGAGATACTCGAGCTGGTCTCCGCGTTCAGAACACACCCATGAATATTCGCACTTTCAAACACCTCTTACCCACCATGGTCTTACACGCGACGACAATCACTGATACTTCTAACGTCTTTGTCACGAAATACAAACCGGGAATGACAGGTTATCCCTTGGCAGGTAGCTACAAGAATCCTCTAGTTAAGAGCGCCGTCCAAACGGATACACCTCCACCTACCCGAATTACCGCGAACTTTGAAAATAATATGATCAAGTCTTTATGTAACCATGTCGATTTTTCTTCGCAAAAGGCTCGGAAACTCCTAACAGAACGTGTCCCCGTAGAATTGCAACAGTCGTCACCATTCTCGATAGATATCGTATTCGGCGAGAAACTCCTGGTCCATGCCGCGTCATTCCCAGCTCCGGTTCTCAAGGAAACCGCCAAGACACGTATCGCGCGCACTTCGGGTTACATTGAAGTTATTGCAACCCTAGCAGATCCCTTGGCTTCGGGACCGCTATCGTCTTTCATCTACCCCATCACGCTCGGGGAAAGTTCCATGCCCATACCACTCAACAGTCAACAAGTCAACCTAGACTCTTTACCGATCCTCGATGTGGATCAAGTTCACAAAAAGGAAAATCGATGGCTAAACACACTTACGTCTCACCAGTTCTCCGTTCGCGAGCGAAGATTGCGGGACTCAACTGAGCCAGCTTCGCTGCGTATGAACTTCAAAGAGTCGCTCTTTTCTATTTTTATGTTAGCTTCGGGGCTTCAAGGCGGAAACACTGGGCTCTTTGCACTCCAGCACCCCGTAGATGGAAACCAAGTCCTTATCTTCGTCCGCGCCATACGGATCAATGGCGCAGAGGGGTCCGTAGTGGCAGACGCGGCAGTAATCCCTATCACCAGGCAGCTAATTGACTCGGGAGAAATCGAGACGTTCCTTTATATCCTTCGCGAACTACAGATATGCGCCATCAACGTCAATGACGAAGAGCTCGTGCTCTGGAAAGAAGTCCTCCCTGCATTCGCCGAGCGGTGTCGCACGTGGAGTCACGGCCCTAAATGCGAATACAAAAAGTCCCGTGCCACGATCCCGCTTAGCACGGAGATGGGGAAGCAATTCATGTGCAGCTGCGGCAACGGCAAGCTACCCGATGGATTTATAAGCCTGCCGGACTGGAATAGCGCAGCATCCAAGTATGCAACCCGCGTAGCAATCAGCCCGACCTTCTCAGTACCTTTTGTTGAGGATATTGTAGACCTAGATTTACTTAATGCCCAAGGAAGTCTTGAGCGTTTGCACATGGACAAGTGTCGCAACTGCAACGCGACGGAGGGCAAGAATGGAGGGAATCTCTTGAAATGCTCAAGATGCAAGGAGGTCATGTACTGCTCGTCAGAATGCCAGCGCAAGGATTGGAAGAAGCATCGGATGGAGTGTAAGGCTTATGATGTGTCGTAGTTGGGTTGACAAGAATGCACTTAAAGACGGGATCTTGCAGAATAGGATGAGAAATTGTCAATAACACGACAGGGCGGTTCCCATGACTTGTCGAGGGGTTAGCTGAACTACGAACACTAAACGCTCAGCCCTACGATATACTTTCTCCCCTTAGAATATCTGTCATATGTGGGGTACCCACATGTATATAAAGCTAGATCCTCCCTCCTGTAACTTAGCCATTACAACATAAAATACATACAATATTGTAATAATATCCATGCCGTCCATACGGGGTTCCCCAAACCCATACATATGCCTCGGCTAACGAGGGTCTACACTAGGCTCAAAGCCTTTACCCAGGCGGACCATATTCCTCCTCCTTCTAGTACGGCTTTTATGTATGCGATACTATGTATATCGAATTGGCATAGAAGCCTCTAGATTAACGTCGCGCCTGTGCATATATGACTTAGATTACTGGCAGCTCCATATTTAAGATCCAATATTGCCGCCGTGCGTTTTCCGCGTATTGTAAAGCACGTCGTCTATCAGTAACAAGAGCTAATAATTTGTGAGTTAACCAGAATCTCTAGGCTCTAGCATTGCCCTTTTAGAGCTATTCTTCACCCGCGGTAATGTGAATGCCGAAGAAATGTCTCCATTTTTGATTAACAATCGGGACTCTGCCGCCATCGACGTGGTTCGAAACTATGCGCCATGTTGGGGGTTGCTGCGCTGCTCGGTCTTATCGTATGATAGCCACGCGTTCGGGGTCGCCTGCTTCGCTTAGTAAGATGGTAGTTATGAATTATGATAGACGAATCTTGTACTTGAGGTTATGATTGGGATTGTACCGATCGCATAGTAAGGTTCAAAAGTCGTCGCCTAAGTCTAAGCCACCTGCGGAATGTACATACCTAGGTACCTATGTATAACAAAGATATAGAAGGATTAGAATAGCAGCATGCCAAGAAGATGAGCCAGACAGGTAAGCTTTGGTACCAGGCAAGCGGCATCTAGCCTCATCATGTGGCTTTGAATCCTACCAAAGACGCGAGGTATCAAGCACATCCCTATTTAGCCTGAACCTCTCGCCGCTTCTCATGGGCCCATATCCCCGAGGTTACTGTATAACACGATACTCAGATCCGGGTACGAGACTGTATACACCCGGTTAGTCCTCCACAGCGCTAATGCCGGGTATATGCCAAGACCAGAGCCGCCGGTGTCATCGGTAGTACATATACTGCGATAAAATATCGATTGATATTATTGTCTCCAAGGTAACCCCCCAAATGAGACTATAGACGCACCTTATATGAGGAATAATGATGGTCATCGGCCCATTTCACGATGACTTTGAACGATATCGGTTTTGCCAGTGGCTCGGTAAATCTTGAAGCTGCCCGCGAAGGAGTTCTAGCCCCTACTTTCGATAAGTACCTAGGGAGCATTTCTCGTGGATGGTTATGCCTAACCGAGCAATATACATAGGCCGCTATGGCCGTAACGTTATTATGAGGTTTGTTGAGATCTTTCGTGAGGCGTGCTGCAGTATAGTGCGTACTGACAGATCTTCGGCATCATGAAGCCGAGTCTTTCTTCCATTTTTGCGGGCGTATTTCTTTCCGGGGCTATCGCGCTTAAGCCAGGGGCTCTTCTTTCGGACTCCATTCAACTCACCCAAGAAGATATCGGTGACTTCTCCGCCATAGATTTTGGTGATGAGGCTACAGCTTCACTGGATGACAGCACCGTCGATGGCTGTAAAGTCTTCCCGGGCGACAGCGACTGGCCATCTGTCGCAGAGTGGTCTCGGTTGAACAGGACTCTTGAGGGCGCTCTGCTGAGACCAACACCTGCAGCAGCCGCTTGCTACCAAGGACCCGACTATGATTTGGAAAGGTGCACGTACTTATTTACGAATACATCCCTTTCGCACTTCTGGATTGACGAGCCACTTGTTTCGTTGACAGAATGGTCGCAAGGTGGTACTTGTGCGCTCGCCTTGAACCCCCAGGGGAATTGTACGCGTGGTGGATTCCCCGAATACGTTGTTAATGCCACGAGCGTGAAGCATATCCAAGCAGCAGTCAACTTTGCCAGGAACAAGCGCATCCGGCTAGTAATTAAGTAAGATGAGTCCACTTGTCTAGACCTTTAAAACCGCCCAAAGGATGAGAACTCCTAACAGCATAAAAACAGAAATACAGGACATGATTTTGGTGGCAGGTCGGTGGGAGCAGGATCCCTTAGCATCTGGACACATCATCTAAAGGCCATGGAATTTATCCCTTCGTATGAGCTTGGGCCTTATCAGGGAAAGGCGGCTCAATTCGGAGCCGGCGTCGAGTCGTGGGAGGAACGTAACCTCATGGCGGCCCACAACATAACTGTAGTCGCGCCCGGTTGGGTCACGGTGGGAGGAATCGGCGGCTGGATGAGCTCGGGGGGCCACACGACGATCACCTCTAAATTTGGTCTCGGAGCGGATCAAGTACTTTCTCTTGGTGTTGTAACTGCTTCCGGCCGGTTCGTAACAGCAGATCCGTATACTAACCCTGATCTTTTCTTCGCATTGCGCGGCGGTGGTGGAGGTACGAATCTGCGTTTCACGGTTTATTGTGATGAGCCTTTCTTGCATTATTAACGGGTACAATAGGAACCTATGGAGTGGTGACTTCGGCTATCTTAAAAGCGCATCCACCAGTTTACCTAACGTCAACGTCGTTAAGCCTCACTCTTTTGGAGCCAAGGAATATGACATCCCCTATCCCCGGCATACTCACTGATGCCGAGAAGTTCTGGCAGGGGGTTGGCACTTACTATAGATTCGCTGCCAAAATATTAGATGCCGGTGGTTACTGTTTCAGCTACATCTATCCCCTTCCGAATAACAGTTACAGTTTCGTAACCAGCTCAGAGTTCACCGACTCCACGGCGGCAGCAGTCTACAAGTTCATGCAGCCATTATACGATGATCTGCACGGTCTCGGTATCAACGTCACTAACCCGCCGCTCCTCTTCACCTCGCTCTACGGACTGCCCAGCTTAGGAATCGGGTCCCCGCCAGGCAACACCAGATACAGGTCCCGACTGCTCCCGCGCGAAAACTGGGAGGACGACGAGCTATGGAACAAGACGATGAAGGCGATACGAACGGCCACGGAAGGGGGCTACGACCGGGGCTACTACTTCCACGGGACGATGACCTCGCCGACGGAAGAAGTTGCAGGGTGGCCCGGCGCCGAAAACTCGGTCAACCCGGCGTGGCGCAAAAACCGCATGCACGCGATGCTGATGGACCAGACGCCGGACCAGTCGACGGAGCGCGACACGATGATGCAGGGGTACATGGACCTGCTACGCGAGGTGTCGCCGGATGCCGGGTCGTACATGAACGAAGGAGACCCGGGCGAGCCGAACTGGCAGCAGGCGTTCTACGGACACCACTACGAGCGCTTGCTGCAGATAAAGCAGCAGCGAGACCCGTGGGGTGTATTCTGGGCGCCGACGACGGTTGGGAGCGAGGGTTGGGCGGTCCAAGCCGTGGGGTATCCCGGGTCGCAGAATGGGAGGTTGTGTCGCGCTGAGCAGGTGGGAGATGGAAAGGAAGCGTGACCTCTTGTATTTACATGCCTGTTAGGTTTGTGTTGATGATAAATTGAGTATTCTGACCATAGCGCGACCCTCTTTTTTCGTTCTAGTGACGGAAGAGCAGGGCTAATCGCTTGGATTAATGATACTAGTTTTCACATCGCAATGATAATGGTAGTCGTCACAATCTTTGAAGTGTAGAAAGACTGCGCCGAGTCCTTGTTCAACTTCAAAATCAAATCAAATCAAGCCACACTAGGGCCAAGCCAAGTACCGTGCAGATCCCTGATCCAACCCCTTAATCAGGGGCTATAATAAGTAGGGAGAGATCAAAACCACCAATTCCCAACTCGTGCGTAAATAGAATATCTTGCGATACGTAAGGTTGATTACCATCGTACAGGTTTGAATTAAAGGCCTGGGCCATTAAAGCGACGAGGTTTCTGTTCTACCAGGAGATTTAATTAGTTCGCAAGTACCAACTCGCACCTCGGTTACTCAATAAAGGGGTAAATATCAACATCAAGTCATATAAAAGATAGAAAACACTGTTACATTTGGCGTCAAAAAGGAGCAGCCGGTAGGTTGTCGTTGCTCTCACTGAACAGAAAGAAGTCAAAACTGACATAGTCGATAGATATGGAGCAACTGCTTTGGATTATGCGAGGATATGAGGCCATGGGGACGTGGCTGAATTTCTGCAAGCTGGCAGCTCGAATCAAAATGTTCCAATATAAGATATAAAAATATTAGAAGGCGGAAGGGATTTATTATAGCTTAGCTACCTACGCATTAGCCTTAGCTTTCTTATCAATAGTCAAGTGCCTAATATATACTTACCTGGCTACCTTCTGGGCGCCTATTTTAAGTTGCACAGATGAGTAGCAGGTATTACGCCAGAAACCAAGAGCAGATATACCAAGATACCCAAAGTCTATTAGTGAGTTTTAACCAAAGAGATCCAATACTGATCTTAATGCAACCCCCGCCTATGAATAGTTTCAGTATTCTTATGTATTGCTAATAAAACTCAAATCGACAAGCTGCAGTGTTCTGAGCAACAACATTTAGGCTTGTTAGATCTTTTCCAAGTCAAGGTCGATCCTAAACGTCCTTTCGTTGGCATAATAAAATCAAAACTCGGCCGAGAATATGGATATCCAATATTCACCTAGAACAGAATTGAAAGTTTTAGTCTTACGTGTTTATAGTGAATCAATCCACTTCTCCAATCATTATTATATACTTAGGTAGGTACCCACGCCTTATTCGTGACTGTTAATCGTATCTCATATATCGGAGTTGCTAGTGCATTATAGTATATGACTGGTGCTAGATCTTAAGAACCGAGTATTCAATATAGCTTCAATCATATCTTGTGAATGAAACTAATAACATGGGATATACCATCAAATAAACAACTCACAAAGTAGTAGATTAAACATCTACCAAGTAAATGTAACATCATCTTGTTCTAGACGTGCCTATTAAGCTTCGGCCAAACACCTCCTTTGTGATTCAAGTCAACTCCACCACAGTATAAAGCCCCCTAACGACATAGTTACGATCAAAAGAACCTATAATCAGTTAGTTAATATTAGACAAGTAATTGTATAGAACAAATATCATTAACGAAAAAATAACCTAAGTCTATATATACCATGCATCCAATGCCTCGATGATAATGCCTACTACTCAAACACAATCCAACCAACCATCATCCTGCACCCTAAAGCATCTTCACTTGGACAGCCCTATTCTTAACGGCTTCGAGGAACGTCAATATCAGATATACAGCTTCTCCAGCAATCATACAACCCATCTACCTACCGCAGCCATGTTCAACGTTCTCAAGCTCGCCTCGCTCGCTCTCCTAGCAGCTCCCACCGTCCTGGCAAGCGATATCATCGTGCAGAACAACTGTAAATTCAACGTCTGGTGTTCCGCAGCCAAGAACGACGGGGCCTCCAGCGCGTTAGTCAAGGTAAAAGCTGGCCGGCATTACAAGTCCCCACTCCCTGCCTACAACGACAATGTTGGCTCTGTTTTGAAATGTACCGACGTATCTGGTTCCAGGAAGGTATTCCAAGTCGAGCTAGCGGTGCAGAATGGTAGGTCGTGGTTTGACCTGTCGGCTATCGACGGTGACCCATTCCTCTCGCACCACCGCCATGCTGAGCTCGCGGGCCAGTGTGTTATTGACTGCCCTGCCGGATCTACATCCTGCTATTACCCTCTTCAAGTCGACTGTGCCAGTACCGAGAATGCCGTACTGACTATTTGTTAGTTAGTAGCGCCCGAGTTTGAGCAAGTAGGCCATGATGCCATAGTAGATACTAGAAATCTGGATACTTAAGAAATGGCGAGTTGTTTTCAATGTTTCAGTTGTTAAGTTTACTGCACTTATACATATTTATAATACCTTTAGTTAAATTTACTGTTTATGTCAACTATTTATAATCTTGCCTTTATGATTTATGTGATTGAAAGTTATAACTACGTACTTCTGAATAGTTAGTTAGTTAATTGGTAAAAAAATATATATCATGAACTGTAAAGAAACGGTCAAGAATATGATCAAATAACAGGTATATTAGAAAAAACGTGACCAACTACCTTACATTTGGTTAAATACTACCCAAACAGTCGCAATTCTATTCTCATGTTGGGTAGATATTGGTCTTTTTGGCCAGCTATTAGTGTTGCGCACCATATATTTTAGAACTCAGATAGCACTTGATGATATAATGACGAAAATCACCAGTTATTGACAACTTTTCATCATTGGATAATTCTGTTACTTAACCTGTAACTATTATTTATCGAAATATTTAGAGTATCGAGAGTCCGAGATATACAGTGGGCTAAGGGTCGAAATAGGGGTTAGCGCTTGACTAAAGCAATCCTGCAATTGTTTAAATAAGCTAGCGAAAAGACATATGTCTTGCTTTTTATGGAATCTTTTGGAAAAAATAAACTAAAAATATAAGCCCAGGGCGTGAATGTACGAAGTAAGGAGACAAAAAATCATAATTTAGTAAGACTTATACTGTTGGTCCGACATCTAATAATAGGTGGAATACCTGTGACCTATGTACCTAAGACTTTGGTAAAACTCTTAATCATGATAATTTAGTCGCCATAATGAGCACTCGAAACTCATATATAAGAATTGCGCACGCATCGTTGAGCATACATAAAATCCTTAGGTATGCAGAAATTGTCTGGGCATGCTGGGATGAGAATACCGGCTGACCCGATTGAATATTTGATCTTGGCGACGATTGGCGCGCTACGATAGGACTCGGGACTTAGGACCGACTCATGAATTTCACATGAATGGTAGACACAGGCAGAAAACACCTCAGGATTGGATGTGGTATGATTCGACTAGCGATGATATGTAATTGGCCAGCTAACAAGAGAAGGGATTCATCATACATCGTTCGCTTGATGTTGTGTTATGTCGGCTAGCTCAGATGCTTGCTTTGCACGCGATAATGTAGATATAGAGCATTCCTTTGAGATTTGGGATAAGTGCTCCTACGGCCGTGGCATAGGAAAATCCCCGCGTTTTTAAGGATCAAATGGGTGGCCGTCCTATCTTAGGATCCAAGTTATTACTGGATGTAGAAGCTCTGGAGTTGGACATGCCAAATTTGGTTATGTTGCGAAAAATGAGGATGCTGTTGTGAAACGACCTGTTCTGTTCCTGTTGTTTAAGTAGACTTGTCAATTTGTTACAGATAAGTAACGTAAACACAGTCACGAAGATAGAAGCTCGATTCCGGATGGATGGACGATTGGACGAAGGAACAGATTAGGTAGTGAGTTTTCAAGGCTGGTGGTGAATAGGTAGGTAGGTTCGAATCGCTGCTATTAAGGAACTTAAGCCTTCACTGTAATACCTACATAGTGTGAGGTGGTCTGATAATGTACGTAATGAGGTATGTATCCGAATTCTAGGATCCATCATGTACCTAAATACGAATGAAAGGAACAATAAGGTGTGTACCTAAAATGTTTTCAAAGCATCGAGAATGTTGCGGAGGTGTGGGTGTTCAGCCTCACTCATGCATTATGCAAGTCATAGGGCCGAAATCTAGACTCTGGAGTCCTGGACGAGAAAAAAAGGGACACAAGGTATCGGGTTGACGATAATGAGCTTTGACGAATCTGGGTATATGTGGATATAAGACCTGAAATCTCTTTCTCGAATCTCTTGTTGGAAACGCACGGACAAGCAATTAATTGTCAGTCAGGTCTGTATGTAAGAATTGTCTGTAAGAAGTGCCGAGAGTGATGAAATGATCGAATAGCTCGGCTGTGGAAGCATTCGAAATAATTTGTTCCTCTTGTGCTGCCAGGCTGCCTGGTTACATACTCTTAACGGTTTGACCGTCTGTTGCCGTGTGTTTCTTGTTTCGGGTTTGGCTTGGCAAATTCGCTACTTTACCTTGCTTGGCTGCTTGGGTTGCCTTGGGGTTGCTTGGGCAGTTTTCTTCTTCTCGTGTCTTATCATCTTCATCTTCCTATGCAGCGTGCATAAAGAGAAAGGTTACGTCGCAATGTCAATCTGTAGATCAAGACTCAAGAAAGTACCATTCTTAATTCAAGGTCGAGATTAATTATTGGATTTGTCGAATTGAAGTGAGGATAATGTGCTCGATACTGGATCTTGTTAGGTTGTAATAATGGGTGGCGAAGGCTTATTGGGAAGTTAAGAAAGATGGAGACGGCAGCCAGATTATGGAAGCAAACACCCAGACACCTTGACCGGTTTTGTAACACCTTACTGTAGCAAGTATTAACTATGCTTATGCACAAATAGGTACTTGATATACCGATGCATATCGTGTACGTGCGTAATTGAGTTTCACAACGTGTAGCGCCACATACAATGCACTTGAATGCACTTCAATTAAGCGAAGTAGGGTAAGCGTTAGGAACAATAACTTGTCCTAGGAAAATCCACGCACTTCCCATAAACCAGCTTGGAGCTTATGAACGGATAAACCCGACATAAGTGCAATAAGTGCAAGACGATACGGGTGCGGATAGTTCATAAGCCCATAAAAGGCATAGTCTTCTCCTTTTCTATCATTATGCGGACCAATAAAACGCAACCTGTGGGGAAATACGTATAGAGACGTTCTCGGGAAAGTTTCAGGGGTTAAGTGACAACTTAAGCTCAAGTACTAAAGTAGCTAAAGTACCTAGGTATGTACCACAGCTGAGTGGCTTGACACTACTGCAAGGGGTTTGGAGAAGTCCAATGGGAAAAGCGGATAAGTAGGGGAAAATAGTTCATCAATTGATTAGCCAAATAGGTAGGCAAACAAAAAAGACGAAACTCCAAGGTAATGATGGAGAGAGGTTTAAAATAAGAACGGTTGGAAAATAAAAAGGGTATTTACAGGATAAGAAGAAGGGATAAAATTGAAGATAATTGTGTAACTTGGAGCACGTAAGAGTACATGTACATAAGCGGTGGATAAAAAGATAAGACACTGTGTAAGTGTAACTATTAAGCACGGTGCTGCAGCGTATTTACTTGGACAAATTTCCCCCCTTGTCCGATGTAATTTCCCATCCTCTCGCTTCACATTCTCCTTCTAGTAAAGAGCGCAAGGAGCCTGCCGCCTATCCAAGTTGTATTCCACTTATCTTTATACCCATTCTGCCATTTACGCCCATCTGGTGTATGTATGTACATAACCCATCACCCACTACATACCCACCACCCACCGAGACCTGCTGGCCGCCTGCCAGCTTTTTTTCCTTCAAGACCGCGCGATTGCTACCACACCTGGCCACACTGCATGTAACCACTAACCAGTCACCAGCCAGTCAAGCTACCGGTCCCCCTCCAGTGTAACATCGAAGTACCACATAATCAGGTACGTACATATTCTAAAATACATTAATCGTAGGTACACAACGTATGTACCCAAGTTAAAGTGGGTTCGGTTCCTCTATGACTGGGGGGTCTATCCCGTTCTGGGTTCTTAGCCTCTGTTTCTCACAAACTCACCTCTGCATCCTCGTGTCTTTCTCCCTCTCCCTCTCTCCCTTTCCGACCCTACACCCCGACCTGCCTCTCTAAAGCAAAACAACCCCCATTCCCACACTCCCTAAAGTTACTCAGGCCAGTCAGTCAGTCCACTCGTTTCCTCGTCCGATCTCGACGTGTCTCTCATTTCTCATCTTCTGAATTCGTCGTTTTTGTTCCTTTCCCTCACCTTTACACCGCACCTTCGTAGGCCCTTTTCGCCAGGTCATCGTGACATCGACCTCTTGAACCAAATAAAGAAAAGAGGGTGAGTAGAATTACAACACAACACACGACACTTCCCTTCACCTTCCTCGACTCTAGCACGTTGCCGAATACACGTCCGTTATCCCGAGAACAGATACTTTGTTCCCTATCATTCAACATTTCACTGAACTTCCCAAGGGCTCGTCAAAGGAGATTAAGGCGCTACTTAATAAATAAGGGATTCTAACAAAAGCTATTGATTTAGCCGGCCATTGTTTTATACGTTCCCTTCACCTGTTCAATTGGGTTTGCCGCCGCCGAAAGACCATAAAGAACAACGTACAAATCAATTGCAAACCGACGTCACTGCCACGAATACTATAATCAAAAGATTCGCTATCTCCATTTACATGATCTGGATGACTTCATTGCGATCCAGACTTGTATACAAGTATTAACCGACGAAGATCGAGATACAGTACGAAATACGACAAGGACATTATCGGCTCCCCCTCCCTAGAGGAGATTGAATCCAACCTACATTAGATTCCTATCCTCTCCAGTCGTTGATCGGGTTGAGAGAATTAAGTTTTCGGTAACTTAACATCAAGGTTAATAATTTTCAACATCATGTCACTTCGTCAATTTGCCGTTGCGGCTATCCTGGCCCTAGGTCCTCTTGCCAATGCGAAGAACTTGCAGTCGCCAGCAACGGATCCGATACCGGGAACAGATACCGTCCACGGATGTTATAAATCTTTGGGAACGTTGAAGCATCAGCAAACAATCCAATTCAACTCGCAGGGTGCATGCGCAGGCCTGTGCCGCGACAATGGTAGCCTCGTGGCTGCTTCTAATACGGAAGAGTGTTACTGTGGTGACCAATATCCTAACAAAAGCGACTTAGTTGATGATTCTGAATGCACCGAACCATGTCCCGGGTTTGGCTCGCAAGCATGTATGTAATGTTGATGATCTTGTATTAAGTGCCATACTGACTTGCCAATAGGCGGTGGTCTTGATACTTACACGGTCTACAATACCGGAAAGAAGGTATCAGTTGGTGAGGCACCGGCCTCTAGTTCTTCCACTTCAACTCCATCGAAGACTAGTTCAAGCGTTTCAGACGCCCCAGCCAGTACTTCTGGTATGCGCCTATTCACTATTTCTCGTTAGATCATGAGTTTGTGCTAATTATGTCGTAGATATTACCGAGACCGTAACAGCCTCTACTGAACCCGAGACGGGCTCCGGAACCAATGTCGCCGGTATTGCAGCTGGTGTTGTGGTTGGTGTTGTTGCGATAACTGCTTTTGGCGGCGCAGTTTTCTTCTGGTTGCGTCGAAAGAGAAACGCCGAGATTGAAGAAGAACACCGACGAAATGCTGCTGTCAACGCGTTCATTGGTGGCGGAAAGCCTCCCAGTAGCAGCGGCGGTGTTTCGATGACCGACTCTCGTCTCGACCCTGTTATGAACCGACGAATGAGCGACGGTAGCATCGCTGACAACCAAGATTACTCGCGAAGAATTCTAAGGGTATGAGTTTCTGTCGGCTCCAAAGTGGTAACGCGGGCTAATTAATTTTCCAGGTTACCAATGCTTGAACCCATCGCAGATATCACGATGAACGACTTCCGCTTGTAACACTTTTTATTCACATCGGCATCAACGGCGTTTCATGGTGGCCATTCGTCATTGGATGATCGATCAGACTAGACGATCCCTGGCGTTATTTGTATTGAGGTGTAAGGAATAACATATTGGGTGGTTACAATATAGGACGATACTCCCCGGCCTTGCTACTACCGACGAAAATTTCCTACGCCGTCCTCTCCTTTTTCTTTTGCACGTTGTTGACCGGCCGTGTCACAATTTGCAGTTCGACATCAACTTCGGAATTTCTCGCGAGATCTATTAGGGCCCGGGCCCAAAAGGAAGATAGGCTGCATCCGTCATAGGGCGATATGCATTTTGGGTGCTGTGCTACGCGAGATAGTTAATTAAAAAAATGAAGCCAGAGGTCTAGCGGCGGCCTAGGGGAGTTTTGAGCGGATGTAACCGCCCTGTGCGCGAAGAGTTCTGATAGAGGATTAGGCATTAGTGATCATTGAGAGGACTTTGCTGTATATTATTCAGATAGTCCAAATGACTAGGCATTTGCTCGTGGACTTTGGTATATACGTGTGTATTGTAGTTCTGTTTGTACATGTTACTTTTGTAGGTTTTTCTAATGACTTTTTCTAATGACGTTTATCAAGACTAGTTACCTGTTGTAATATTTCGTGAAATACTGAGAGTATTATCGTAAGTACATAATTAAGGGTTATACCTAGATGCCATGTTACTGGTAACATTACGTCGAATCCGGGGTAATCGTCAATATCAATTTTTAGACGCCAAATACCTACACCAGGTTTGGCCAGTCACGCGTAACTGCTATCACCAGTTCAGGTCAGATGGGCTTCTAGCAATCTATCCGCTAGGTAAGGTAGGTAGGTACCTAGGTACCTATGTTTGTGAGGCAGCCGGCTGGCAATGATGATCAACCCGGCCAAGCGCGAATGACGCTGTGGGGATCGTCAATTCTGAAACCGGGCGAATGAATACATGTACCTATCTGTAAGTGCTGCTTGTTAGTGGTATGTACGAAGTACCTAGGTACATCTGTATGGAGCTAGAGCTAGCTTAGTCAGTACAGCTAAAAGTCACGTGGCCCCAAGTTTTTGAGCTATCCATAGCTTCGTCGCGTTAGTCAATTGTCTAAATCGCGACTTCAATTCCAACAACCGCAATCGTCCTGACAACATCTACTTGTCTACATACCTTAGTTTTACATCACGTCTTATCCTTGATTGAAGATCCCTTATGACGTGATGAAATTCTAGGTGGGTATGAACCTGGGCCTACTGAAATATCCGGTTCCCTGTTGTCCTGCTTCTCAACAACCTTGAACTCTTTGGAAATAGCTACATCTGAAGCTCTGCTCACCATCATCATGGCCCCAACCACAGTGCCTCGCGTTCGCCGGACTGCGCAGAACACTCAGTATACGTACATCTCCCCAAAAAGGCCTGCATCCCTCTCTTTCTGTCTAACTTCAGCTTCTTAGGTATACCCTTCCCCGTCGCATCCATGCTGTTCAGACCTACCCTGTTCTCTCGCCCCAGGGCGCGACTATCTTAATATATGGTCACGAGAGTGGTATCACAATAATATGGCGTGGAGGACGGCGATTTAAACCCGAAGTGTTTAAAGAAGCTGAGCGTGGCCCTACAGCTAAGCAGAATGGCAACCCCCCTGCGGATGCCGTCATGATCATTGATTCTGACGATGAAGATACTGCGCCCGCTGGGAAGGGAGGATCGTTCGTTGATGCGCCGCAGTTCGAAGAATCGCTCGATGACGACGTGCCATACCCCGAAATTATTCAAACCCTCGACCTGGAATTTGGCACTGCTGTCTTTCATCTTGCGGCATTGCCCTTAACACCTTGTACGGCAGAAGATGCTGCATGGGGAGGTACGGATATCTTAAAGGATAGGATGGTGTTCGCTGCCTCGTGTTTGACTCGTGAGGTCTTCCTCATTACCTTACCCCTTGTTCCACCATCCCCCCTAAGCAAAGCTCGAGCCGAGCTGCAAGAGAATCTCCTAGCAGGAAAGGCTGGCAATGGCAAATGGGGTGAGACTATGACACTGCTAGCCGGTCAAATAAAAGGCAGTGATTCCTTAGCAATGACGCTCATTAGACCAAAGACCGTATCGGAACGTAGCAAGTCGAGCGAACGATCGCGTTCAGAGTCTAGTGCGCTACCTCGCGTCGTAGTAGCCGCTCATTCCCCCGAAGCTTCTGGCGCCCTACGACTATGGGACGTGCCCCTAGAGGATTCATCCAAAACAGGTCGACGGATCGAGCCGTTCCAAACCGAATTCCTACCCAAACCCCTTGCTTCTATCTCCTTTAACCCTACTCACTCAACCCAACTTCTATGCAATGCGTCGCCTGAAGCCGTTAGGATATACGACTATGCGCTTGCCTCGATGCCTCCTGACGATCTATCCGAGGGACCATTCCCTTCGCAAGGCTCTTGGCTCATTTCGTTCTATCCCCCTTTTGCCCGACCCTCTTCATCGCGGAAACCGATACTTGCGGCTTCGTGGATTGCCCATGGTCGTGCTATTCTCGTTCTCCTTGCGGATGGTCAATGGGGCATTTGGGATATCGATGGTGTTTCCCCTCAAGGACCTGCCCTGTTTGGCAAGCCCGGGTCTGGTATCCGCGGTGACGCATTAACGGAATTTAACGTCTCTGGATATGTCGAAGGTACAAGCCCTCTACGAAACCCTGCCTCCCAACGGGGCTCGAGTGGTAGTTCTGATTTCGTACCTATGACTCCTCACTCTAGACGCGATGCTCTCACAACTTCCCATGGACCTGAACGTTTTGCACCAGTTAGGGGAGGTATCGTGGTGACGTCGCTACCAGCCAGTGCAACTACGACGGCTGACGAGAGCGTTGCCTTGTGGATCGGAGGTGCTGAACATATTTTCGTCATACCCGGTGTTCTTAAATTCTGGGATGCACAAATTCGTAAGGGTGCTGGCGGTGGCGTCAACCTCTTTAGTGGAGCGCAGCCAACCCGTATGGTACGATTAAACGATTTAAGTGTCGGACTAATGGGCGAACGTTGCACCGGTGTTGGTGCCATCGTCCGCTTTGTTGAGAACGGCGACGCAAGCCTATCTGGAAACGAAGGCTTGCCCGTCGAATTGTTAGTATGTGGCGAGGGAAGACTTGTGATTGTTAGGGAGAGCGAGACGGTTGTCGGCACTAAGATTGGCGGAGTCATCGGTCGTCGGAAGAGACCAAGCGATCGCGTAAAGGAGAACAGCGCCATCGTTGTCTATCCTCGACCACAACAGCCCGGTAGCGTTGCTTACAACCTCTCTGTTGGTCCTAAAAGAAAGCTCTCGAAACTTGGGATGGAAGGTCTATTTGGTGAATCGCCTTCGAACGATAGCACTGCGCAAGCTCAAGCGGAGCACAGGCCTTTACAATTGCCAACAAGGCCGAGAGGTGGATTCGCCTTTGCAGACAGCTTGAATGCTGCTGCCGACGTCGAGCAACAGGAGCTGGAAGACGAAAGAGATGTGGAGGTAGAGATGCTGGATATAATGGAAATCGACCGCGAACTGGATGCTCTTGATAACGGACGAGGCCGAGGCCGTAAGAAGGTTATCTTCGACTCATAAGTCCAAACATTTCATATCGACTGATGCGTCCTACACTGGTACTACCGAAAGGGGGTTGGATTTAGATATGATGTACGATACCCCCTTGCTGACGCCCGGGAGTTTAGGAATGACATTCATCATGGAAGGTAGTAAATCGGGAGCATTACTCAAGGACCCTGTTCTGTCATGATATTTCATCTATGAGAAGTTTGCTAAACGTGATCTAGATTTTGACAGTCCCTCGTCTCTGGCATCTTTCTTTGTCCCATATTCCATATTCCTTGTCAATAGTTCTGACTTGACAGTTCCCCGTATTTTTTATTTGCCTTTGTCGAACCCTTTTTCTTTTCCGCGCGGCCAGGTGGAGCACAAGGCGAGAACCTTCCTTGAAGCTCTGTAATCCATGCGGTACATTGAACGGGACACTCTGCTCTAGTGTCCCAAGCGTCATTATCTTTTTACACATGGCGCGCGCCGACGGTTCCAGGAGGGAACATTTGGGAGGGGGCTTGGGTTGGTTCGGATTTCTATGCGAATTGACCGTTTGCCCTCCCGCCCTTAGACGGCCCTGCTATCTGTTCTACGCGATGCGCGAAAACGGGGGGCTGAGATGGGGGTGGGAGACGGGATCGTCGGTACATTTTATATTTTATATTTTATACTTAGGGCTATCTTTGGTGGTGGGATGATTGGGGATTTCTCTTGAGAACCTTATCATTGTTCTAAGTATTGCTACTGTGTACCTAGATAGTTTGTCATCAAGTGATGGCATGGCCTATGTGACTGCATGCTCTGATAATTTGGATCGGCTACTGAAAGTAACTGTTCGGTCTAACTTTTTTGTGAAATGGGTTTAAATGGCGTGAGGTGAATTAGTACCTGGTGGATTGGTACCTAGTGAGTTTTACTTATATGGACTTCTGGGGTAAGGGTTCCAGTTGCTTTCGACGTGCTGCTAGCTACAGGTAAGTACCTAAGTCTTGCGCGGACTAAACTGCCCTTGTGGCTATTGAAATCACACATAAAAGCCATTATTAACCCCCTCCCCCCCCCGCGGTGTTTAATAACACACCCTCTTAATACACAAGACTATCTTTAGCTTGTTTGACAAATGCCCCGTTCCTGATGGTTGAGAAGTAGCGTAAGAGTTAGTTGAAGTTTCATTACTATTAGTACCGGTAGTCTCTCGCTTCTAACTTACCTACCTCCTATGTTTGGCAATCTGAAAATCTAGGGGTTGGCATGTCAACTTCAATACGCGAATAGGATAACCTTCCCTCTCAATAGATATTCAATCGGGTTAAACACGACGTGGTAAACGAAAGGATGTGCTAGATTCCTACCATAGCGGAAGAGGGGGGTTTGGGAGAATGATTTTAAAACTGGAATGGTTTTGTACAACGCAACGTTTTTAGGTTTTAAAAGCTTTAATTGGTTAGAATTTAAAAATAATAAGTTTTAAACTTGCTTTTAAAATCTTATTTTATAAAAATTGTTTTATAACCGTAAAATTATTTTATTTTATATAATTGTTTTTAAAATAAAAATAATTATTTAATTTTTAATTTTAAAAAAAAAAATTTTTTAATAAAAATTTTAAAAACATTTTTTTTTTTTTAAATTAAAAATTTTATTTTTTTATTTTTTCCGAAGTAAAAGTTATAAAAATTAAAATTAATTAAATTTTTATTTCGAAATAATTTAATAAAATTAACCATTTTATTTTATTAATTTAAACGTTTAAATTTTAAATTTTAAACTTTTTAATTAATCATAAAATTTATAATATATATATAAACGTAAAAATTATAAATTTAAAAATTAATTTTTTTAATTTTTTTAATTTTTACTTTATTTTTTTATGTAAAAATTATATAAAAATTATATAAATATTAAAATTATTTTATAATATTAAAATATATTAAATTAATTTTATTATTTTTATTATATAAAATAGTTTTTATATATAAAATAATTTTATATTTTTAAAATAATTTTTTATATTTTTAAACTTTTATTATAATATTATAACGGTAATGTATAAATTTTAAAAATTATATTTTTTATTTTAACTTTTATTATAATTAATATAATATTTTACGAAATAATTATTTTTTTAAAAACAATCATTTTTTATAAAAAAATAATTCCCGGAATTTAAAAGTTTTAATTGGTTAAAATAAATGGGTTTTTTACACGTGACTTTAAAAAAAAAGTTAAAAATTAAAAAGTTAAAATGTTTAAAACTCGAACTTTAAGCTTTTAATTTTATTATAACATTTTTATTAATGCGAAAATGTTTTAATTAAATTAACGGTTTTAATAAATGGTTAATCCATTAATGTTATTAACAATTAATCCATTATTAAATTTTATTACTTACATTTTTATTTTTTTAATATTATAATAATATATTAATTTAATTAAAAAAATTATTTTTATATAAATAAAAATAATTTATATAAAAATCATTTTATTTTTAAAATTTATTTTAATAAATTTAAATTAAAATTTGTTAAAATTAAATTTACGTTTAATTACGTTATAAACGCCATAAAACGCTTAACCCGTGTTATTATATTTATAAATTATAAGTTTAAATTTTAATAAATTTTAATTTAAAACATATTTAACATATTTAACCATAATTAAAATAATTTTTTTAAAAATTAAACTTTATATTTATAATAATTTAATATTTAATAATAACGTATAAAATAACTTTTATTTTTATAATTTAAAATTAATATTTTATTTTTTTTACTTTTTTATTTTTTTTACATATTTATATAATATTACGTTATAATATTATAAACTTTAACGTTTAAAAATATATAATAATATTAAAAATATTATATTAACATTTATAACCACGTATTTAAACTTATATATACATTTATAACCACGTATAAAATAATTTTTTTTTAATTTAAAGTTAATAATTTAATTACTTAAATTTTCCTATTATTTTACATGTTTATATAACATTATATTATAATATTATAAACTTTTAACATAATATATTTTTAAAAACGTTATAATTAATATTATAATTAATATTATAACCGATATTACGGTTAATTATTATTTTAAAACGTTTAAAACGCATATATTTAAACGTTTAAAACGCATATATTTATTAATAATAAAATTAATAAATATTTTAAATTAATTAAAACTTATTTTAAACACGTTAATACTATTGTTTTTAATATTGTATTTTTAATATTAAACAATTAATTGTGGCAAAAATCGCCCAAATTGCCTCAGACCAAAGATGCGAAATTCGTGGGGGGGGGTAGGTTGGGGATGTGATTGGTTAAAAAAAGGTGTGGCGGGAGGGGTACAACAAAGTTCGCGTCACTGGTCTGAGTTCACTGAGATAACCCAAAATATGATATCTCAAAACCATACTTTGCCGGTATGGTAGTTAACTAGTCCTAATGACATCGACATAGTAAACTTCATGTCGTTATATCACACCTACCAACCGGCATTATCTTGCGTTACGACAGTCGATCTCACAAGTTCCCTCGTCATCTACACGGCTCGTTCATATTCTACATGGGACACCGTATATTTTCCCCACGCTTACTACTTACTCAGCTATCTAATATAACAGGGTATATCGTACACACCTCCCACTCCCAACGTCTAGAAAGCTAACAGCTATTCTCCAACAAGTCCCATTCTAGTATCAGTCTTTCCACCACTTCTAACTCTTCCAATACTCGCCCACTATATAATGCTATATAAGAAAATCATAGATATGCAGTTTGTTTCGAGGTTTTTTTTTGTTTCTTTTTCCAAGCCAAATATGCACGACGTCCCCATGCTTTAGGTATGCAAATGTCTGTGTATGTACAGTCTAGTTCCGGTGGTAAGCAAACGTAAACAACATCCCCCGCTCCCAGCTTGATATAGTATATACAGAGCTGCTGGCTCTCGAGAAATCACGGCGATTGTCTTTGCTGTTGCAGGATCCCCAGCCCAACGTCGGAAGTAGTGGCTGTTTCCTTCAGGTTCCCTTTCCTGCCTCTTCTACTCAGCCTATGAGGGCTGAACCTGGACAATGTTCGGGAAGGGCTTGAGGATATGGGCGGGCTATTGCCGTTGCCATTACCGGCCTTAGCCCTAGCGCTGCTCGTTACGGGAGTAGACGACGCCTCTCCCCCCTGTTGTGGTGACCCAAACTCCACAACTCTACCGTCTGCCAGTCGGATCCCGCCTGAGCCAGACCGCGACATTGGCTCAGCATCCTTAGGCGAGTCTAGGTCCGGGCTTAGACTGATCCTAGAAATCCTAGTTAAACTACTGAGTCGGCCACTTGCCGACCTATGACGACGGCTGTCACTTCCCCTTCTCTTAGGCTTGAATCGTGAGAGCAAACTCGGAGAATTCGAGGAATGAGACAATCCTCCCGTCGCGGTGCGTTTACGACCACGAGTCGATTCGCTGTAGAGCGAGTAGCTAGTAATCACGGGTTCGAGCTCGAGCCCGTCTAATCGCGGGCTGGGCTCTGTCTCTACTACGCTTGGGCGGCGCGAGCGAGGTCTCTGCATCACTTGAGATTCTAGCGATGAGCTATGCGCTAATGGAGAAGTGGTATGATTTAGAGAATTACTCGAGCCGTGGCTGTGGCTCGACTGGTGGCTCGGATCGCGCGACATAGGTTGACTAGAATAGCCTTGAGGGTGCAAATTGGGTGACATGGCCGACGCCACCCATGGTGGTGGATGTTCCGATGCGGGGAAACCCTCCGGTGGATTGTGCACCGTATGAGGATATGGTAGGCTTGGAGGAGTTCGGATTGAAGGGAATGACTGAGATAAGGGTGGATACTCATCATGTTCAACGATAGAACGTTGGGGGAGTCGAGTAGAAGAGTCCCATTGACGAAAATTAGGAGCAGGAGGAGAGCGTAGGCTGCTGCTGGAGTTGACTTCGATTGGAATTGGTGGCGGGGGAAAGGGGCCTGTAGGATGGGACGGACTGGATCGTGTAGATCTTGATAAAACCACCGAGGATGGCCTTGAAGCTCGCAACGAGGGAGAATGTGAAGGTGACGTCGAGGGAGGTCTTGAGGGCGGTCGCGAAGATGGTTTCGGCACGCGGGTCGTCTTGCCACCTTCTGGTAACGAAGTTGTCTGTGTGACCAGAGGGCTTGGTACTGGCGGCGATGTAATAGTGAGTGGGGTTGCAGCTAAAGGACTAGAGATTTTGACCGGAGCGAGTCCGTCGAGTGATACAGAACGATCATTCTCTCTGCGTTTCAGAATCGAGGTGGCAGCATTGTTTGGCGACGGAGCCGGGCTTGAGAACGTTACGGACACGGGATAATCGTCATCGACTGCGGCCTCGGCTTTGGCATCGGCGTATGATGGCTTTCCAGCTATCAGCCTTGGACGTGCGACCGAAGTTGTATCACTAACTGATTCAATGTTGTCTTCGGTGCTTCTCTGTTGCGATGAAGGCGATCCCCTATTAATGCGATCGAGAGTTAATTGCGCTTTGGTGGCATCCGACGAAATGCTCTCTGTAGAGGAGCGTGGTCTAGACATCTGCTGAATTGTTGTTGCGTTTATGATGCCTTTCGCTGTCTCGCGGCTGATGCTGACGCGTGGATCACTTAGTATCTGAGAAGCGGCTCTCCAAGAACCAGCGTGGTCACGATAACGCCGCTCAGCGTGCCTTTTGATGGTTCGATGATGGGGACCAAAGACCTTACGTGTGACTTCATCATCGTCCGGCATAGACATCGACTCAAAAACTTCCGTTGGCACTGGCTGTGGCGTTACTGTCCTTGAATAGTCTACATCGTCGTATGGCACGCCGTGTGGGTAAGTGACATGCCAATGATAAGGGTTGTAATCGGTGGCGCTGTAGATCGCTGGAGATTCCAATGGCGACAACGGCGAGTTCTCATCATATAAGATGTAAGGCTCGACTATGCTATTATTGCTTGGAGGCGTCAACGAGTCTTCCTCAGATAAGCTGTTAGTCCGCTCAAATACGGAGACGACTATTGGTTCGGAACCCTGACTAGAAGCGTCTGTGATCCGTTTAGTGAGCTCATCGATTCGTTTATCGATGGTGCTTAAACGCGATTCGACAAATTCCCGGCACTGCGTGAGATCGGGATGCCTTTTCTCAAACCGGCTGATGTGAGCTAGTAATCGCTCGCCGTGGATGCGAAGCCTTCGGAAGTCTTCAGGCACTCCTGTCTGGGGGTCGTCAGTGGCCCGACGGTCGCTCACGTCGAATGCTTTACAAAAGATACATATTGCTCGTTCCAACCAAAACGGCGCTTGTTTCTCTTCTGCAAGCGCATCGATGAAAAATGCCTGAACAATTCCGTGAACTCTTAGTATGTCGAGGCTGTCTTGGCCCATATCGACACTGCGGGTACTATGCGAGCTAGCTGACGAAGCTTCAGTGCTCTCATTCCTTTCAACAAGAGCGAAAGCAATAAGTATCTTGAACGTGTTATTCAATGAAGACCTCTGAGTTTCGGGATCTGCAGTCTTAACCGGGGTTCTCTTGTCCAGCGCCTTTGCTCCTGGAACGATAGTTAGTAGGGAGAAATTCGGCCTGGGAATATCATGACTGCATACCTAGTACTATCATCTCGACAGGAATATGCGTGCCGAAGAAAGATAGTAGAGACATCAAGTTTAGCGCAGCGGTAGCGCCTCTGTGCTCGAGCTGCTCACGGACCGCCCGGTACGCAAGAAGATTACCGACCTTCGGGCGACTTCGGAACGACCTTAGATACTTCGCAAGCGGTTCTCTAGTAGCCTTTAGCTGCAGTGCTGCGACGTGGATCATGAGAGGTAAACGGTCCATTAGTTCAACCAGCTCCTCGGCACGTCTTAAGTCATCTTGCGTATATGGCTGCCTTTTGCCCATCTCCTCGAAGAGTAGCTCCTGGGCTTCTTGCTTCGTCAGTGCGTCCAGCGCAATGACTTGAGGGTTATCAAATTGGTACTCTTCGCCCGTTGTTCGCTCTGTTGATGTGTAGATTATACCGGTATTTCTTGTGAAGGGGATATAATGTTGAAGGCCTACAAGGTCAAAGTGGATGCCATCTAAGATAAGTAGCCAGTTGTCATTGACGCTCAACCATGTGTGAACAGCCTTAACCATCTTATGGGTATCAATGAGTCCACTCCTGTCTAGAAGCCTCATCTCGTTCAACCCCACCGTCTTTGCTATGTCCCAGAAACCGTAGTCCAGCTCCTCTAGGGATTTTGCCCTGATCCAAAAGATGCCGCCAGGATAGTCGTATCTATGTTGGAAAACATACTGTCGTGCTAAATGCGTCTTACCACCGCCAGGCATGCTTTGAATCAGAACGGACGAAGTTCCGAGTGATCTTCTCTTGCGATCCATTAGCATTTTATGGAGTAATCTTAATTCTTTGGCCCGGCCCTTAAAATAAGTATTAGGACGAAAGACTGTCGGCTTGACGAATAGAGGCTCTTGAGGGGGGTTATCATCAGATTTAGACTGCTGAGAAGGGAAATAATCTTCTTCCGATGGCTGATTGGGCGTCACTGGGCCGGTAATAAGCGGTCTAGGGTGATGATCGATCTTCGAAGGGTCTGGGGTTGAAGGTAATGTCTCATTAAGCTGCTGCGGAACTACAGAAAGAAATAACAATCAGCTACGGCTTCTCGATCTTCGGTGTCTAACGCTTTCTCGTAAATAATGATCATCAATCTCCTCAATCTCGAAAGGAAGCTGAACATCTTCAAACAATGAGCTCCCCAAATACCGATCATGATACCGGTCTGAGCTACTTTCTAAAAAGGGTAGTGCTGGTAACCTACTGGATCCTTGACCAGCCTGTTGAAAACGCTGCGAGTCAAGCTAGTCGAGGTTAGAAACGATTTCATTGTAATTAGTGTTTGGTTTCGGGGGGGCAACATACCCATGGCTTCATTCTCTCTTCTATTTCATGTTTGGCCCTTGCCAGCTTCTCATCCTCCTCCACCCTCCACCGCGTGGTGATGACGTCTGGCGCATCGGCAACCCAATCTCTAAGGGCAGTAGCTATAGTTCTATAGCCCGGTGCATTTCTGCTCTCAAATTTGCACATTCCGGAGTGAGTTGCCTCGATAGAGAAATACGTCACGCCCGGAAGCTGGGGACTAGCGGAATGAGCGTCAACTATTAGCATCCTAGTTCCCTTTAGATCCGACTTGTGATTCTCGTGTGCCATAAGAATCTTAAATCGTTGATAGATATCGAGAAAATGAATATTGATGTTTTGTAGAGTTTCATTATCCCTCTTCAAGGTCCTGAGAAGAACCGACTCCGATTGGAAGAAGGTCCTTGGGACTACGGCGTCCGACATTGCCTGTAACATCGTACCCCATGCCGCTAAATCCGAGCCTGTGTGCGGTGTACCGAGGAAGACGAGACCATACGTAGCTACATATATCGATCTATAGTCTTCATGCTGCGAAGATCTTAGGTCATTCGAATATAGGAGAGCGCGCTTCACCAAGATTCCGCCCAGGCTGTGACACACCCAGATGATGGGATTATGAGATGTTTGCTCATCCTTTCGATAGTGTGTGAGCGACGTTACTAGGGTTTGGGCATGCATGTAAATGAAGTTATCGCTTGGGTTTGACCCATGCTTCTTCGAGTATACATCGGCATTATATCCGTACACGAGTATATTCGCGCGGGCATCTCTAAGAGAAGTCGGGAGCAAGTCGGTAGGCCAGAAGACGTCATTCTTGGCTGTCCAAGTCTTTTGCGGATCGCCGTTCAGGCCGTGGACGAGAACAATGTCGACCTTGGCGTCGGGATGGGTGTAAACTGCCGTCGTCTCGTAACGCGAGATTTGTTTATTGATCGAGCCCTGCGGGGAATCCGGGATTAGCAAAACACTCATAATTGTAGATAGGAACGAAGCCGTCCGAGTCCTGAGGATTTGGTATACTCCTAGAAGTCGTATCAGGAAGCATCGCTAAATACGAGCGATTACCACAATAGGACTCTGGAGTGAAGGGTGGCAGGTCTACGAAGAGCGGTTGGGACGATATACCAAACCCCAGATGCGCTCAGGTACATTTCAAGCCAAGGGATTAAAAAGAGAGGAAAAGGTTTAAACATACCATGCTTGCTTGCGGGCAAGATGAGGACTCAAGCCAATATTATTACCTTTTTCGTGGTGAGTGGGTGTATGTGTAAGATCCGTAACTGGAAGACGTGCTTCTCTACTTATAAAGGAGGGTCAGATTTCACTGTGATCAACGTCGCGCATGACATCAGTCGTCAATAATGACAGTACTGAGCACGGAATACAAGAAATCATTAGAGCCGGGGGATATATACGGTATACTTTAAAGAGTCATAGGAAAAAAGGTAGATGGACAAGTATATTTCGGGATATATTTCGGGACAGCCTGACCAGTGGCTACAAGACAGTCCCCATACGGTCAAGTTTCTCTCCATGTGCTATTCCATGTGCTATTAACACGACGTTGCCCTGCTTAAAGTCGAGAAGGTCGAGAAGGTCGGATGATTGAACAGTGCTAAGATACGGTCGAGGCGGAATTTGAAAGTTGGTTGAACAGGTCACATCGTAGAGAGACACTAGGAAATAGAGGGTGTACAAAGTTGAAGGGAGGAAAATGAGATGTAGCAGGAAGTAGCAGGATGTAACATCACGGGGCCTTCTAGTTTCTAATGCCGTCAGCTGTTCGGTGTCTATGGAGAAGTTTATGGGTGTCCTCAGCCTGAGGCTCAGCAATATTTAGTTTAGTCATACTCTACTATTTCCCCACACCACCCATACTTTTTAACTAGGTAACCTAATCTTTATCCTTGATCAAAGTTGCGACGAGTTGCCTTGTAAAGGTTAGGTAAGTGAGGTAGTGTACCTGTAAACGCTGTTTGCAAACGCTATAATAAGCTAGAGTATGCAGTAAGACGGGTGGGCCGCATATACCGTACTGGCATTATATGGGTTTCAGGAATGATTCCTTGTGTAAATTATCATATTAGCCATAACAAAGGTTAGAATGAGAAATATGATATTTTACGAGATTATTATTCTTTTAAAAATAATCATTCCTTGTAAAAGAATGATTCCAGGAATCTAAAGGCTCTGATTGGCCGGAATAAGTGGGACGGAGGTCATGTGACCTCAAAAAAGCTTAAAAAGCTAAAAAGCTAGGATGCCTGGGACTCGAACCCCAGGCTCCTAGCCCCACCACAACATCCCCGCTAATGCAATGCGGGAGTGTTTTGATTGAGCTAACGGCTCTAGTGGGTGGCCAGTCCACTAGTGCTGTTGGCAATTGGTCCGTTGTTAAACCTTATTACCCACACTTTCATTTTTTAATATTATTGGGCCAATTAGAGAAACTATTCCTATACAAGCAATGATATCCTGTACAAAAATCATTCCGCCCCCAAAATATGATATCTCAAAACCACATATTGCCGGTATGGTAGGTAAGCAGGGGTCATGATCTGGGGGGAGGGAAGCCACTGGCGGGGGGGCAATGGGGGGGATATGCACTAAGAAGGCGTCGCAATTCGGCACTTCCATGTTTGTAAGAATAGAGTAATGCGTACCTGCTTAAGTGGAATTCTTAGGTAGGTAGGTACCTCCTAAGGTATAGGCTGGCTGTAACGGGGAAGACTCATGTAAAATTAGGTACCTAGGTACACGCATATGCAAACAAGAACCTACCTAAACCTTGGAAGCCCTATCAAATCTGACGTTAAGCAGTTGACGTCAATTAGATCGTATTTATCGTTGGCCGAGTCAACGAGATCCGAGACATCGGCCGGCGAAACCTTTGATTGGATGGATAAATCGCCTTCGTCACAGTCATGTTGGTAGGAAGGATCCAACTTTGTTTGAATAACGGTTCCTCCTATCTGATGCTACCTATTGAAATACATGTACGACAATCGACATCCCACCAGTACGGTGCTCGAACTAAAGCTTAAACTTTATTATAGACATATTCGCACTAATAAGCTTACCTAGGTTAGTGAATTACCTACCTCCTAGCGGGATCGTTAGCACCTTTCCTCAAGTAGTCCTACATATGTAGTTAGTTACTAGTTTTATTCTAAACTCTCATCTGCATATTAAATCAAATATTTAAACTCGGAGTATTAGTCAATTACCAAACTTGGCCATTAACTTATTACTGTTTGCACCAAATATAGACATTTCAAAAGGGCACCATCTCTACATTCGGAATTAGAGTGTTGTATCTGGAAACAAAATTGATTATGAATCTCGCAGCGTTGTCTCAGGATTCCATCACTCTCGCCCGAACAGTCTACTTGCACAAGAAAAGGCATTTGGTTCAAAGTACGGATTACATACGGCACGCTGCATCAGTGGCAGACGGCAACTTGCCTTACATCCCCTGGGTCCGCCCTCCAGTAAGTATTCCAGTGTGCCTGGGCACTAGATCGCGATCACGGAATTAATTACGCGACTGGTTGGTCCCCAATATATTTTTTGGTTGAAGTTCTATTTTTCTTTCACATGTAATACGACGAGTTTCACATGGGGAGTATCATGAGGTTGTATTATCTGGCGGTCTGGCCGCTACACGGGGATCGCTCCGCTGGATTCTTTATTATGGCTATTCTCCATCCTGTGGAACATGGTTAGTTTCACTGGTGCTCGTATACGGTTGTAGTTCTACCAGCTATCATGTAAGGGACTAGAGGGTCTATGTCTATGTTGGGCAACGCGGCGGTTAGAACAGGGCCAATCGATCATCACCACCATCATTAGTCCGTCACGGTCCCACCTGCCAGGCACCATCATGCTTTACCAGTTGGGGACACAGCCGATTCTTCGGCATAAGCTGTTGGTCCCTGAGTTCCGAGACATAACACTTTTCGAAGTGAGGTATCACTATGAAATATCACTTCTATACCTCACAATATGCTATTCTAGGTCCGTCACCCGCATGATGAGACCGTCCCGTGATTGTTCAAAAATTTCAACTTAAACAACCATCTCGTAAACTCGGTTAACGAGTGATAAGACTGAACAACTTCGACAGGGGCGGATTTAGTGTAACATCAATAAAGGGGTACTGCCTCACTAATTCATACCGACGATAGCCTCCTTGATCTTCCCCGAGAAAGTCAAGGCGACTCCGGATGGTCACAGAAAACCATTCTAGAATTTCCCCGAAGGCGGAGATACGGTAGAAGCGACAGTCTACTAGATTTTCATTGCTTGATTTCTAAGCGCGGCTGTTCAAGGAAGACTTTGCGATTGCCTACATCATCGTGCGCCCCGGTCGAGGGACTTAGGCAACAGTCACACAGTGTAGCGTAACAATGATAGCCCACACTGAATTGGCACGCGAGGCTGTGCTCTTTGTTTGGATTCCTAAGGTTTAGTCCTTCGGAGCAAGCATTAGAACATACTCCCGTGTGCTCCGGCCGAACTGGATCATATCCTTCTCTCTGAGTTCGAGATATCTGCTTTCGGGTACCTTCTTTCCGTTGAGCATAGTTCCATTGGCACTCTCCAAGTCGATTAAGTACGGCTTTACTTTTCCAACCTTGTCGCCGTACTCGTTGCGCTTTTCAATGTAGCGGAACTGTATAACAGCATGCTGTTTGCTAATACTCGGGTGCTCGGCAGGTAGGTCAACAACGGCCAACTCCCTACCAACTAACCAGCAGCTACGATTTCCGAGGGGAATTGTATCGACAATATCTTCACCCTTGAAGACAAATAATTTCCACTGGTCCTTCGGAGAGGCCTTGCGGGCTTCGGGCGGTTCATGGTACTTGAGTACTATCTTGGAACCGTCTGACTGAACGATAGCGTTTGAAGCAGCAGCCAATGCGCCCGTGTTCCCAAAGTTGGGCTTCTCCTTCGGTTTTGGTGGCTCCTCGCCTTGCGTAACAGCGAAAGAATCAGCCTGGGAAGGTAATGGACCGCTTCGCTTCACTATTTGTTTAGCACCTCTGTCTCGGTGATTGTAGTCGTTGTCCCGCGCCCGAGTGCGGAGTGAGCCTTCATTATGCCTATCGTAATCGCGTGACCTTCGTCGCCTATGTTCGCCTTCTCTACCGCGGTCGCGGTCCGGAGAGGTCGATCTGCGGCGAGGCGCATCATCGGGAGACCTGGAACGTCGGTGGCGTCTTGTATTTCTAGATCTATCACGAGACCTATCTCTTCTTCGGTTTTCGCGTCGGTGGGAATCGCTGTGGTGACTAGTTCGGCTCCGCCTGTCGCGTTCGTAATCGCCGTCGCCATCGCCATCGCTTCGTGAGGCTCTTCGCTCGCCTAGGGGAGACTCGTCGTAACCCATGTCGAAATGAAATAGGTAGGTAAGACGTAAGCCAATGTCTGGCTACTCAATCTGAGCTGAAAAAGAATGAGGCGGAGAAGTATAATTAAAGTTTTCGGTCATAGATTCGGAAATGCTTATGAGGCTGAAGTAAAAAGTACGTAGAGCAACTAGAGCAACGGCAACGTGGATCTGTGAGATGTACCTTAGTACATCTCAACACGTGACTGCTCGTCACGTGTCATTCAGACATTCGGATTCATCCTGAGTGTTTGTAAAAAAAAAATAATGTTTCATCTTATTAGTTAGTTTAATAGATCAAGTGTTTAACAGGATCTTTACTGCTTCAGAGGTGGGCCAATCACAGGACCTTGATACTTAGATACATGCAGTTATACAAACATTAACTATGTACATAATCTATATATGCGTATAAAGTGTATATAAGTTACGTAAGTTCCTTTTCTTTACATTTGAACTCGTTTCTTGTCTTTGCAGCCTACAGATTTTATTTTGCCTTCGTACGTGACAAACAAGGTGTCATTCCAACTTAAGTGAAGACGCTCAGATTAATCCTCTTCGCCATCGAGTTACGCGTCTTTCCAGCTCCCTTTGCATGATGGCAATTCATCATTAGGAAATCTTCAGAGCTCATTTCTGCCTTGGAAACGCGTCACCTGTGGAAATCTACGAGTTAGCCTACCTAGAGATGTACACAGCGGTTAGGATATTATGCTTGCATGTTTCGTTACAGTAAGTTACTTTAGGTAGATAAATTGTCATTGGGAGGCCTTTGCAATCCTGCACATCAACTTCTATTACGAAATGGAACGCGTTTCCGAAGCATAGCCACAATATAATGCAGTTTCAATCCCTCAGCTCCAATGCACATCCAAGGTTAGGTGTCGATTTCCAAAACGTAGCATCTTCCTCGTGGCGGTGCTCAAGGCACCAATCACAATGAAAATGATTGGAAAAACAAAAATTGCGGAAACTACGATCCACGAAGGATAATAGAAGAGGATCGACTCCGCGCTGTGCAATGCAGGTCTCCCCTCTTAAGAATTCTTATTCTTGAGCGAGAATTCTTCTTCCAAGGTAAGTATGAAGAAGAAAAGAAAAAAGAAGAATTAGAAGCGGAGAGGGGCGCCAGATATTTATGGACTTTCTTAGGCGGTGTCCGAATTGTACAATCAGTCCCTGGCGGCAGAATTCTTTCTAGGCGACCAATCAAAAAAAGCCTCTGTACGCTAAATTCAGCGCACTAGCTGATTAGAACTAAAACAGTTTTATTGAGTGACTAAGCGCCTTTGAACCAACTTACAAAGTAATAGTTATTCATAGATACTTTGAAAGAGGGTACGTTAGTGCTACTCCAGGTCCCAACTACACTTCTAGGTTAAGTAATGGGAGTTACCTAGATCAAGCCTGTAACAACTGGCTAGGTAACTTAGCTGTCATTACAGGTAGACAACAGCCATTCTACCGTCTACTAAGCATACTTGACTTCAATATAAGTCATTTTCATATGGATCTATAGCTGCCGATCCGTCATTCCCTCTAGAGGCAACGTATACGGGATAGACTCGTATCTAATGAACATGGTTCCAATATGAATGAAGTCTTTGTTACTTCAAAAAACCACGCGAATAGAAAGAACAACCAGATTACGTGGACATCTGCTGATTTAGTTCGTGGACAACTAGAGCACAGCTCATTCATTGAATGTGGTATTAAAGGTTGATGAAGTACCTAAGTTCGGTTTTCTAAACTGGTTCAGTCCATGGACAAGATCCACTCCGTCCATCGGTCTCTATATTAGAGCTCGAGGCATCCTCAACCGTACTTATAATTTCTCTTGTGCGTACTATTCCTTGAAATTGGTCCAGCGGCCACTCGAGATCCGTGTTTTCTTCGTACTTGCTATCTCTAGAAAATGAAAGAATCTTGCTAATCTTCCAATAACCCCGGCACTTGTTCAAGGCTCCGTTGATACGGGTTCGTGGAAAACGATGTAGGGGATGAGTCCAGAATATAGATCTATTGCACCACATTCTCATTACTGTTGGATCTCGGGTGTAGGAGCCATTCCATATTCCAGGAATAATAGGCACGCAAAAAACTAAGAATGAACATGTCATCTCGACTAGTGACCATATTACCAGCTCAGAAGTGACGTAGGTTGAATCTCCCGAGCGGTACTGTAGAGAATTTGCAACCCGGAAGCAGGAAGCAATAATTAGTAGCTCTATCTTAAGTTCAGTATTTCATACGACAGAGGTTACAAATAAGAATGACTCATCTTACAAGATACCAATAGTAAAAACGACTGAAACGCCCATTTTCTTCGTTTTCGGCATATGCAATTTCCAAATAACGGGCTGTGGGAGGACTAGGATAAATATATCGAAGGCTAAATTGAGCGAGGCGGAGAGAATATTAAGGAAGCTTTTATCGCTATTGCATTTTCCATCAACCGTCTTATCCCAGATTCGTTACATGGGGATGCACATAAGATTAGCTACTACAATCACAACGCTATAGAAAACGATGTTGGCCCAAATAAGGCAGCAACAGGCCCAATAAAAGGGACTGCGATGGCCATCCGGAACAAATATATGAATCCATTCCAGGAGAATGGTGTTTTCGTAACCAGTAAGTGAGCGGAATAAAGGTTGATACAGAGATGCATGACCTGGTCTGCTTTAGTAACGCCGGCTGGTCTAGAAGGCCTTGCTGGAAACTTACGTATAGATGCTCGCTCAGACTGCTAAGACGAACGTCCCATTGGTGAATACGAAACCCGACATTGATAATTATTCTGTAGATACAATAGGCTATGCCTACGAAGATGCTCTTTTAATGGCGTCAACTCGCCGAACAAGGCAACATCAACTATAAAGTAACGACGTACGTATCCGACTATTATTAAATCTAGACTGTGTCAGTAAGGATATTTAAGGATGGATTAGCAGGAGGCTATGATACAGTCTTCGATTCGTACACGCCCAATGAGGAATACTTTCGCGTAAAGCCGTATAAGTACGAATACCGTTGCAATAGCTAAGCAAAACGACGTCAATATAAAGCCGCCATCATTGAAGTTTTGTGGGTTTATCAAGTTAGACTGTATTCCGTCCGGAGGCTGTTTTGCAGGTTTGTTCAAAAGTTCCTCCAGCTGAGCAGGCGTTAAGGAAGAGAAGGATACCTCTGCCATAATTCAGCTGGGTGTATTCGGAAGTAAATATCGGGTTAGAAAAAATAGAAACTATTAGACGTATCTAAGCGGAAGAAGTGGAGTCGGCCGGAGCATGTAGATCTTATATAGAACAGCTGGGCTTAATACCTATCCTAAGCAACTTGATAAGCATACTTCAAAACATAGGCCGCCGAATACGAAGGGTTGGTGAAACACAATAGCGTGCCAATCTATCTAACCTTAACAATAGGGCTACTATCTTTGAGTTGTACTACCATACTACTATAGCTAAGACTTTAAGGCTCGTCATACCATAGGACTGTGTAGATGGGGGCCGTCCTCGTACGCCTATCACTCACATACGTCTAATATCGTAAAAGGTGAATTCCTTAATTCATCCACCAACACAAGGTTAGATCCATAGGGTTTATGATCATCGGTGGCTTGTAGCGTTAGCTGTGCCTCATGTCGTGGAAAGGAATACTCTTATCCATTCCGGCGACGGTCCGTTGTTGGCCTTTGAAAGACTCTAATTGGCTATAGGGAACGTGGTGTTATCAGTGTAACATTTTCTTAATAACGCAACGGTGGGTTTAAACTTATTTCTTTAGGGAATCTACTGCGGCCGGGTCGAATAGGTAAGGGGGGTTATCAATATCAATTACCCATCTTAGCACACATATTGTCCTCTGTGAGCTGAAACACGCGTGCGTGCTTCTCTATTAAATAATCGAGTAAAGTTAATCCTAAGCATAATAGATACTAGAAACTTCGTAGGCTGTTTACAGGCCAAAAACATGAGTGAATTATTTGGGGCTAATGTCTTTCTGAGCAGTAGTGACGAGGTACTGCTAGACTGTAATGGCTATTCCTAGTGAATATAGATGAGCTTTTATTATTAATAGTAATATCTTCTTCCTAGGTTAGCGAAGCCATTGATGTTTAAATCTCCCGTGCTGTTTGCCTCGTAATTTGTTTCCCATTCGCGTGGTCGGAATCAGATGCCTCCTCGATAGCGCCATCTTGCCTTTCTCTCCAGTCCAGCCCCCATTCTAATAGGTTTGGATACTTGTGAACATAACATCGCATTCCTAGCATAGATACTATACTCCCTACGCAAAACGCCGCAGCCAATGGAAACCCAATTGGATATGTAGGGGAGTCAGACACTCGCCACGCGCGTAGCGGGATCGTGGCGTGCCCAATATAGACCAGCGTAATGGCGATGGCCACGATGATCGATCGCGCCTCAGGTTCTTTCCGCAGTATCTCCGCAAGCCATGCGATGAGTGCGTAACCCCAAGCAGCCGTAGCAAAAGTGAGGAAGTAGAAGGTCATGATTGTAGCATGCGAGTTGGGCCATCCGGCTAGAACAGAGGTTGCTACTAGCTGTAAAGCAGCAGCACCGCATGAGACTTGCCACCGCCAGCCTTTCCAATCACTTAGTGCGTTTAGTGCGATGTTGCAGACGATTGAGATAGCATAGCCACCGAGGGGAATGAGGTTCACCGTATAGGTCGAATATAATGGTTTCCCAGTCGCGTCTGTGACGCCTTTGAGATATAGTAGGAAGTACGAGTTGGCGCGTTGCGACCAGGCGAATTGAAGGTAGGCTGCGACGAACAGATACGTAAGGGGGCTCTTCAGTAATGAGCGGAGCTTTCGAACGAGAAGATCGAATGGGATTAGCTCCGAAGTCGTCATTCCGTGTTTAGAGAGTCTTATACGGGCCAAATCCCGCTCGGAAGAGTTCAAGTAGAGAGCTCGAGTGATCTTAGGAGAGTCGGGGATAACTAGAAATCCTATGGCTCCCCATACCATCGTCATAACGCCGGAGACGATAAACAGCCATTGCCAGCCCTCGAGACCATTCACCCCGTTAAGATTTTTATAGAGCGCGGCCTGTAGAATTCCCAGAAACATATTACCAGCCACACCGCTGACACCAAATATGGCCAGTCGCTTGCCAAGCTCTTTTGGTGTATACCAGTTGAAGATTAGACTGACGAGGCCGGGCCAAGACGTCGACTCAAAAACACCAAGGAAGAACCTCAGCACAAAAACAGTTTTCGCATTGGGCGCCTTGTATGTTGCCAAAGTAAGTGCACCCCAAATAATTTCGCAGATTGGCAGAAATATTGAGGGGCGAACTCGGGTCTGTATCATTTGAGCTGGAACGATAAAGAGCGCGTAGCCGATAGAGAAATAAGTGGCGAACTCGACCAACTCGTTTCCGTAGAGCGAAAGCGATTCTTTCATGCCTGAAACATAAGCTTGCGTTGTTGCTGACTGGTCCATATCTTTCATTAAACCAGCGACGAAGGCCCAAGTCAAAAGGAGGACGTCAAGTTTGAAAACTACGACATGCTCTGGGTTCTTGAAATATGGGTGTATCTTTCCGAGCCATGCTGGCGATGCAGTATGTAACACATCGGCCTGACTGCGAGGACTTGGTTTGCCCGTGTATTCACTTGGCGGGGTTAATGTCATGACTGCAGTCATCCGAGGGTGTTGGAATTGGATGAAAGAGGGAAAAAAAACTATCAGTCAGTCGTTATCGAGGGACATTAATACTCTCAAGAGGACCAAGTCTTAAGACATGTCTAGGTACAGTATCGGCAATATGCTAATTATAAAGCTGTTTATTATCAGTACGAATAGAACCTGCTTAGAAAAAGCCAAGGACTTACCATGGGCGGGCTTATGGTGACATTCAAGCTATAATCATGGCATTGAGAGTTGACCTATTTAACACTAGTACGGCCTATAAAACGAATATATTATCTACATATCTTCAGTAATAGTATCTCATAGTTATTGAAACCGCACTGTCGGTATTTGATATCTCTCTAACCCAACCTGAGATGCTGTCATCTACCATGCCGATGTCGTAATGAAAGGCTGACCTATCTAATCCGTGTCGGGTCCGGTTGATGATCTACTGGGATCTAGATCTACTGTATCACGTCGGGAATGTAAAGACCGAGCTAGGTTCCTTTAGGAAAATTCGGCCGGTCAACGGTGAGAATGGCATGTTTGTAGAAAGCTTAGGCTCCGGTACGGACCCTGGAACTTTCACATATCTTCAATAACCAGCGCTCCAGTAATCTTCGATGTCAAACGACATGCGCAGTCAGGAGTAAATTATCAACATGTCATCTGAGCCTCTGTATCTGGCTTACCTTCCAACCAGACCAGATGGGTATATGCCTACCTTGGATGTCCCTCAATTTGAGGCGGATGAGCCGGGTAGCCGCGCGGACCCCCTGAAGCCGGCTATTTTTAAAGTAAACGCGAAGATAACAAACATCACGCCGAGGATCGGGACAGAGATCACCGGCGTTCAGCTCAGCCAGCTTCCTCCAGCAGGACTAGATGAAGTTGCTTTGCTGGCGGCCGAGAGAGGCGTCTTGGTTTTTGTGAGGCTCTAGGTAATCATAGACGATGAAAATATCATTAACATTAAAATGTAGAGAGATCAGGACTTTGCAGACATTGGGTTCGAAAGACAACGAGATATTGTGAAGTATTACGGACCCTTGCATAAACATCCTACGATGGGTTATCCTGCGGGGACAAGTCCAGAATTCCATGTGGTGTATGCGGATGAAACTGCGTAAGTGTGCAATGTCTAGACTGATGCAGGATGGCTGTACTAATGAGATCGCAGTGGTAACCTTAGAACGCTTCTCGGCCCTCGCACAGCGTACGACTTATGGCATGTCGATCAGACATTCACGCCAAATGTACCATCGACAACCTTTTTCTGGGTTCTTGAAATTCCCGAATCTGGTGGTGGTGACACGGCCTTCACATCCCTAACGGCAGCATACGAAGCATTGTCACCTGCATTTAGACAGCTCCTCGGAGGATTAAGTCTCTATCACACGTCGGCTTCGGTCGGAGAAGTTGCTCGTATCGGGACGGAGCGTGCCTTGAAGGAGGCTGTTAACACGACACATCCCTTGGTTATTAAACATCCTGTCACGGGTAAACCCTCGTTATTCGTGAACCCGACGATCGCCCGCAAGATCGAGGGGTTCTTACCGGAGGAGTCGGATAACCTCCTAAAGTTCCTACACGACCATATCAAAAGTCTCGATTTTAGCTGTAGGGTCAAATGGGAAAGGGGAACCGTCGTGGTTTGGGATCAAAGAACTGCAGCGCATAGCGCGGTACCTGACTTTGCGGATGGAGAGAGGCGGCATATGGTGCGGATGATACCTTACGGTTCTAAGCCGGAGCCAGCGTTTCCAGAACAGTTCAACTCCTTCAAGGAGAAGATACATGGGTGATTAGTACTAAAGTGGCTGTAAAAGCAAACAGATGTATGATGTATTGCTGTACTTATTGTAGTACTTATTGTAAGCCACATCATTAACATTGGGATGTGATAAGTCAGTTGAGCAATAAGCAGGCTACCATTATTACATGCGGGAAGCGTGCATATGTTCTCAACGTGGCATGCCAACGCCACGGCAGCCTGCATCAATAGGTGCCTCTAATAATCAGGCTCTTCATCTTGAAAGAAATCAAGTTGGGTTATCTGAGAGGGGGAATGACCAGTCAATAGGTACCTACGTATCGGTGTTCTCCTTGATATCGAGCTCCGAGCTCCCCTCTTTAAACTAGAACCTGAGGTACGCTGAACAACGTCTACGTGAACAGCAGCGCTTCAATGCTTCATTTTATATCGGACGTTTTAATATGGCAGCCCAAGGAGCGGCTATGCCGCTTCAATCTAAGGACCACAAGACATTGATGGATATTATTGATAAATTGAGGTCAAAGGGAATTAACCGATATGTCAATCTTCCTCAGATTGTCGTCTGCGGCGATCAATCATCGGGTAAAAGTTCTGTTTTGCAGGCAATTTCGGGCATGACTTTTCCAACCAAGGATAGCCTCTGTACACGTTTCGCGACGGAATTGATCTTACGACATACGAATGAACACACTGAAGAGACATGTCGCGTATCTATTTCTCCTGGCATCGATCGCTCGGCTGAAGAAAAGGCACGTCTTGAGAAATTCCAATACTCCGAGATCCCTGACAACTTCAATATTGGAGCCTTGGTGGATAAGGCTAAAGAAGTTATGGGAGTTGGTTCCAATCAAGGTAGAACCTTCTGCAAGGACGTCCTTCGCATCGAACTATCCGGTCCAACTCAGCCTCATTTGACAATCGTTGACCTGCCGGGACTTTTTCGTGCCGGTAATAGGGAGCAGTCGGCTGAGGATGCCGCGATCGTACAATCGCTAGTGCTCTCGTACATGAAGAATCCACGGAGTATTATACTAGCTGTGGTTTCAGCTCAGAGCAACTTCGCTTTGCAAGAAGTCACCCAGCATGCACGCGAAATTGATATTCGTGGTGAAAGGACCTTGGGACTCATCACAAAACCGGACACACTCGACGTCGGCTCGGCAAGTGAGCGTGACTACTTCGACTTGGTGCAGAATAGGGACGTCAAGTTCCGGCTTGGATGGCACGTCATGAGAAACCGTAGTTTCAAAAGCAGAGATGTCACGAATGAGGAGCGGGACCAAGCAGAGGCGGAGTTTTTCGATCAAGGCGTCTGGGCTGGACTACCACGATCCCAGAAAGGGTCCGCAAGCCTACGTACTCGGTTGAGCGAGGTGCTCAAGGAACAAATACTCGAACAGCTACCGGAAGTTCTGGAAGAGATCCAGAGAGGACTAGACGAATGCTCGAGCCAACTTGAAAAGCTTGGCGCAGCTCGTAGCACGCTCGCTGAACAACGCAAGTACTTGCTCAAGGCTAGCCACCAATTCTCAAATCTCATCACCGAAGCAAAAGATGGGTTTTATCAAGATAAGTTCTTTGGAAACGCTCGGGAAGAGATCGGGTACCGTAAAAGGCTCCGTGCTGTTGTGCAGAATATTTTGACTGATTTTGCCCATACAATGCGAACTGATGGACATGCAAGGAATATTGTCGAGGAAGTCTCAATGGAAGTCTCAATGGATGACCCTACAGAGGTTTCACGAGATGATTACCTACTAGAAGTGAAAGATCTGATGAGAAGAAGTCGGGGGTGTGAGCTTCCAGGCACATACAGCCCTTTGATAATTGGCGAGTTGTTCCGCGAACAGTGTAAGCCCTGGAGAAGCTGGTTGGAAAGTTTCTCTAGCAAGATATTCAAAGCTGTTGACTTAACTGTTAATGAAGCATTGACATACATTGTGGATGAGGATACGAAGGCGAAGCTCTGGTGTGAATTGATTAGTGATGGTTTGGGTCGGCTCAACCGTGAGCTTGGTAGCAAAGTGGCCGAGATCCTACGACCTCATGAGGATGGCCACCCAATAACATATAACCACTATCTGACAGAGAGCGTTCAGAAGATTCGCATCGGTCGCTATCGGGACAATGTCATGCGCGGTCTGAAAGAGTCTGGAATTGGAACAAATATGCTACTTGGAAGTCTTGACAAGTGCTTGGAGGCAGCTGTTAAGCATACTGAAAAAGACATGGAGACTGTGTCAAGTTCGGATGCGATCGACTGGATGGAGGCATATTATGAAGTAAGTCTCCCATACTACCCCTATAGTCACAAGCTTACTTAACATTATATAATAGGTAGCACTGAAGCAAATTGTGGATGACTTCAGTAAGCTAGCGATTGAAGCTTGTCTTATTTCGAAGCTGCCTGGGTTATTTACCCCTGAAGTGGTATTTGAACTTAGCGATGATACCGTAAGCAGGATTGCTGCCGAAAGTTGGGAAACGGCAGACGAACGACAATTCCTCACGGATAAGATGAACGTCCTGAGCAGTGGCATGACGGAGCTACAGCGCCTAAGCAAATATCATAAGGGTACAGGAGGTGGTGAGTTAGCTGAATAGTGGACCTTTCCTTTATTGTTTACTTTAAGCTAGAAGCAAAATTAACTATTATTCAAAAGACAAACTAGAAAAAGAAGCCAACACACCTGAATTCTCCTCTAAGCAAGAACAATCTTGGAGCCAACCAGCTCTAGATGCACCTATGCCAGAGCGACCGGAAGAACCGGAGCACGAAGCAACGAGTCCGGCAGCTTCAGAATGGACGGCCGAGCCTGATGCTGCAAGCTACGGCCATTTTTCAGAGGGACCACAGTCCTCCGAAATCTATGAGGAGCCAGTCATTGAAATAGACAGGCCAGGTTTCAAGGTTGCTAAGGAAAGTAAAGCTCTCACGACCAAAAAGACGAGGGAAAAGAAAAGGAGAGAACGGGCTACCTTTGCCTGGAAATCACCCATTTTTGGGGCGCAAGCTGAGGAATACGAACGCCAATATTAGTTTGAGCACCTAAATTGAGTTATACTCAAAATTAACGGGGTTCGGCGCCCAGATGTCTTACGGCTAGGCAGCCTTTCCGAATTCATCACCTGCGTCTCTATTCCTTTCTCGTGCCATGATAAAGCTTAATGGGTTTTGGTTCCAGTTGCAGCTAGGGTATTTCCCACATAGAGTGTGTAGGTTGAAAATAAAATCCGTGTTAAGTTATGTTACATGAGGTCTTGAAAACCTGTTTACCCCTTTATGATAGAAGTTGGCATCGCATGTATCTGGGTACCTAAGGTACCTAGGAGATCTAAGTAGGTAGATAGGTATACATCGAATTGTGGTACGTAGGTATTAGTAAATGCAGTCACCCCTACTGTGTATAAAATTGAGAGATGATCGATAATATGATGAAACCATCCTGTTATTGGCGCGGGGACAGGCCGACGTAGCCCGAGTCGCAAGACAAATACAAGTTTCTGGATAGCTGCATGGCCCAATAGGCTTAGATAGCAACACTTAGAGCAAACGATCCTGCAGGCTACCCATCATATTTGAGTGATTGGAGCCACGAAGGACATCAACAAGTACTTTCATTCACAGATTATCAAGTAGGGTATAGGCCTGGTGGAAGGTGATCATATATCTGTACGCCCCTAAGCGCTTTTCCGTAGGAACTGGCCTCCCTTTCTCTAAAATCTTGCCTCATCTTTCTACCGAACCTGAACTTACCAACGCTCTCAGAAATACAAACAGCGAAACTAGGGAAGCTAGAGCCACGATGGACACCAAAGACATTTCCGATTCTGAAGAACATATGGCCTTCATCAGACAGAGCAAAGAAAATGCAGAGCGAGCACAGCGTCGCAAGGGCGAAAAGCCTCGAGATCATCCCCCACCCAGCTTTCTTGTTCTACAATTCATAATGAAGCTTAATCAATCTGCTAGTATGGGTGACAAGGCGAACCACAAGCTCTACACGTCGCAAGTACCACCATATTATCCCCCCTGTATCCGTTCCGTCCAGGATCTCAAGCCTCTGATGATATCAGAAATGATGCTTGAGAACCACCATCGGGGGAGCTATGCTTTGGTCCGCGTCTTGACGCCACCCGATCGAATGACTGCCGTCATGGCTATCGTTGAAGACGAGGAGGGTACCGCGATCTTGCTTCAGCTCTACAATCAGCCCGAAGAATCTAAGGTTGCCAAAGAGCATATTCTGAAGGCTCAAGATATATGCATCATTAAGGAGCCTTTCTTCAAGGTTACCAACAGTGGCTCATATAGTTTGCGGGTCGATCATGTCAGCGACATTATCTGGCCCGAGGATACCGACAATCGTGTTCCTCTAGAGTGGAGAAAACGATTTATAAGTCTCGATGAGAGCTCTGAGGATATACGTAGGGAGGGAAATGAGGCAGTTCAGAAGAAGGACTGGGCCAAGGCGGAGCGCCTGTGAGTAATTACTCGTAGAAAACATTATACGTTTGATAGCTTAGGGTACTGATTAAACTCACAGGTACACGGATGCAATACGCGCTGCTAATACTGCTAAGGAGGAGCAGCTGGCTCACCTTAACCGTTCTCTCACCAACCTTTACCTCGACCGGCCAGAGAAAGCGTTCAGCGACGCACAAAAGGGCAATATGGGCGATGATTCTCCAATGGAAAAAGCCTTATTCCGAGAGGCCAAGGCTCTCTACGCACTAGGGAAGTTTCGCTCTTGCTTGGAGAGACTTATGCTCCTCGTGCGTTCCAACCCCAAGAACTCAGGCGCATTGGCCGAGATTAAGCGAGTTAAGCAACGTCTCCGTGAGGAGGAAAAAGGATCGTATCAATTCGGCAGCATGTACAAACAGGCTGAAGATACTCCGCCCTTGATTGATTGCGCAACATACGTTGGGTCAGTGGCTGTCCGTGATTCACCCGGTCGGGGCAAGGGTCTGTTCACCACGAAGGCAGTCAAGGCAGGGGAGCTTTTGTTATGCGAGAAAGCTTTTGCGTACAGCTATGCTGGTGATGATAACAATACTGGCAAATCGAACACGACGATTTTGATGAATTGGCATACCAACATCATGTCCATGGGCGGTCAAGCAAACCTCATCACCCAGATTGTTCAGAAACTATACCATAACTATGATGGGGCGAAGGTATTCACTGAGTTGCATCATGGTGACTATACCCGTGTTGCGATATCTAAAGTTGACGGCGTTCCCGTGGTTGATACGTAAGTCTTTTTAAGAATCTGCATACAATAGATGATAATTCTAACAACAATGTAGATTCCTCGTTGTGAAAATTATTCAGTTAAACTCTTTCGGGGCCCCACGCACCAGTTACAAGTCAACCATGTTGACTATGATCAATCAAAATGGAGAGAGAAAGGACAAGCCTGCTGAGCATACTACGTGTGGCATCTGGCCCATCGCATCACGCATCAACCATTCCTGTATCACTAACTGTTATCGCACCTTCATCGGCGACATGCAAATCGTGCGGGCCAGCCAGGACTTAGAGGCGGGCACGGAGTTGCACTTCATGTACCGTAGCCCCGGGTTAAACGAGACCTACGAAGAAACCCAGAAGAAGCTCAAAGGAAACTGGGGATTTGTCTGTAACTGCGCGCTGTGCCTTTACAAGAAGTCCACGCCTCAAAGTATCACTAAGAAACGCAAGGCTTTATTCCTCTCCCTCAAACCCTTGTTGAAGTGGGATTTTACGCCGGCACAACTCAGCCGAGCGAGAAAGATACTAGAAGACTTGGAGAAGACGTACACAGCCAAGCAGGATGCGCCGCCGGTGGTGCGCCCCGAGTTGTCGGGGCCTTACTTTGGGGCAGGCGCAGATCTGATCTCAAGAGGTAAATTTACAGATGGTCTAGAGATGATTCTCAAAGGGCTAGAGACGCTCGGATACGTCGTTGTGGCCCGCCCACCGAGGGACATGGGGGCCGGGAAAAAGGCAGTGATGGAGATAAAGCGCTGGGGAGAAGCCAACAAAAATACCGTCTGGGCACTCTTGAGTATGATGCAGGCTTACGAATTTCTTGCCCCTGAGCTCTGCAATATAGTCAAGGGGTATGCCCATGTCATCTATAGCATATGCTGTGGCGAGAGTGAGACCATTGGTAAAATCTTTCCGGGTCTTGCGTAGGTACAAGGTCGCCATAGCAGGGAGCACAAGGGAGAATATACCTTAATGGCTATTTAAGAATTCGGAAGGGAAGTGAGCTCACGATCTAACGTAGAGCCTCATGGCTAAGGATTATCTCATAGCTAACTTAAAACAGTTCACATCCCACCATATACGCTTCTTTATGAACCTATGTGATTCAACCATTCCCCCTTTTTTCGCACTTACCCACGTACCTAAGTACCTAAGTACCTCACATAAAAAAGGGGGTGCTGACATAATCATAATTATCCGCTCTTAAACAATATAAAATTTCTGATTCTAAGGAAACGGGCAATCATACCTTACCTAGGTAGCTCTGCGAACAATTTAACATCCTCATTAGGATGTAAACAATCTATTTGTAGGATAAAATGACTTATTTTCTCAATACGTCACATCCCTCTTCCAGATTGGCACCTCCTCAAACTCCTCAACGCTCCATCTAAGTTTACCCCTCTCATTAAGCCAGGCGCCCTGATCGCTAGCCTTTAGACCATGTTTCTCGTTTTCCGTAATCTCGTTCTGGCTAACGCCCATCGGATCTCTTGCGATCCAGATCAAAGGCGTTGGACTTGTGAGGGCCGGATTTAAATATGCTTTCTGGACTTGCTCTTCTGTGTACTCCGGGACGTTCTCTTCGCCATTGGATAAGTCTCCATCTTGCAGCCATGTTCTCATGGCCTGGTATGAGGCGAAAACTTGCGGTTCCAAAAAATGTGCTATTGGGTCTAGAATGCGCTGCGCGATGGTCTTCGGAACATTTGCCTGTTGTCCTAGACGCTGAATCCGGGATGTTGAGTGTGCCTGCCCTTCTTCTGCGGTGGCTAATAGCGGTGTGGATTCGTCGTCTCTCTCGGTCAGCGTAGCTAAGTCGGCCGGTAGGAACTGTTCAAGCGGCGCGAGGTACTTGTTAGTTAGCACGTTATAAAGTATCGTCGCGATAAACAAGAAACCAGTTATAATAGATGGACCAGTTGCTCTTCTCAAGCCGAAAAGACCTAATAAGGACAACTCGGCTATATAGACACCCGTGAGAAGGTGCTGCAATGCGAGTGTATAAGCCTGGCCTTTGGTATCTATCTTCGGCTGGATGACGAAGAGGAGGTTGTAGCGGTAGGAGAAGTAATACAGGGCTAGTCCGACAGCCGCGAAACCTAGTACTAATGGCGCGATACACGAGTATGCAATTGCTATGAAGGATGAGCGGATAAAACCGAAGATAAGGATAAGTTCTATACTAACCGATGATTGCAAAGTTGGCGAACTGTATAAAGTTAGCGCTGATCCATATTCATTGTACAAGGCCTCTCACTTTTGGATACAGCTTGCCCCATGCGATCCCTTTCATACTTGTATATCGGTTAAATTTCTGGCGCGGAGTTTTATCGAAGAAATAGTCATAGAAAAGATAACTTAGCAGATCCGAGTAGTTAAGTAAGTTATCAGCAGCGGAGGTAGTGCCCTGGACAATAAAGTAAGTCAGGTAGAAGTTTGACGCCTTTGGAAGCTGCCTCGCTAGCAGTTCGGGGATCGAGGTGGGATCTTGGGCCCTTTCCAAAAGCTGTGCAGCCACGGGTGCCGCCCCGGAGAAAACTGCAGTGACAAGAAATACTTGTGTCACTTGGAAGATGTAGTACCATCTTTGGACCTTTAGTTCAGCAGCAGTATTGGTAGGGCTACCAGTTGATTTGAATATGTCTGGTACTGGTAAGCATATCTATCCACGATTGAATCCGGACGACTAAATCCTTACATCTAAATATGCTAGGCACTAGCTTGCTTAGCCAACTCGTCGCCAATGGTGGTATCAAGCCAGATAGCAGACCGATGACTGGTTCTGGTAAATCCTTCAAGAAGCTCAACCATTCGACATTATCCGCAAGATAGCTGATGTTAGAGATTAAGCCGATGATACCACTCGGAATAGACCAGAAAACTATTAGAGCTATAACAATAGCCATAGCAGTCCCCTCTCCGGAGATACGGCGAGCAGGCGGTATAGTAAGGTTATTCCATATGACTTCTTGGGGCGAAACACCAGTATACCTGGGACCAAGGGCTAACAGGTTGCTGGACGCGACTTGCTGACAGGCCCGCTGAGCCTCCGCACATGTCTTAAACTCGACGAATACTGAAGCTGATCCGTTAGTCTCACCAATTTCATATGAATTGCGCGCATCCTCGATGCTTGCTTCCTCCTCTTTTATCTTCTCACGTAACCACTCGATACTATCGACTTTCTCATTTAGTGGCGATACGTCCGGTTTATGTCGCGGTCTTATTGATTTCTTAACCAAATCTTCAAGATTATCGTATTGCTGGTGCTCATTCTGTGCATGTGATTTAATTCGTTTTCTACCTTCATGGTTGGCCTTCCGAATTAGAGTCATCTCCGCAGCCTCAAGCTGCTCGATTTTTGATTTACGTTTCGAGACTAGATGCTCTAGCGTGTCGACTTTAGTCGCTGGCCAAAGGCGCAAAGCTCCATCTCCAAAGTACCGATGCATATTCTCTTCGTCGAGTGCATCTCTTGGGGCTGATAGGAAGAGAACGGTGCGTGAAGAAAGGCGGTTCGCAACAGGCTTCGACAGAGTCCAGGCTTGACGGAGGCCAATGAGCCAAAGTCGCTCGCGGGCAACTGTAAACATAACGAAGCTGAAAAATACGCAAGCAATTATTGCGTGGGCGTATAGATGTCCCCTTTTCTTGACGTTCCCAATGCTAACCTTATCCAGTTCGGTTGAGGAACCACCACCGGTCGCGTTCACCGGCATGAGAATAGGCCACGTGAGACAACAACCAACGAAGCAGATGAAGATAATTATTCGCAGGAAACGGAGATAGAGATACGCATCCAGAGACTGGTGATATAAGATGAACTTATCCGGAACCTTGCGCATGGTATGGATCCAATTGAAATACGACTGACCAGCAGAAGGAGTCCGGTCCCTACAAGAGATTTAGTATCATGGTGATAAGTCAGAGGCAGATACATACTTCTCCGGTATGCTTTCGATGAAGGTTCGGGGAGCATAGATATTGGGATACCAATGCCGAATGACGATGAATATTGCAACAAAGATGAGGCCCGTTACCTTCCTGGCTTAGCAAGTGTACGAAGTTTGAAGATATATATATACACTTACCCATGTGGGGACAAACGCAGAGACTATGGCGGCCAGGGATGCCGAGCCTTTTGGCTGTAGTGAACGAGATGTTAGGCTTTGTTTACAGACGATAGTCCGTATACGATAGGTGAAGATCTCCACGAGAGACGACTTCACCAGGTACACCACGAATCATAAGAATGCTTACCTTGGCGTCCATAGCACTTAAACTACCATTGACTTGGCTAGGATCGTATATGATTTTGTCAAACTCCATTTTCGCGATTCGCTTGTCTTAAACCAGAACACGTTGTACTCTTTGCAGTCTAAGCAAGTGATCGAGACTCTTGAACTCCGACACGTAGGCTACAAACATAACGAGTTAACTACTGTTAATTAGTAACGAGCTGTAAATGGCTGGAGATAACTATCTTTTCTAGCAGGTAAGCAACATAATATTGTATATGAAAATTATAACATTGGAAGTGGTGCTGTAGTCAATTATCCAACTTATGAAAATACAATTGTTGGTTTGAAATGTTGATGACGTAGATGTATTGTACGAAGTACAAAGTACGCGTTTTAGCTGGTGCCGCGTAAATGAGAGCTGGGATAGTGTGGCTTGCGGTGGCTTGACATATACAGCAAACCACAAACTGCTATTTTTAAATCCTCTTAGAAGCATAATGCTTCTAAAAGACTTCAACCTACCAGTTGACTTCTCCTTTTCCTTTCCCCATCTTTCTTTATCCTTAAGTACTTCAATAGCCTTAAAGTAGTCTTTATATTAACGTATTTACGTCTAGAAGTCTCCGATAAACTATTATAAACTTCAATATAACTTAAATCTATACCGTAGTTACCTAATTATTTAACGTGATAGGTTCTACTACCCCGGCTATGCGTACATCTTTATGGTAAAGGAGGCGGTGCAATGTCACCTCTCAGCTCTCTCAAGCTTAAACAACACGGCGTATATGCGCTTAAGTGGAGCCCCACGCCGTCTAGCCATTCAGCGAATAGCTTCATTAGCCCTATGTATATTACGGCGTATCTTTACCTGCTAAACAGGGCATTTTCTCGAATAAAATGCTGATAGGTGAGAAATTAGATGGCCGTCGCGCATAACCTAGCCTCAGCTCGTGACAGTTGTAATTTCTTGGCTGGTGCGTCATTGCTTTGGGAGACCATGGGAGCATCATGTATACTCACTCATATTTAAACCCCTTTTCCCATCCTGTATTACAATCCAATATTCCATCATCGCAACCCTATCCCAAGGCAAAACTAGATATCGTGAGCCACGATGATTTCCTTCCGGGGCGCGTTACAGCTTTCCTTTATCACCTTGTCTCTTGCCCAACCCCATGGGACTTCAACACTTCAATGGGGGCCGTGCAACAAGACCGAAGTTCCCAGTGACGTCCCTGTAGACTGCAGCGTTCTGATGGTACCTCTCGACTACACCGAGCCAGATTCTGATGAGAAGCTACAGCTTGACCTTGTCAGGATTCCTGCCCCTGTGAAACCCTCCAAAGGAAGCATCCTCTTCGATTTCGGCGGACCTGGCGGTACTGGACGAGATGAAATAGGCATTAAGACTTTGGCGGATGAGCTATTAGCGTAAGTTTAGGAGATATAATCTTTGCTCTGGGTTTGTTATACTGATGTCTCTTTTAGACTTACTGGCCGTCAGTTTGATCTTATTGCATTCGACCCACGGTAGGATTTTATCCTTGTCCCTGCTATTCCTGGCCTGAGATATTTGAGACATTACTAACGACTCCGGAATATACAGCGGTACTCATGGCTCGAAAATTCCTATCCAATGTTTCGATAACGAATATGACGCCTGGTCATTCTATCTGGACGTGATACCTGCAAATAGTTCCGATGTGGAGTTGGGAAAGCAGTGGGCACATGCGTCTATGCTTGCCAACGCCTGCCTCAAGACACATAACAAGACCGGAAGTTTGATTAGTTCTGCCTTTGTGGCAAGAGATATGATGCAAATCGTAGACGCTCTTGGGGAAGATGGGATGTTACGATACTGGGGTATGTCAATACGTACTGAACTTAACAGCGGTGTAAAATATAGTAGAGCTGACAACGCATGCTAGGTTTCTCATATGGCACGACATTAGGGGCAACTACAGCTGCTATGTTCCCTTATAGGATAGGAAGGATGGTCCTCGACGGTGTACAAAACCCGCACGAGTATTACCATGCACAGGCGTAAGTTATCGATCGGCTACTGATTCAGGATACTAACAATTGATGTTATCACAGAGACTTCGAGGAATTTACAGATGCGGACGCGGAGTTCTCGGCTATGTTTACAAGCTGTGTTGAAGCTCGCGAGAACTGTGCGTTGGCTAAAGGCAGCAACAAGACGGCCGCTGAGCTCGAGCAGGCCGTCTGGGATCTCCTCGACGCTGTCAAGTACAACCCAATTCCTCTCAGGTCATTCATACTCGACTACACCAGCGTGAAATCTCTTCTGGTACAGGGTCTCTACGATAGTTCCTCTTGGCCGGGTATTACTAGTATACTCAATGCGATCATGACCGAGCAGTACGATGTAGTTAACAACGCTTTCGAGGCTTTGATGCCCACAACCTCCATTGATATATTCAAGCAGAGTCAACAGCCGCAGGTACTTGCTTCCATACACTGCAGTGATAACATGGTGCGAAGCAAGACGTTTGATGACTTCGTTCCGGCTATCCAGCGTCTATACAACACTAGTAGGATCAGTAAGTAACCTTTGGTACCCCTTAGCGTGAACAGCTCAGTATAAACCGAGTCATGCGACTTATTTTTTTGTCGTGTTTATCTCACATTTGATGCTAACCATACGATTATAGTTGGAGATGGGCTGATATTCTTATACAGCGCCTGCGCGCAATGGAAGATTGAACCGAAAGAGCGATACACGGGCGACTTCAACGTGAAGACGAAGAATCCAGTCCTCTTCATTGGTAACACTTTCGACGGGCTCACCTCCCTTGTTTCAGCCAAGAATGTTAGCTCAACTTTTGAAGGGAGTGCCTTGCTAACAGTCGATGGATATGGTGTAAGTTTTTTTTGAAATTTTAATTACAAGCACACTTAATGCTAACACTATCCGCCTTGCAAACAGCATGCCTCATTGGCCGCTCCTTCAGCATGCACTATCAGAACAACTTCAGCATATTGGGCAAATGGCACTCTACCTTCCGAAGGAAAGGTCTGTGACTCGGCTCCGTTGTATTCAGGAATCACCTGGGAAGATATTATACAGGAGGTATACGGTAATACTACGGCGCCTGCCAAACGCCAAGCACACCGTGTGCCAAAGTTCGGAGGCCCCCTAGCCCCTTCTTTCATTCCTAGGTACCTAGGTAATGGAACCTCGCAGATGAGACACGTCGATATTGTTATAATTGATTCTCTGTCCCCTATTCAGAGTATTAGTCTCCTGGTAATATTTGGGATTTCATAAAGAATAACTTGTTGGTCAAATTCACGATGTAGGTATTTACCTTTTCTGATTCTTTATTGTATTAATGCAATTGAAAACCATCAGTCCACTTTCCTGTCTGATTCTAGAATTCTGTCGATGTGCAACACGGGACCTTAAATGATTTGCACACCGTTTCTGAAATTTACTGTGGAATATTTTCTGAATTAGACAATTCGTTGGTGATTTGTCGACTATTTTGTTAAGTCATTATCAGAGTTCTAATCTGATTCCCGAACTCGTAGCTATAACTCCCTACTGAACAATTAGTATACCTTACGCAGTCCCACGTGTCATCAACAACGAACCTAGAATCATTGTGTAATGCAGCTCTGGTCATCATTACCAGCATCGGCCTTGTGCCTTTTAGGGTGAGGTGCCATGTCATTGAGGTCGTCAAAATCAGCCTCGTCATGTGCTCTTCTCTTCGACTGACTAGTGCCACTGTCGCGGTTATCCTTAGGTGGAAATACTCCCTCGAATAGTTTTCCAGCCTTCCTAACACCTTCCCTTGAATATTATTTTTCTTGGCAACAACTGTTAGTGTTTAACGTTGATCCACACGGTTTTCCTTAACACCCGCTGTAAAAGCGCCTAAACTCCAGAGCCTATCAGGCCCCCAGCATGGCCCCGCAGCCTGCCCCGGAGCCCGATGGCTTCCGAACGCCTCACAGAGGTAATCCTGCACTTCAGCAGATTATCGACAGAGGACCACAGGTCAGAGAAGCACCATTTACGCCCACGCAGCCTCCAAAAAGGAAACGAAACGCTCAAGTTCTCTCAGTTCGACTGGACTTGGGGAAGGCCTCAAAAACTGCACCGACAAATTCTACTAAGATTACTGGAATGCAAGCTTCCGCGCACAACCAGCCCGACAAATCCACAGCTACCGGCTCCCTACTCGCCATCCTAGCAGAAATGCAACGAAAACAGAACGCACGGCAGGAAGTGCTAGAAGACGTGGCACGCTCATTGGACAGCGTCGTAGCCTCCTGCGGAGACGACGATAAAAAGTCCTTCGCACGGGAAATTACCAAACATTTCTCGACATACCTGAACACCGCCTTGTTCGCAGGGGGTACCCTATGGAACCCCTCTAGCAGCTCTGGCACCGACCCAACCAACGCAGGCGCCCCCCTAAACAAGAAGGGCACCAGCAATATCGACACCAGGCGCTCATACGCCTCAGCAGCAGCCAGTGGAAACGGCGCTAGCGGCAAAGGGAGCAGCAAGTCGAGCACCGCCAGTGGGGCGGCGACCTCCCGACAGCGAGAAGACCTACGCCTTCTGGTCAGAGTCGCTGATGACAACATGGAGTGGGCCAAGAAGCAAACAAACTTCACCCTCAGGTCCGCCGTGGTCACCGAGCTAGGGATAGCACTAGCGGACATCCCGGACGTCTACCACACCGCCACGGGCTTCGCTATACGCCCCAGAAACGCAGAGGTCAGAGAGCGCCTACTGCAAGGAAAAGACAAGATCGGCACGGCCCTCCGAGCAGTTGCTATAGACCTGCCCACGAAGTGGTATAACTACGTGGTCCCGGAAGTCCCTGTAGCCGTACAGACATACACGGGCGAGCACATAGACGTCGCCCACCTCATCGACGACGAGGTACTCGCGCAAACGGGGCGCAAACCCGTTAGCATCCGACCCTCACGCCAGGGGGTCAACCCCCTTACTGCTACCAGCAGCTGGACCGTCTCCTTCCTGGAGAAACTTAATAAGCCGTTCAGGCTCTTTGGAGTCAGCTCATACTCCCGCCTAATCGAAAAGAAAGCCCCGCCTTCGATGTGTGAGAAGTGCCAGGGCTTCCACTCGTCCCGAAATTGCACCCGAACCCCACGCTGCGCGCACTGTGGGTTTAGGGTAGATGAGGATCACCAGCAACCGTGCCAGCGCCCTGAAGGCTGCGCAAACTGCTATGGCCCACACCCGTCGACCTACCCGGGATGCCCGGCCAGACCGACCCGACGCAACGGTAAGCTAGTCTTTCGGACACGAAAAGAGCTAGGCGCGATCCGCATGGCTGGATCCAAATTATACCGCATGGCACACCCCCCCGAGGGCGCTGAAGGCCCTGCGACCAACGCCACCAGTTCGCAACCCGGCGCAAGGCCGAGTGAGCAATCTGGTGAAGACTCCGAACCCGCCCCAGAACCTGCTCTGGAGCCCGCCCAGGCGAACGAAGGACAGGAAAGGAGCAGGAAGACGGGACGTAGAAGCGACAGAGGTAAGGGCCAAAAGACAGCCCAGGCAAGACCTGTCGCACCCGTGCCCCCCGAAATTGAAAGACCCACGATCACGGTCACACCAGGCACCCCTATCAGGGATGACGATGTAGACCAGGACCAGGGTCAAGACCCAGACGCTATGGAGTTCGAGCTCCCTCCCCCCCCCCCTCAGGACACCCGCAGCCACCGCAGGAACGCTGCCCGACGGAACTACAATATAGAACATATATATGCAGACCTCGGACTGGACTCAGAGGCCTAGACGGCCCCACGGGCGACGCCGGCAGAAACTCCTCAAAATAGCCCAAGGAAACGTTGGGAAGAGGTCGCCGGCACACACCGCTTACCTGCAATTGGCATGGGAAAGCGGAGCAGACATAGTTTTGGTACAAGAACCCTGGGTGAGCATCGATGGTAGCTGCCTCATCAACAACCACCCCGGCTACAACACCTACGTCCCAGTTGATTACTGGTACAGCCTTTCGACAAGACCCCGAGTAATCACCTACGTGAAGAAAGGGAACAGATACACAGCCCAGCAGAGCCGACCCTGGGTTACAAGGGACATACTCTGGCTGAATGTCAATGGCCTGAACGTGACCAACGTCTACAGACCGCCGAACGAACCAAACAGCGAAGCAACGGAAATACTGCTCAACTACATCCCTCCACCAAGATGTGTAGTGGCAGGGGACTTCAACGCGAAACACCCCCACTGGGAACCCGGGATCGAGGGCCACAACCGGGGGGCGGACATCGCCAGGTGGGCTGCCAACAACAGGCTAGCACTAATTTCGGAAGCGGGGATACCTACGCATACCGGGGGGCATGTCTTGGACCTCGCCTTCTCGAACATTCCTTTCGCAATGGGCGAAGTGGTGGACGCCCTGCACCCAGGAGCAGACCACGCGGCCCTACAGCTGACCGTCCCAGTAGAACGGACCCCCGAGCCGGAAAGGCACAGGATCACGGTCTCAGACGACGAGCTACCGACCTTCTCAGAGATAGTGGAAGAGGGGGCCCCCCTGCTCCCAGCGCTGCCTAGAAAACCCAGCGCCGAAGAAATAGATCGCGGCGCACAGGCACTAACGGACCTACTCACCAATGCGCTAATGGCAGCCGGTCGCTCGCCGAGCGGCAGGGGCCACAGCGCACCCTGGTGGAACGAGGACTGCAAAAGGGCGCTCAACGAGATGAGGCGCACACAGCTGAGGGATGGCTTCCCATCGACAGCGGAAAGACAAGAACTGCACAGGGTAGTACGCCTCGCGAAGCGCAACTACTGGAGAGGCAGGGTGGAGGACATTAAGAACGACGCCGAGCTGTACAAAGTGGTGAACTGGCACAAGCTTGGCCCGGCAATAAAGGCCCCCCCACTCCTGGTGAATGGTGCGGCGGTAGAGAAAACTAGCGACAAAGCGCAGGCCCTCCGGAGAGGCCTTCTCGAGAGATTTACACCAGACGACGACCTGGACGTGGACCCACTGGAGGTCCCAGTAGTCCCTAGAAAGATACTAGAGTGGGACACCACAATCACGCTGGAAGAGGTGGAAGCGACCACGATCTCCACCAAGAACACTGCCCCTGGCATCGACAATCTCTCGGTACGCCTCCTAAAAGCGGTGTGGGACCACATCGCGGAATATGTGCGGGTCATTTTCCAAGCTAGCCTGGGGGCCGGGCACCACCCCGAGCCTTTCAGAACAGCCGAGGTGGTGATGCTACCGAAGGTGAACAAGAAGGACTTTACAGACATCAAGTCATGGCGCCCGATAGCGCTCCTATCGTGCTTGAGCAAAGGCCTGGAAAGACTTGTCGCGAGAAGGATAGGGCGTATAGCCCTCCTCCACGAAATAGTCAGCCCACAACAGGCGGGGGCCCTCCCAAAGCGCTCCGCGACAGACCTCACGACGTGTCTGGCACACGACATAGAATACGCCCTCGAAACTCGCAGGACGGCGACCATGGCCACCTTAGATGTACAAGGCGCCTTCGACTCAGTCCTCGGCAAACGCCTTGCCGTACGCCTGAGGCAGCAAGGATGGCCGCCGCTCATGGTGAAATACGTACTATCCTTCATGACCAAACGCCGGGCCAGGGTACGGCTCGAAGACGCCGTCACAGGCCTTTTCGACGTACGGTGTGGGCTCCCACAAGGGTCCCCAGCCTCCCCTATCCTCTTCCTGCTCTACATGGCCGACGTGCTTCTAGACGACCCCCAATGCCGCTTCGGCTATGCTGACGACCTATGTGTCCTCCGAGTGGGAGGGTCTCTTGACGAGAACGTAGCGCAGCTTGAAGACGACATCAGACAGATACTCAGCTGGGGCAAGGACAACAAAGTCGCCTTCGCCCCCGCCAAATGCGAACTCATGCACTTCACCAGAGCCAGACACGACTATGCCCCGGATGTTCACATACCCGATTTCGACTTCACCATACGCCAGGTACGGGACAGCGAAGGAAAGATCGCGCCCATACGCTGGTTGGGCGTTTGGTTTGACCGGAAGTTCACCTTCCAACAACACATCTCCACCCTAGCAGGCAAAGCCGGACGAGTGGTGCGACACATAAGGAACCTTGCCAACACTGAGTTTGGACCCCCAGCAGAATCACTCCGCAAAGCGGTAGTCGCATGCATACTGCCGGCTGTTACGTACGGAGCAGAGACATGGTACGCGGGAAAGACCAAACTGCCCACGAACAACGCCCAGGCCAAAGGCAAAGAGGTCGGCACCAGACAAAACTTCCACATCACGGAAGTCGATAGGGTCCTGAATGGCGCCATAAGGGCTATACTCCCCATCTGGAGGACGACCCCCAAGGATACCATCTACAGGGACGCCGGGCTACCCACGGCAGAGATAGCCCTCGACAAGATCCGAAACAGGCTAGCCTTCAGGCTCAGAGCCGTCGACGAGCGACATCCTTTGATAGGCAGGCTGGCCCCGAAGCCCGTGACACGCGGACGCAATACCGGAGGCCTCATTAGGGCACGCACGCGAATGCAGCGCGCGGCGGACTTGCTCCCCCCCTTCCCCCGACCCAAACTCCTGATGCAGCAGTATGCACCAGGCTCCAGGGAATCACCCACTGGAGGGCAATCTAAAGAGGATGCAGCCAAGGCCTTCCGAGCATGGCTACGCACCCTCCCCGATACACATACCGTAGTCTACTCAGATGGCTCGCAACTAGAAGGCCGCACGGGGTATGGCTACGCCCTATACAGGGGCCGACACAATATCAGACACGGCTGTGGCAGACTGCGCCAGGCGGAGGTCTTCGATGGAGAGGTGGAAGGAGCTAGACACGGGCTCCGAGCAGCCTTAAGGATCAACAACGGGCACCCGATCCACGTGTGCCTGGATAACACGGCGGTCATCAGGGGGCTTAAAGGGGAACCACCCCCGAGCTCCCAGGAGGCCTTCCTAGACTTCCAACACCTGGCTACACTGGCGGACGTCAGGGTACGCTGGGTACCCGGCCATGTCGGGGTCGCAGGGAACGAACAGGCCGACGAACTGGCCAAACAAGGCACTACACTCCCGGAGAACCCGGACGAGGCCCCGACATACGCCGCAGTGCTCCGCCAATGCCGCGCCAAGACGGCCACGGACTTCCGAAAATGGTGGGCCGATAAGGCCAAACCCCCGGACCTATACCGACTTCTCAAGCTACCAGCCAAGCTCAAGTGCCCACAGGAACTGAGGCTGCCGAGGAAAGTGCTGCACCACCTCCTGGCCGCCCGCTCCGGGCACGGGGACTTTGCATGGTATCACAGAAAGTTCAATCACCCGAACGCTAAGCTAGACTGCACCTGCGGCAGAGCCAAGGCCCCGAGCCACCTGGTATTCTGCAGGAAGACCCAGGAGCCCGATACGAAACGGAAATGGCCCACCTTCAGGCCCGAACCGGCAAGCCAGATTATATACTGGCAAAGACTCCTGGCAGAACCCAAGGAGTTTGAACACTTCCTGAAAGTCACACAGTACTTTCAGAAAATTAGCCCCCGGTACTAAGCACCGGGCGGACAAGACAAGACCCGCCCGAGAAGCCTGGATCAGAGGCCCTCGACCTGCGGGAGGAGGCTCACCCTCCTTTTCTTTCTTTAATCGTCTCCTTTCTCTCGACCCTAGACTTTCGCTCCCACCGTCTCCCTTTTAACTTACATTTGGAAAAACCATAAAAACCACAAAATTTAAAACAATCTAAAAATATAACGCCTGACGGCGTACCGCGCGGCAAAAGCGCCCCGAAACCATGCCCGACAGCCGAACCGCAATGGGACGGTGTCTACGGCTAGGATAGACCTCACACCCCCGAAAGTGTGATACAGAATGGCTTAAAAGCGAACCAACGGCGCCTCAGTAGGCGGCCCCCGAATACCAATTTTACACCGAACACGAGCTCACCCGGAGGAGCCAACGGGAGCGGCTGGAACATCATCATGTGTGCCTTTTAAGGTTAGATTTGCAGGATATTAAAAGACCAACAATACAGTATGTACATAGACAGATACCTTGTATATTAGTTTTTAGATAGCTCTGCACGCCGCATACCCCTAGGGAGGTTTGCGAGGGCTGGTCCTTCCCCCTCGCCCCGGCGTTAAATATACCAACCAACCAACCAATCCAGCCTTCCTAAGGAGCCTTCCTGCCTTCCTTTTGGCGGCCCTATCCTCGACCACCTTCTTCTTTTTGAGCATCTTCAGTGTGGCCTTGCTGATCTTGTTAGATAAACTAGCTTTAGCTAGCCATGCAACAAAATCCTGTTCACAAATTAGTTAAGACTTGATCATTTTTAATGGTTGAATACTAACCGCAGTCCTTCCCTCTCCATTTGAATTTAATGCATCTTGGATGGCCACTCTCGTTTCTTCTTTGCGCCAATGGATGAAATCATTCATGGGATTGCCTAGGTGAAACGGATACGCTGGTCTTGCCTTTTGACCTAACAAGCGGTTTGAGAATGGAAGCATCATATTTGTAATACCAAGGCCGGCTGAACGAGAATACTTGATGGCATAGTCAGCTCCTATCGAGGCTAACGAATCAGCTCGGGAGTTTCCTTCAACGCCGACATGTCCTGGGATCCAGTGGATTTCGACCTTGCTGCCGAATCTCACGAGCTTCTCGAGAGGATAGACCAAATATTCGTGGATTGCAGCTTTATTGTGCGGTTTAACTTCCATCTTGGTGTAGCAATAGCTGTAGTGCAAGCGCTGGATTCCGGAAAGGCCATCAGTTATGATGATTATCTTTGGTGGTCTAGTGCGACCACCATTGAGAGGATTGGGAATTCGTCCAGCCCAATCCATCATCTCGTAATAGGCTATCCACAGACCTCTGTGCAGTGCTATGGCTTCATGATCTAGGAAATTGGAAATCCCCTTTGATCCATAGGCCGCGTCGACCCAGTCGTGGTTAGAGCCGTAGGTACGCATATAAGTAATACCACAGCCAACATTGTACTTGGATTTAACCGATCCATCTGTAAACATAACGAGGCGCGGAGAGCTGGGGGGAGGTTGGGTTGCTGTTGCGTGAACTGCGTATCGAATAGCATCCACATGCGGTCTGGCTACAAACTTGATTATGGTACTATCATTGATCTGCTCCTCATCTTGTTCAGGTGCCTCTGTTTTAATAGTCTTAACGAAAGCCTTGAGTTCCTGCTTGGTAAAGTTGGGAAGCTGAGCTGATCCGCCTATCTGTAGTCGATCAAAGGGCAGTTTTGCGTGCCACGGTCGTCGTAGAATCCACGCGCCTTCAATGTTGGAGTCTGTATCGATTTCGTTGCCCGCGCTGTGGCCGGTTGCTTGGCCCATTGATTCACTTACCTGCTGGTTCGTGGCGAAAGACTGGTCAAGAGCGGGGTGCTGTTGACCAGGGGAAGACATGGTCGCGGCGTTGTTTACGAGAACGATTTAGGTCGTTGCATAAACAAAAAGAGCGCTCAACAAGTAAGTTTGGCGTGGGAGAATGAAAACCTAGAGAATGTGATACCGCAGTAGGAAATTTGAAAGGTTTGAAGGAAAGGAAATAATGTGCGGGGAAAGAAGGACCGGAAGGAAGGTACGAGTATTATGAATTCAAACATGTGCACGGGACGGGCAGAATTATTGTTCCCTAGCAACCTACCGGAGAAACGCTACCTTTAAGGTGGTGACTGTCTTAACGGAGGCGCCAGCTGTCTTTGAAGAGTACAACTGCTAATCTTATGAGACGTCTCTTGTACCTAATGTATCTGGCGGGATATTTACAATAGTTAGCGCTGCAGGATAAGATGTCTGTTGTTGTAGGACATAGGATGCGTTGTTGGGAAGTAGACTCAACCATTAAGGGGTAATGAAGGTAATGTAATGTGACATGTCCAACAAACTTGAAATTGAGTAAAGAGCTTGCGATCACCTTAGGGAGTTATAACCTTTCTGTAGTATTGTATAGACGGATTATTATCTATTATCCTACAAATATAACTGTTTTCTCACTTCCAACTCTTATCCTCTACCCAAATACTAACAAAAATGAGGTAAGTACCTAGGTACCTACCTAGTAGGTATGATGGATATTCTCAGGGGCGTCATTTAGTGATGATCTAGATATTTCTAGTCCCTTTGATCTTACTAGCACATACAGCAGTGGCTGAATAAAGGCATTGGTTTCACTAATATTTCTATGTCCGGATACGAATATTGAACTTTGATTGAAATCTAATATCGTTCAAGGAGATCTTGACGATGTACATGCTGGATAAATATGTATAGGACTACTGCTCCCTACTATATATAGTATTGAAATATGAAAGTGCTGTTGAAGCTGTGTTTTGAATGTTCAGATTGGACGGCGGTGCGGGTTCGTCATTGCCAGTTCTATTACCTCGTAACTCAGCAGTTGTCTGATGATCTTTTAAAAGTCCTTGAGGTGACATTGGCGCAATAGGCGCCGAGTAATCGGGTGTATCGTTTTCATGTGGATTCACGTATCGTTCTAGGTTAGTGTAAAGGGCTTGCGCAGTTTTCGAGGACGTAGGATCCAACCCCAGCGACGACGAACCATTCTGATTACTCGGATCAAGGTCACTATCTTCCGACCAGGGGCGTCTGATCGCACGGGCAACATACGGCAACCCCGAGATAGGCCGAGCCTTAGCAGGTGGGCTTAAGGGCCTGACTGGGTCGCTATGTCGTACATCGCTAGCAATATTGTCGTCGGAAGTCTCTTCTATCTGCGCGATTGGTGAGCCTGGAAAAAGATCGCTTATTAATTGACGATCTCGGTCGTCGTCATTATGTACGCCGTCCGACGATGTTTCGGACCCTACTAATTCTGGTTCTGATGTTTCACGGTAGATTGCCTCGAAAGTATGAAATTCATGGTCGATTCTTTGGGATCGGGAATTTGGACGAGGCTCGGTGGTAGTACGAATAGTATTATCGTGCTCCTCAATGGTCTGGCTTTGACGAGGAGTTAGATCGGCTTCAGAGTATCTAAGTGTCAATACCTGTGAATGCCCCTGTGTTTGACTACTCTCCGTATCTTGTCGTCGTAATTCTCCTGGAGATAGTCTCCCCGATGTAACCGGAGGGGGCTCATTATGATCGCGGACTTGGTGAGTTTCTTTAGCCATATTTTCCTTTATTTGGTCCAATCGAGTGCTGAATCTCTTTGCACTAGCGTATCCCGGTATCATCCGGGACACGGTAGCATCGAACTCCAAAGTTCTGATAGATCTTGCGGAAACCCAGGCATATTTTGCGTCGATGGCATGGAATTCCCCATCTAGCCGTATTTGATCCCGTGCAATGCCATCAAAAGACATGACAGGAAACTTCCGATCCATAACTCTGGGCCCGCCGTCATCGTAGTCTTTCTCCCAACCTAATATCTCCTTGATTGTCTTGTTATATATATAACAAGACGGAATAGACCTCCTTAGGCTTGTGTCATAAAGGGACTTCGAGATGCCTATTGCGCCAAAATCGCCGATGGGAAGAAGGACTCCTGCGTATGAACTTTTACGAAAGCCCTGATCGATTTTATAGATTCCGCCCACAGTAGGATCAATAACACCTTTGAAATTGTTTTTGTTTTTCTTCTTTCTTTGATTATGCTTCCCTAATGCTGAAGGCGGCAAATCTACAATAGGAGTAGTAGCCTGCGCTTCGCTTTGACCTTCTCTTAGTTGGGCTGTATTCGAACATTCACCACCCTCTGAAGAAGCCTCGATTCGCACTCTCTGTCGCTTCCAGTTTCGCTGCTTCGAACTTGAGTTTACATTTGGACCTTCTGGTAGATTATTAGTCTGTTCAGCGTAGATAATATAGGATACTAGCAACACGGAGTGTTTACTAGTCTTAGGGACTGACCAACTTCAGCAATCCTTGGCCGTTTACTTGGTGAAGTACTCGATGCTACAAGTGGCTGCTCCGTACTCCATTCATCGCTTGAGAGTCCTTCCGAATCAATCACAATCGCTTCCTGGAGCTGGCGCCCAGTGTTATTATTGGTTTCCTGTTTGGGAGAACCAAACTCCGTCCGCCCTCTTGTTACTTCAGTTGATTCTCTGTCGCGTTTTTCTATTGGTGCCTTTAACAAGTTAGCAGCTAACCTTGTGTCTTAGAGATACCATTCTACACACGGGAGAAACCCTCAGATAAGGCTCGAGCTTCCTTTTACGGTCTTGTCTTTCCTGTCTTAAGAGCACCTTGAATTTCTTCTCTTCATCCTGCAACTCCTGCTCTTTTCCCTCTAACTCAGCCTCTTTCTTCTGTAGTTCTTCTTGAAGTAATTGGACTTCTCGCTGACGCTCTCGAATGTCTTCTTGGAGTGAAATACGGTTATTATCAAACGTGGCCCTGGCATCCCGTAGTCTTTTCATGTATTCCGATTGAATCGAGTCTAGCCTTGCTAATGCAACTTCGTACGGGTCGTATTCTTCATTTTCTAGAGATGTTTCACGTCGGGGGCTCGCCATCTTCTCGAAAGGCTAACTTGTCGACTAGGTAGGTAACTCAACGGGGATCTAATACAATAAGAAGTAAGGGAAACTGAAGATATGTTTTCAAGGAGTGGAAAGAAGTATGCACGAAAGCTCGGATATAAAGAGGGAGGTTTATTTTGAGTCGTACCATGAGGTGGTAATTATTGATGCAAGGGGGATAGCTACCTACTTGTGAAATAGGTAACTAAGTGTATGCAGATCTTGATCGGTTTATATCTAAGGCTTATTCAGTGCCCAAGTGTTGGTTTGGGTATAACTGTTATGAAGCAACGCCACTTTACAACCCATGCTCGTATTTTTCGATTAGAGTAATGTTTCGTGCTTGAATGTTACCCTTCTAAATGGTCCGGCCCAGATAGGCCATACGTATCAGAATCTAAGTGGTGGATACGAACGAATGGCGAAAATGTTACCAGCCTAATACACTGGGGTAACCATAAAGGAATCATGGTAGAATTGTGAGGGTAGGACCATCATTGTATCGTCTCTATTACGCCAGGCGCTTAGCAGTGGTGTGGCTTAGGTCGCATCCTTGGTCATCACATGCAGAATGCCGAGCTCAATGCGAACCAACATGCATAGGTACTGCACAATTTCCGGGTTTCGTGCCGATTTAATAACGCCTATTTACGGCCCGACAATAAATTCATGCTGCTCTTGAATTCCGATCAACTCGAGTTCTAGATTTCCCGTAGAGCCGACTTTGTTTGCATATGAGTCCATGATTGTAAAGGACCGGTTTTCGTCGTCATTTGGAGGGGCCAGAGTCAGAAAAGCAGAGCTTGTCCAGAAGAATATTATCTGCGTCTCGGGAACTTTGCTAAGCTCTGTAGATAGAAGCTGTGGATTTTGGGCGGCAATATCGGATAGGGTGACAAGTTGACCGCAATGAGCCTTCCAATTGCACGATTTTGCAGTGCCATCAAGTCATACCTTGCTGTCGACTTTCTCACCCGTTCAAGACGGAGAGTAGAATGGTAATGTTCAAAGCATAGTACCTCGGGAACTTCTCTGGCAACTAATGTAAACTAACAGATCTCGCTGCAACGCTTCAAGGGGTTAGGCTTACCCTACATCTATATCATAGCGGTCGTCCCCGATACAGACGAACGCTTCGCCTATCCAGCCCGTCCACAACCAGCTAGGGAAAGGAACTTTAACACGCAAATATGTCATCGGAAGAGTTTAGTTAGCCTCTCTACGCTTTAGGCCGGTAAAGGAGTTCCAGAGCAGGCCCTGCTTAAAATAGGATCTAGGTAAACCCCACGAAAACTCTTTACCCGAAAGAGCCGACATCCCTTGGAGAATGGCAAGGAATCTATCAAGGATATCGCCTTCGTTAGTTAAGTGCCGACGGGTATAGCTAGCCACGAGATTCTGGTACATTTTCCAGAAGCGTGCTTGGTCATCCTCAGGCTCATAGAAGTTCCTAAAGGAGTTTGCTAGAGTCCGCTCAATATTATCATATTAATACTAGGCTGGGTGTCAGGATTCTAGATGAGACATCTAGAACAAAGGACATGTTCAGTATGTATACCTAGGTAGGTAGATATAGATCCCCATAGCTAGGTTAGAGTTCCTCGCGGAACAACGATGTTGCTACCATATTGTTTAGTTCCACCTCGTGACACTGGGTATCTAAGAATTTTTCTTCAATTTGGACAGTTGTCGCGCCGATGTTGCATGCCTGAAAAGCAAAAAAAATGGACTTTTCTTCGGGCCGCCGATATTATATGCGTCAGTTTCAATCTTCTTGAAGAGCAGGCAAGTCTGAAATCAAGGGATTTCTCAGGGCCTCGAAATTGATCTCGCTACAGAACTTGCATAATCTTTCGTTTCCCATCATCTATATATACGGTACGTTGTATCTTTGGAGATGGGCAATGATATGTCTCAGAGCTAACATCTGCTTGGTTGGGCACGAAGACCCTCCCATGCAGAACGCCGAGTGTAGCGCGAGCCAATACGCATCCCGCACAATCTCCGAGATTCGCACCGGCTCAGTCTTTTATCTTCACGGTCCGGACCATGAGTCTTTAGATGGTTATCTCTTTCTTATCTCTCCCTCGGGTTATTGATGTTAAGGTATAAGTACCCCACATTAGGTGTAGACCTAGACAACTATTCTACTCTAATATCACCCAATCCTTCGCTACCATTTCCTCCATCCAGAAAGCAGAATATTTACGTCTCACCACGTCTTCCTACCCAAGAGCTACGAATCACGGGAACAATTAGCATAAATAGGTAAGATAGGTAATACAAAGATTTGTTACATGGTTAGCTCAATATTTTTCACACTATTTGAGTGCTCAGCTTTAATGAAGGAAACAAATAATATCTAATAGAGGTATAATTTTCATCTGCTTACATTAGTTATGTAATTATATAGGGTTCACTACATTGCGCCAACTAAGGTACTCGCATCTATTATATTCTCCATTCCCATCTATATTTATCCTATGAAGATCAACATTCCTATAGTCGCAATCGATAAACAACCATTACCGGTTATATTATTTGAATGCTTCATTGAAATACACACCGAATCTCTAGAAATATCCCTTTTCGGGTAAGATTAAAGATTTCAGCCGCCGTTTTAGCACCAAGCAAGTCTTAAATCTTACTGTCAGACGGCACCGCCCGGTCTAGTCATGTTTTGTTAAGGTGTTACGTGTTCGTTTAATGTAGACAGCCTCACCGATGAGTGGATATATTATGCACTAGACATAATTCAACTATGTCTTCGTGCACCCGCATTAGGCTTCTGTCACCAAGACTGGGGCCTAGAATGATTGCTCCTCCAACTTCCACCAATTAACGGGGGCGATTTTAGCTAACAGTCCGTAGCTTCGCCCCGCGTCGAGGATTATTTAGGCATGCATGTGCTATTGGAGAAATTCTATATTATTGCTTACACCTATCATCTACGCGACGTCATGGAAGGTAGGCAATGTGTAACAAGCAGAATATTAGCCCTATAAATATAGACTAACGGTAGAGCCTTGTTGTTGGTGTCATTGATCTTCCCTCCATTCCTATTTCCTTGCAAATTCTATAAAGGATCAGGGTTGGCAAGCGTAAAATATACTCTTCATACAATTAATTCATCAAATAAATTAAAAATAACCTCGGAGTTCCGGCGTGGAACATACAGCCTCGCAATGCCACATTACTACGATCACTACCATGAGAGCCCCAACCAAGCCCGCGATCTGACCAATCGTTTCTCGCGGGAAACACGCCACAGCGAGTACCCGACTCAATACATAGTAAACGAAGGGAAGATGATCATCCACGAAAGATCGCTAAAGCAGAGCAATGCGATTATATACAATGCACCGGGCTCGACATTACGGTTCGTACCGTCGAAGTCGGCCCCAAATACGAAAGCTAAGCACAACTCGCATCATGCACCCGAGTCGTACTGGCGAACGACAGCACCTCCAATTTATATGTGCCACGGCTGTTGGCGACGTCAGATATACTTCGGGGATTACTGTCACGACTGCACAGCGATGCGGTTAACCGCTGTCCCTAAGAGAAGGGATAATTACCGAGAGCGAGAACACCGTCCAGATCTTCGTTTGACGTGGGCCCCAGACAGCAAGCTGATCGAGTGGCATTAGGGGCACACAGTCTACCTATGTTCGAGTTAAATCCAGGGCACGCTAGGAACTATGGAAGAAGGTGGTGATTTGCGGTATCACTTCTTTCTTCTTTGTTTCATTTCACTTTCCCTTTATTATTTATTATTAATTGCATGTGTTCGTTGTTCGGCGATGGTTTAGTTATGATTAGCAAAATATAATGCCTTGCTATGAAGCATTTTATATTAGAATTTAATTATGCTGAAGGGATTTATAATAAATGTAAGCCCTTCAACTTAAGATTAACGCAAGAATTGTCGTATTAATTAACGAATGTAACTACCTGATCATCTACTTGTTGCTTGCTAACTAGTTACTTATGTATGAGACGAGAAATTAAGGGTTTCCATAACAGTTGATTCAAATTCTTTTCGACACTCTTCACCCCATATTGCTCATCTGGGTATTATTACCATAGGTGTTCTATAATTCGCTACCCAGGTTTTCAATTGACTACCTAGGTAGACATGGAGTATCTAACATTGATGTTACAGTAGTTCAACATTTTGTTGTGCCTTCTTTTAACTTACACAGTTACTTTATTGGCACCGTATTACCAACGTACCTATACACATTCCTTTAAGTATAACCTCACATTTGAAGTTTTCAGGTTATTTGACTAATCTAACGAAATGGTATAAAAAAAAAGTTGGCAAGGCCAAATTTTAGGTGCCATAACAGTTAAAGACTCATTTTCCCCAAACCCAGTATATTTGAACAGTAGGTGTTGAGAGAGAATTACCATGTTTAAAAACGAAGCAGTGTTTATTGAACAAACACAGATGTTACGAACAACACATCATTCAGCTATGTGACAGGAGTCTTTATATTCGATGGATTTCCTTTGGAAAATATCGAATTACTGTGTACTTGAACGTAGAACCAAAATAGTGTCGTCCACTTTGAATTCATACATCACATTAACAAATTTAAACCACTGGAGTCTCATCACCTAGCGAAGTTTACGAGATGTCAAACAATATCAAAAGCAGTTTTGGGGTTGAGGTCGAACTTCTGATCGGTATTAGAAGGACAGGCCCAATGATGGCTACACCGCGAATGTTTCAGTTAGCCAAGGGTAAGCCAATCATTCCCGAACCTGGCAATACAACCACAGCAGTTGTTCAAAGACAAGTAGAAGAAGTTATTCGCGTCGCTTTACAGGGACATGAGGGAGATCGTGTAATTACCAAACCTGAAGAATTGACTGACGCAGAGGGAAGTCATTTGAGGCGGTATACGGGTTGGGGTGTTGGGAGAGATATGAGCGTTATGGCATTTAACCTCGAACGCGACATGACTGTGTATGATTGGCAAGACCTGGAAATTACATCCCCAGCGCTCTTCGCTACGGAAAAGTCTTTCGCCGAGGTTCATCATGTCCTGACAGCAATTTATAACAATTTCTGGGTATTTGCACCGGAGACCGCCGGCTTGCATATCCACTATGGACGAGGCAAGGAATGGGTACCAATCCATCATCTGCGCCGAATTGCTGCTTTCCTTTACGCTGCTGATCCAATCCTAACGCAGATGCATCCTCCTCATCGCCGGGAAACAGAACGGAATTATTGCCCAAGTAATCGGCACTATAGCGTCTTAGCACATGGCATATCATCGGCACAGGCGGGTAGGTATCTTGGAGTAGGCAACCTTGTAGAAGAACATCATGAGGAGGACCCAGGACCCAGTCCCCCTGGATCAGCACCTGAACCTAAACCAGGGCAAGAAAAAGGTCCTAGATTTACCCCTATTTTTAAACGAGGTACTCTCGAGGGCTATAAGTTTGATAAGACTTACTTCACTTCAGGTGAACTTGAATGGGCAGAGGGAGAATATCTACCAGGGCGGCAAGTAGATAAATCATTGGATATCCAAACCGCCGTTCGGGAGCTCTTGTCTGCTCCAAGCAGTCCAGTAATATCTACCTTGATGCAACACCGAATTTTCCGCCGTTGCGCTTACAACTTCGCGGCTTATAGCGTGGAGGCGTACGGGGCGGTACAGATATATGGAGCAGGGCCCCTTCTCCGAGCGCAACCCAAGCGGACTATTGAATTTCGGCAAGCTACAGGTACAGTTAATGCCGACGAGGTTGTCGCGCACGCCAGGATAGCCGTACGCTTATGTGAGTTCGCGTGTGAAACTGATATTAATGCTCTGTGGATCATGATATTAGATTTTCTACAAGCTGAGACACAACCAACCTGGTATGACGTTTTTGATCTGCTATTTGAGCTCGGCCTGGCCAATGAAGCGAAAGTTATTCAGAGACAGATGGCTAAACAGCGCGGGATTGAAATTGTAAATGAAGAACTTGGTACGTTTAAAGCGCCAACCGTACCCCCCTCTCGCTGGAGTAGGTTTGTATCTTGGCTGTCCCACCCATTGTCATCTCAACCAGAGCCAGGCCAGCAGGAGAATCCAGCCGTGAATAATGCTGACGCAGTAAGTTCTGATGTGGCCTGGAGAGGGATGCTCCAGTTCTATCGTTAAGCACCATTCCGTAAGATTACAAGCTTAGTAAGGCCTAAACCGTGGTTTTAGAGAGGAGTGCTCTCAGCCAAATCTGTCTATAGCTTATAACTAGGCCTAACGGGGAGTCTATTTCTGTACATATTGGGAGCAATATGGACACGGGATGCGGGCTTCGTTACCTTGTTTAAATAGAGAATACCTTAATAAAGATAGTTGAACACTAGCTTAGAGACCGTTAGAAATTGTGACTAGGCTATTGCCAACTGCTCTCCTGATCTGAGAGAGCATAGCAGTCTCTCAATAATGACCTAGCGACATTAATAATTGCTGGAAGATTGGTCGACGTATATAACCTTATGAAGGGAGAAAGAGAGTACGATAGGGGGGCGAAGGCTAGCTATGTATAGGGATAGGTTAAGCCAGCGCCCTTGTAATTAGTTAGAAACATGCACATTGAACTAGTACGCATGAAGGCCATTGTGTTAGATAGACAATTTCTATTCAATGACAAATTCTTTCTTCTTAATTATCTTCCAAGAAATAGTCGAGGTGCCAAGAAAATTGAAATTTCCCGGACAAAGGAACTATAAGCTACAACATGTACGTAGGTGAACAATAAAGAAATAAAGGTTTCAAGTATCTGTAGACATAATGACGTCTTCCCCCTATGTTTTCCGCTTGACTGTGCCACATGAAAGCCACGAACTGGAAACTTTGTTCTCAATCGCTACGATTTGTAATTATCTATAGAAACTGGTCGAATCACGAGGGAGAAAGTGTTCATTATGCTATCGAATATAATGTGACTTGATTATTATGTGTTGACGAACTGAACTCATTCAGAAAGGCATTTGAGTATGTCACTTTCGCTCTACTCGGCATTATGCTAGAGTTCATCGCCAAGAAGGCGCTCGGAAACCACCTGAACCGGTAGTATTCTTATATTTGCGCAGAAGAGAATGAAGTTGGTTGTGCTGACCCACTAGTCCTTGTCGACGAGCCCCTCACCCTCGAGGGTGCGGTATGGCTTGTATGTGAGTTTGCTGTAGACGTAGACTTAGAGGCCGATGATGAGGAGCCGACTATTAAGCTAACAGGTGTGTCATGAAAGATCCTGGTACAGATCTAGTATCTGACCATCGTGTGCGCCAACTACGATGTCCGCAACACCCACATTTACGACCAACAGCCCCAGTCTCAAATATGATAGGGGTATTCCTAAATAATTCCCGACTATTTACGATATGCAATCCTATACCCTTAAATGATATGGCTACATAACGTACTATTAGGTAAAATTCGCTTATTAACCTCGACCCAAACCCGGCCTCTGGTGACTTGAAATGAGAAAATAGATTTAAATATGTCAGAGAACCCTTTATTGGTGTCATACATAGAGTATCAGGATAGATGATTTGAGCTATTAACACCTGCCCTTTTATACTCTTTCAAGGGCACTGTGCGTTTCTTATATACCCACTTCTAGTAGATCTGCCCCTGAATCTACCCCTGACCCACTTATTCCCTGGTAAAATCTAAGGCTCCTAAGGTTACCAAAGGAACACCATTCCATGATATAATATTGGCTTTGCAGCCACCTTCTTATCCTATTCTACATTGCATACACTGTATATCGATGGTTTACCATTAAGGACAGTATATTTCAGGTTTTCCCGTGGCCCTTCTACCTCATCTGGCTATGCTCTTCTCGAACACCTTCTCTTAGAACTACTCCCTTCCCCATCAGTGCTTTGGCGTTTGTTTGCACGATTGCTATCGCGTTCTTGGAGGACAATGGTGTCTTCTTCTGACACTTCCGTCAAAGGCAGACCCAGGATCTCGCGCTTTTTGAAGAATTCCCATGCATGTTGAAAGATCGGTTTATTGACTCCTTGCTTAGGACCTCTCTCAAGAAGAAAGGTTGTTAGCTGCTGACGTGAGACATTTCCTAGTGCCCAGCGAAATTGATCTGCAGTCCACCCTTTCCCGTCGACGAAGCATACGATCATGGTGCGGATCTGATCGCAGTCATTGTCGATATCAGTACCTATATTTAATTCCGATTCCTCCGGAGTCAACTCTTTCAGGCCTGGACGGACTACCGAGTGAGCGAGCGGCTCCAGGCGGCCGTAATTTCGGATACTAAAACCGGGTTGAGGAGTTAGGTCATCATCCTTATCAACTTGATCCATAGCATAAGCTTGACCAAGTACACGTTCTATCTCGCTTTCGGTTCTCAGTACCTTCTTCCCGACTATTCGCGCAATCATCTCACTTCGGGTCTTGGGCTTATTTTCCTCTGCTTTCTTCAAAATTAAGACGGTGTATTGCTCGAGTTCAGCAACGCTAAGGTCCGGGAATACAGCTTTTTTTGCGCACTCTTGCTGATCCTCCTCAAGCTGGGTGATAATGTAATCCATTAGACGATCCCTGACGTACTGGTTAGGGACATCTGCAAGCATATGATCGCGACCGAGTCGGCCGTAGCTAACGAGTCCATTGCCGAGTTCCAATATCCCCGACATCGATCCACTTATTGAATCGCACCATGTAATTTGGCCACGAATCCAGATCGCCTTCCATGGTTCCATATTGGTTGCTGCTGCAAGAGCATCAATCAACTTGGCATTAGACATGATAGACGCAGGATTCTGGTAGGAGATTAGAACTAAGAACCTATGTCCTGAATAAAACGTATGTGAATCTTTACCGCTCTAGATGCCGAGAATGGCGTCCCAGGCTTTTCGCGGGGATTGCGATGCTTGCTTTCAGGCGGACATTGTGGACTATTTGGAAGGACTGAAATGACATCCTCAAAAACTTGGATACAACGGTCGTTGGAAACGTGGGTTTTCAAGTAGTCCAAGACGGCAGAAATGAATGGGTGCAAGGATAAGTCATTAAATGTTTTCTCTATCTCAATTTGGCGAGACCGAGTACTTCGCAACGGTCGTCCTTGGCGTTTCCTAATATCATGCTCCTGGTAGTGCATGACCACATCGCGTTTAAATGCTTCCATTTGCCCATCCGAGAGTATGCCATTCTCTTTGAGCTTCATGAGTAATTTATCTTTGACTTCAGCCTAGAGATGTCTACCTGTCAGCCTAGGTATTGCCTAATACGGGGATGTAATAAGTGGTATCCTTACTTCTTGGGCTGTCTCTCGCGCTCTGCGAACAGACCATAAATCGTCATTGGATGGAGGCATGACTGAGGAAACCCAGCCCGTAGAGACTCTAAAAAGAGGAACGTTGTTATGGGTAAGATTTATATGGGCTATTTTTCGTAGGGTTGTAGTTCCTACTTTCTTCTTATTGGCTATTGAGATACTTGCAAAAGAAGTTGTTCAATTGTAGTCTAAGAAAAACAAGTCGCGTTTAAGCGCGGTGTGAGCCCTGAGAGCTTATGTCATCAGGGGTCTTGGTCTACAAGGATAACCTACGGTGCACCATTAGTGCGCAACCGACAAAACAAAAAAACGGATGAAAATTCGTCCGATTGGCTGGCGTAAGCGCTATAATTATAGCGCACTT